>NC_071593.1:8283884-8657218 GCF_024509145.1 Vidua macroura
TGCAGCCCCGGGTTCCCACACCGGAGACCAAAGCCCACGCGTTACCTGGGCGTAGCGGTGGCAAGGCTGAGCACCCACAACACTTCTGAGGGAAGGAGGGTCCCTCTTTTGGGGAGGGGAGAGCGTGGTCCGGGCAGCCCCTGCTCGGGGGAGCCCCCCGGGGCAGCGGGCAGCGCTCCAGCCGGCAGAGGGCACTGCAGGGCCGGGGCACAGCCCTGCCCGTCCGGGGCAGCTCCTCGAGATGGAGATCGGGCTAAATCACTCTTCATTGCTCTTTGAAGCATTTGCCCCCCTGCAGTTTCACCACATCCTTAACTCCCGAGCTGCCCACGCAGTATCCCAGCCTCTTGATCGAGAAGGGAGGCAGCCACACGCCCACGGCTGGACCCAAGCAGAGCTGGCACTTGATGCTCACAGGTGGAAGTGGCTCTGGAGCCACTCGGCTCCTGATATCAATGGTAGAAATAAGTAAATAAATGGAATAAATGACGGCAAAATTATCCTCTCATTCACAATATCAGAGTACATAGTTCAGGCCCAGTCAATCATCAACCAGTTTATTACCATCTTACTCCTTATTAAAAAAAAAACAAAAAAAACAACACACACTCTCTGGCAGTAATTACCTGGACCATGGCACATTGCCAGCACAGGCCTGTTTGGCTCATTGCTGCCATTTGGTTTTTAAATGGCAAAGAATGGTTCACACCATTTTGGAGGAACAGGTGCAGTTGTGTTAGCCAGTACGGGGCCATAGTGGTGGGACCTGGACCCAAAGAGGGAGGTAACATCACCTAAGGGATGGATTTCTACCCAACTCTGAATTTGTACATTTTGTTAAATCTAAATGAGACTCTGATCCAGATGGTCCAAGGATGGGAAAACCCACCAACACTTTGAGCCTTGCAGCTCCTGGCTGCAATCACACTCCAGCCTGATGGAGACCTGTCCATCATCACACCCAGCAGGGCCACCAGCCCAATCCAGCCCGGCCCAGCACCAGGCCGGAACCTACTCCCCATCCTGATACCTGATCAAAAAGCAGTGGACAAGCCACAAAAAGCTACAATCAAAAACACACCCAACCCCAATACTAGGGCCTGTAATCTAAAACCAAAACATTGTCCCAGCCCGGCCACCTTTCCTCCTCACTGCATGATGTGAAGGGGTGGGGGAGGTCTCATACACCTCACATGGAAGAACAAAAACAAACCCATCCCAGATATGCCCAGGCTGAATAAAACCAAAAAACAACTCATTAAATGTAATAAGCAGCCTCTTCATCTGACACTGCCTTGTCCCAAATAAATTAAATTCCTTTTCATTTAGGCAGTACAGGAACCTGACAAGCAACCTTTACCACCGACACGCCAGAGCTCAGGAGGGAGGAAAATATGAAAGAGAAAACAACCCACACAACTTACAACAAATACAAAGGCAGAATCATTTCAAAACCCCCATAAACTTCCCCTCCGCATCCTCTCACGGCCAGCCCGCACCTCGCCCCGCTGCCCCGGCCCGCGGGGGCCGCGCTGCCGGGAAGGACCGACGGAGGGAGCAGAGCCCCCGGCCCACCTCGGCGGGGCCGGGAGAGCGGGGCCGAAGCGGCGGCGGGCGCGGGAGCAACTTCCGTAAAACAAGTGAAAGAAGCAAAGTGAAGGAGGCGGCAAGCCCCCCCCGCCGCACCGCACCTGGTGCGGCCCCCGCGCCCCGCTCCTCCTGGCCCGCAGCTCCGCACCGCGCACCCGCCAACAAAAGTTTCGGTGCGGCGGCGGCCCCGCGTCCGGAGAGACTGCGCTGCCCGCAGCGCCGGCCCCGCGGCCGCGGAGCGTCACGGCCGCGGAGGAGCGGCGGGCGGACAGCGCTCCTCTCCGCACCGCCCGGCGCGGGGGCACCGGCACCAGCGGCCGCACCGACCGGGGGCTCCGCCGAGAGGCGGGCGGGGGGCTGGGGGCAGGAAAAGGACAATTGTGCTGTACTTACCATAGTCGGAGAGACGAAAGCCGAATTCACTTAAATAATCAACTTTCATAATACTTAATTAATACCTAATTGCAGCTGATTGCTCCCGAATAACAAGTTGTTTAAAGCACTGATGTCATTGCCGTGCCGGTCCTCCCCGAGTCACTTTGGCAGCGGGGCCGGGGGCGGGCGCGCCGCCGCGGGGGGCGGTGACTGGCGGCCGGCGGACCCGCCCCGCGCCGGGCCCGCCGCCGGGGGCAGGTGCGGGGCCGGGCCGGGCTGGAGCGGGTCGGCTCGGGTCGGCTCGGGAGGCAGCGGGGCAGCGGCGGCGGGGTTAGCTCGGGCGGAGCCGGAGCGCGGCCCTCGCGCACCCCGCGGCGGTCCCGGCACGGCGGGCACGGAGCGCGGGGCTGCCCCGCACGCAGGGCCGCCCGTCGGGACCAGCCTGGCCGCGGTATCCCGCGGCCATCGGTGCCGGCCGTCGCCGCCACCCGCCCCGCGGCCCCGGCGCCGGCTCCTCCGGAAGCCCCGGAGCGGCGGAGACGGAGCCGCCGGCGCGGAGCAGACCGCAAACCACGAGGGGATGGAGGGGGGCGTACGGGACAGGACGAGCGGCACCGGTGCCCTGGGTAGCGGGCACGGGCACGGTTGCCCCGGCACCGCCGTCCCACGCGGGTCCCGGCTCGGCGGTGCGGTGCGGAGCGCGCACCGAGGAGGACTGGAACCCTCGGGGCACTGGTGGCCGCCACCTGCGGGTGTCACAACCCTGGCCGCATCTTGCCCTCGGGAAGATCACGGCGCTCTACCCCTGAACGCCGGGGCTACGGGAGGCGGGGGGAAGGGGGCCCTTTTGCGGCGAAATTTCCTCATTTTTTTTTGGCTTTATTTTTCTAAGTAGCAAAGAATGCGAGGGAGGTTCTGAGAGGCGTGTTGGGTAAACACAGATATAAGCCTCTTTCTTTAAAACAAACGAGCAGATTATTTACCTGATTAAATAGGTATTTTGAGCAGGTTGTAGGCTGTTTTTGTGAACACACCACGTTTGGCTCCAGGATTTTGGCAGAGCTGGGCTCCTCACCGGGGCTCACACAGAGCTGCCCGTGGACTTACCAGCTCTAAATCCTTTTTATAAGCACAACTTAATGTGCTTCCCAAAGGAGGCCAGCATCATTACCCCACTAGGGATGGGGAAACTGAGGCACTAGTGAGGGAAGTGACTCGCCAGAAGTGGCTGGACAGGTTAGTCACAGGGCTGGAAGGAGCCCAGGTGTGTTTGGCTCCATGCACCAGGATGTGCTGCGCCCAGATAGTGTCCTGAGCCCAGAGACGCAACACAAACTGTAGCTCCTCACCTCAGCAGTGCTGCATTTGCATGGACAAAAACGCACAGGCAGCAATGCAGGCCAGAGGGCAGGGAGAGGGAAGAGGAGAGGGGAGTCATTTGTGGAAACCACAAATATTCTGGCTCCTCTCAGAGAAAAATCTAAACAAAGTTTAGTGAAATGGAGCCACCCAGGGACCTTCCAAGCCAGGAAGCACGTGGGGACAACAGTGTCAGGCAGGAGGCAAGTGTGCCCTGCCTGGGGGCTGCCCAGCCAAGCAGCACTCCTGAACAGAACCCTGTACGGGACTCACCTTCCCACCTGGTGCTGCCAAGCTCCTGCTTTATCAGCACTGCCTGACTTCCCCACTCACTAGTTTCTAACCACACCATCAGCTCTGATCAGCACTGTTACCCCATGCTGCCTTTAAAATTCTGCCTGTCTGCACTTCACTTGGCCCCAACGCAGGCACCAGCCCAGCCAACACCACCCACAATCCTCAGCAGAGCCTGCCCTGGTCCCTACACCCGAGTCAGGCACTACAGCACCTGCCAAGGATTATCCCACCCTGCAAAGTAATGGACAGAACCAGAATTGTCTCTGCTGGCTCTGTAATAGCTCAGTTTGGATTCAACACTTCCTTCCAGGTTTGTTTGCTGACAGGTCCCATAAGTTCACTGCACTTCATGTCAGATATCTTCATTTTTGCTTCTTCTGTGAACTTAATATTTAAGGAGTGGGAGTTCTGCTCACCACCACTGTTCCCTGAGAGAGTGGGCCCCCGCTGGATCTCCAATTCCTCACAAAGAGGAACACACTTTCTAACGTGGCTATGCTACTACACACACACAGCCCCACAGACCCTCTGAACATACCTGTTCTTCTACGTGCACCGAGCTGAGCACGTTCACACATCAGTATACAAATGTTCCCCACCCCTCCCATCCCAGCATGCACACGCAACATGCATATGCCCTCCACAAAGAAAATGATACTCTGTGCTGACATTCAAATACACACCTATCCATACACCATGACACACACGAACCCACACACACAACCTAAATACACCTGGAGGATCCCCTCCACAGACTTCCCACTGTCCCTCCCACTCCTCCTTGCAGGAACAACTTGCCAAGGTGTTTTTTCAGGTGAAATCCACGCCCTGCAGCTGATGCAATGGTAAGGCCTGATTTCCTATCTCAGCAATCTCCTGTCACAGGATCAGGTTTTATTTCCCCATACTCCCTCCTTTGCCTCTTACCCAAGGAAAGTTAAGTTGGTTCTTTCCTCTCTCAAGGGCTCTGAAGCTTTCTGCTCCTGTGCCCCCGATGAGGGTAGCACTTCCCTTCCTTCCCTTACCCCTTCAGGGTATGGATCCACTCTGAGGAAAAGCTGCCTCTGACCGTGCCCTGGCATGAACAGGCTCCTGGACCCCCTGCTCTCCAGAGCACGCAAGGGAAGGCAGCACCCCTCACTCTGCTCTGAACTTTGCTCCCGTGCCACGCGAGAGCCGCCCCATCCGCTCCAGCCGCATCTGCCCTTCCGTGGCAGGTGAAGAGATCTCTCTGCGTCCCCTTCCACCCTCCCAGGGGCATGAGGAGCTCTTGGTAATTAATGTTTGCCAGGTGCTCAGAGATCCTCAGATGAAAAGTGCAATGGGAGGGGGAAGGATGATTAATTTATTATTATTACAGTTTAATGCTTTCCCCGCAGACAGTGTGCCAGGGCTGAGCAGGGGGTGAGTCACACTGAGATGTGGGACATCCCCCTTTTTGTGTCTCTTCTACCTTTGTTTTTTATGCTTAGCCCATTTTCTTGGCAGTTTCTCCCTCCTTAGCTGGAGCTGGCCTGGGGGCCTGGGACTGTGCTCTGGATTCATGTGGGATCAGGGCGCTGGCTCTCGGATTGCAGGCTGGAGATCTGGCAGTACTGTGCCCCTCCTCCTGCTCCTGCTTGGGGAGTCTATTAGGCAAATGCTCCTGCCCTATTTCTGTAATTTTGTTTGATTTCTGTTTCGTCAAGGGAGGTGCCCAGAGGCCTCAGGGCCTGGGCGGCAGGAGCAGACAATCCATGCTTTCTTTCCCTTTCCTTCTCTTTCCCTTCTTCCTTCTCAATTCAGTTTCAATCACATTATTGGCACATGGCTCCCATAACCCCTTGCCAAAGCAGCTGTGCTAAGTCTCAGCGTGCTGGGGAAGGCTCTGCTGGGAGCAATTCTGCCATTTACTGTTCCTTTGGCCTCCAACAGTTTGACACCACGTCCCCACCATGTAGCTACTGCTTTTCCAGGCACCCCACAGCTTCCAGCATCTGCTAGAAGCCAATGCTGCTCATCTCTTGACCACTGCCCAGAGGGAATGACTGTACTGGGAACGGGCCATACGGCACTGAACGTACATGGCATGTGCTCCACAGGGGCCCAGGAAGACTTGGGGGGAAGGAGTGGCAGGGGTTTGAATGCACTAACAATTAGTTACAATTTACTGCAGCAATTAAAAGTGCAGCCTGGGGATTTCAGGGTGAGGAGGTAAGGGCATAGCTGTACCCAGGCGGCAGGTCCAATAGGGAAGGTACCTAGCACTCAAAAGCAGGTGCTTTGCCTGCAAAACCAGCAAATACCACCCTGAGCCATCCTGAACCCCACAAAGCCCCTGAGCCCGGGCTTGGCAAAGCACACAGCTGGGATGGGAAACTGCTGCCCCGGCGGGGACCCGTGTGCCCGGCACAGCATCCGTGTGCCCCCGAGGGCACGGGGACACCGCCGTGTGCCCGGCACAGCATCCGTGTGCCCCCGAGGGCACGGGGACACCGCCGTGTGCCCGGCACAGCATCCGTGTGCCCCCGAGGGCACGGGGACACCGCCGTGTGCCCGGCACAGCATCCGTGTGCCCCCGAGGGCACGGGGACACCGCCGTGTGCCCGGCACAGCATCCGTGTGCCCCCGAGGGCACGGGGACGCCGCCGGGCAGGGCTGGCTGTCGCCGTGTGCCCGGCACGGGGACACCGCCGGGCAGGGCTGGCTGTCGCCGTGTGCCCGGCACGGGGACAGCGCACAGGACCCGGCACAGCCCGGCCGCGGCCCCCCGGGAGCCCTGGCACAGGGCCGGGGCTGCGGGAGCAGCGGCGGGCGGTAAGTGTGAGGCAGACGCAGCGATTGCATTACTGAAGGAGCCCGGGCTGGCAATGCCGAGCTATCGTCCCTGTAATCCTGTTAGCCAGCAATCTCCATTCCGAAAGAGCTTCATTTCTTTGTGAATATTTGTAAACTAGATATCTAATGGAAAATTATAGGAAAATTATAGTGAAATTCATGACGAAGAAATCCGATTAGCCCTAATTCAATTATGCCATCTTAGCCCACACAGCACATTTCCCATTTTTTTCCCATAAATACCAATGCCAGGGGTCCGGGTAATCAAATAAAATTGAAAATCATCTTCCCATTAAATTCAATTAGCTGCAATTTCTAAAGCCTATCAGAGATTTTAATTACTAAATTATAAAATTCTCCAATGCTAAATTGAAACTAAAAAAATTGCACATCCTTATATTTCAGAAGAAAAAAACCCAGCAGAAACCTTGAAAAATACCCTTCTCCTCCCATCAGCATCCACGTGAACACGGGTCTGGGCAGGCTTCACCAGAGAAATGAGTGCAAAGGGACATAAGCCAGGCCTAGGAAAGAAGGTGGCTACCTCTGGGAGAAAGTATGTGGATATCAGCTGAGATTAAAACCTAAAATGCAGCCCTAGTTCAACTGAGCTGGGTTGGAAGAGGGAAGGGGAGAGGCTAGCAATGTGAGCAGTGTCTTTGCTCCCTTTTCCCACACGAGCTCCTCGGTTCTGGCAGGTTTTCTGAGCTGCTGTGCCAGGCACCAGTGACAAGCCACCGTGCTCCCGCTGCTAGTCAAACAGCCGAGACTCTCCAGGAGCTGGAACGAGCTTTGCCTGCAAATGGGCTCAGGGAGGCAGTCCCTCGAGTCTCCATGTGCCAGAGCCAGGGCAGGAGAGCTGGTGATGCCCAGAGGGAAGCAGGAGGGCAGATGCTAGCTTTGTGCTTCTGATAAAACTTCTTGAATAATGGCCGTGCAAGCCTGGTCCTGACACTGAATTAAGGGAAGCTGGAGCCCTCAGCAAACTGATTTAGCTTGAAGCACTACTTCAGCAAACACGTGAGATGTTCCAGAGGAGGGGGATATAATCACCCTTCCCTCATAGCACACGGAACTCTCGAGTTCACAGAGGCACCAGGCAGGCAAGCCCATCCCTAAACTGTTCTTTATGCAACAACTAAACCAAACAGGCAAACGGGGAAACCAACAAAGCCTGTGCCTACAGATGCTCTCTTCCAGCCCTGCTTCTCTGGGGACCAGCATGGCACAGTGAGGTGTCGAGGGGCAATTAACTGTGTGAACAAGCAGTGGCAGGAGAAGGGAAGCTCAGCTCTCCAGTTACAATACCTGACCCTCCACGAGGCAGCAAGAGTAAGGATTTTCTGACACTGCTTTTATGCCAGAGAGCACTTTTGCATGGTACCCTAAAGGGTTTATTCACGTGCTAACATAAACGAAGCCAGTTTGTTCTCACAGCTCTAAATAGAAGCTCAGGTTGCCCTGAACCAGGCCGATACTTGGTTTAATTTACTGGGCACCCGAAAGTTGCCAGCAGGGAGTTGCCCGCAAACAGAACAACAACAAAAAAGTTAATGATCTGGGCTTTTTCTTTAATAAATAGGCAAACTGGCTGAGCCGGATTGTTGGCTGGGATTCGTCTCCCCTTTATCACCCTGGAGCTTCTGTGACACATTCTCCAAATCATCAGCATTTTGCAATTTGAGGTCGTTACCAAATAGTATTTTTTTGCCAAGGAAGGGAGAAAAATAAATTAATAATTAAGAAGCCCAAGCAGGGAGAGGCTGTGGGTTGAATGGCGCTGCCACCTCCGCGGGGATTGCTCAGGCACCTGGCAGCCTGCCCAGCGCGCACCTTGGTCGCTGTCTCACCCTGGAATGTGGTGCTGGCACCCAAGTGCTACTTGATTTTACTACGAATTAATCAAAGTCTCTTTTGCAAATGTCTAAGACTAAGTCACCACTGGCTGAGCTTCAAATGCAATTCCCCTGTTTCAGGAATTTGGTGCAAGGAGATTACCAGCTCCAGGTGAGAAGCTGAAGGGGGTTTCCTCTCTGCACATCTTCTGGTTCTCCAAAGCATCAGCCTCTTCCAGCTGGAAGGAGAATAGATTTCCCACAAGTCTTCTCCTGCTCAGAGCAGGTAACCACACAGACATCCAAGATATGCTGGGATAAATCCATCTGTGCTGCCTGACTGGAGTGTAGTTACACCAAAAAGGAATTTGGTGTGACTGCGAGCTGACACAGGCGGCAGAGCACTGCATTGGCAGCTTGGGTGTGCCTGTGACCCCGTGTTTATGGAGATGTGGAAGCATCTCCACACAGAAATCTGTACCTGCCTGCATGGGTATGGCTGTCTGGACATCTGTGCACATGGATGTGCATGGTCTTGTGGCACTGCGTGGGCACATGGCCACATGTGTACAGGGCTGTGCAGTCAGATGTGGCTGCCCACAGACATTCTCTGAGGGCGTTCTTGCCATGTTAATGCATGTCTCATTTGTCTCCGAACTTGTAGTCCTGAGCACCCTCCCTGTTCTGTCCAGCCCCACAAAAGGCGGTTTGCCATGGCTGATGATCTGGATGGCATCAGCACGTGTCCTTGCACTGCTCGGCCAACACACCACTCCCTGAGCCATGGGCGAGCTGTATTCCCCTCTCCACACTCTGCCTGTCTCAGAGCCCTTTCATATTTTCAGTGCTCACTAGACCGTGAATTCACCTTCATACCAGTTACAGGGTTATTTAGCTTCTCCTGACACTGATAACCACCAAACTTTCACTGGCAGCTCAGCTCTCTCCAAAGAGACATGCAGCACTCCTCTCTCCCATGGTGCCCCCACCCACGCACACCCACCAGGAGCACGGGGGCAGATGCCCTCGTGGGACACAGTGCCTCAGTGCTCACCCACCAGCCACAGTCACTTATCCCCAACCCTTATCTACACTGTGAAAAAGAGGAACAGAGCAGAATAACTCTTCTGGAGTGGATGGAAAGAATGAAATAGAGGAGAAGGGAAGAGAGAGACAGAAGGGGGAAAGGGTGATAAAGCAAACCTGGTACAAAAGAGGAGGAAAATCCCCTAGGACAACAGAGAAAGGATCTGGGAGGGAGGCAGGAAGAGCACAGGAATATACAGTGGCGTTTTCCCCCTGCATACCCCACAAAGCAACACTCTCCAGCAGCTGACACCAACATATTCCACAGCTCTCCCTGAAATCTTAGGGATCAACTAGACAGCCCTTGTACAGCAGCTGGACTAGCTGTGCATGGGCTAGGGCACTGCCGAGGAGTAATGAGGATGATCAGCCTGTATGGGAAACATGGGATTGCCCTAGGGTGCCCAAGGCCGCGAGAGTGCAGAAAACCCCAAACAGGAGGATGAAACCTCTCTGCAGGGCCAAACACATGGAAGGTCAAGTCTGTCCCTCCTCCCCTGTCACAAGGAAACTCTACTCTCCTTTGCTGGCCCAGAACCACCTCTGCCACTCACCCTCCCACTGGCTCTGAGCCACTGTTGCCTGTTCCCCCTACTGCAGACCTGTAAGGCACCTTTCCCCTGCCACAGCCCCTGTCTCTTGGCATCATGTCTTTGGCACAAGGCCTTGCTGCTCACCCCTGGCTATGTGGGCTTGTTCCCTAGTTCCCTGCACCTTGCCATTCTGACTGAACAATTCCCAGCTGAAGCAAGTGCTGCAGTGACATTTCACTCTGAAACCAAGCATGTGCTAACAGTGAGTGGCATCCCCAAGAGCTCCTGCTCGGCCCCCAGGACTGTGCAGGGCCAGACACTGCTGACGAGGGGCACAAGTTGCTGCACAGTTTATGGTACCCCTTCCCATCTGTGTGGCTCCCCTGGCTCTGCCCTAAGCTGTGCCTGCAGCAAGCCACCCATCCCACTGTGGCCATCTCCATCTCCCATTCCACACAGCCCCTTGAAGCAGACTGACCGCATATCCCAGGAGACAAAAATCCCTCTTTCTTTGGCCCAGGGATTTCATCTCCACTGTAACAAAGAGCTCAAAGCGGGGACCTCGTTATGTTCCCATAGTTGTGGGCTAAGGATAAACAAAATTTCTGTCACTCCCCCAAGTGTGCAACGATACGCTCCCACAAGCACAGGCTGTGCATAGACACAGATCTGCACACATAACACGGAATAGCATGGATCTGGAAAGGGAACTGGTAGGGGGACAGAGCTGCTCTTGTTCCTGAGGCAGTTGTTGCTGACTCCACCTAACACCAGAGACTGCAATAAAGACAGAACTGGTGTCACTTTTGGGGTTGTCTGGGGCAAAGCCAAGAGCTGGATTTGGTGATCCCATGTGGATCCCTTCCAGCTCAGGATATTCCATCACTCTGCGGTTCTGTAATTCTGTGAACTGCAAGAGCCCAAACGGATGAGAATGGGATGGACCAAAGTAGTAGCCCTGGCATAAGTTTATCACAGCCAAACACTTTTTGCACAAATTCTTCACACCCAAACACTTTCCCCTGTCCTCCAGCTTCTTCGGGATGGTTCCTACCACTGGAACCTCTGCTGGCTTTGCATGGCCATCCTGCCAAGGCAGATCTGTGGAAAGACAGCAGAAACACCCCTGCTGCCTCACCTGCCCTGGGAGCACACCCCAAGGCTCCTGCTTTCTCCATCTCACCATGAAAAAAAAAAAAGCTCTGTGCAAATAATAGATCAATAGAGCCCCCGCCTCTTCGGAAGGAAAACAAACACCCGGATCACCGCAAATTAGAGAATGTTTCGCTTCACTTCATCCAAACAGGCTGACAATTTTTTTGGGTTGTTGCCACGGTGACAGAGTAACACAGCGTTCAGCCTGTTGCAGAACAATCAATTAAGTTAATGCCTCCGAGCGCCTGTTTACCCTTCCATTTAGGAGGTGCTGCTCTCCCTCACGCTTTCTCTCTAGCTTGTTTCAGATTTCTCATCCTTTGCTTCCTGCTTCTAGTTCTTCTTTATTTAACCTTAAAAAAAGTCCCTACCCTAACTACCTTCTGGCTTATAAGGGGCCTCACACTTTTTGGAATGATTGCCTGGAATAAAGTTTTTCCTCCCTCTGACTCCTGTTATTTCATGTTCCTTCCTGGAAAAACTGGGGATTTACCTTTACCTTACATGGTACAGGCCCTGTCCCCTCCTCCTGGTGTGTTAGGAACTTGCCAAGTTTCTAAAGGACAGCTCTCAACAGAGAGAGCTGGGAGAGTGGGTACCTTCAGAGTAACTGCTTCTAACAAGATGAAGTAACTTGAACTAAAGACCTATGAAGTGATCAGCAATCCTTCCACCATTGCTGTTTTTTACACTGTGAGCTGTAACCATAAATGAAGAACCATCTTGTGCTAAATGCTATCTGAAAAGGAGAACTACAAAAGGGCCTCATAAGGGTCTCATCCTATTGTCCTTGTCAAACGGAACTCCTAAATATTTGCTTAAATGATTTTGGCTTAAGCAAAACTCAACCTAGTGCTCAAAGCATTGTGCTGAACTGAGCCAACGGCAAGAAGACTTTAAAGAGGGCACCATGGCCAGGAGACTATGGCAGATCCATCATTCCAATCCTTTAAAATAAAGGATGCCAAAACATCTCTTGGCTCTGCCCCGACCACCAGCAGTCTGCCAGGCCTTTCACAGGCTCACATACTCCTGGCTACTTATCTTGTGGGTTTATTTCCTGCCTCACAGGCAGTGTGACCAGTCACACTTGGCTGTGTAGCTTTACTGCCTGTCTGCAGCCACTTTCTCATCCCTTGCCCAGTGAGCAGCAATAACTGCCCTCCATCTTCCCCAACCCTCTTGCCCTCCTCCTTCCCCAACCCTCCTACCCTCCTCCTTCCCCAACCCACCAAATCAACACCTCCAACATCCTGGGTGAAAATGAGGTACCAGAGAGTGAAAGGATGTATCCAAGGTCAAGCCTGAGATATAATTCAGGGCTTCTGTCTCCTGATCTCTCTGCACCTTGGTGCTGTCTTTCTCATCAACACAATATTCCTATGCTTTTCTTTGAAATCTGAGGAAAAGTGTCCATCTCCCTTGTATCCTCATCCTAAAGGAAAAGGCAGAGGCAAGTATGATGTGAAAACAGGAAGATTCCATGATACTGTCTTCTCATCCTGCCACTAGCAACAAGTGCCTAAATGTAAAGCATACATTAACTTAGTATTGAACAGATGGAAGAAAACTGTAGACCAACAGAAGAATGGTGCTCAAACACTAGGAAAAATTACAGTAATAGGTCAAATATAACATCTCCTCCCTGCTTCCCAAGCTGGATCCTTTTTCAAAGACTCCACTCTCACAAGCTAACACAAGCCTGCTCGGGGGGGAGCACTGAGGCCAGGTCTGCACGGGCTGCAGGACAGCCATGCCCCAGGTCCCCCTGGTCCACTCCTCCTCCCCTCCCAGAGAAGTTGTCAGCAGAACCTGTTGGAGCAGGGGCTCGTTGACTGCTCCCTGTCCATTACAGCCTGGATTATAAGCATATTGCACAGTGCTCTCTGCACGGTGCTGGGGAAATCCAATACGCTGAAAGGTTAATGCAATCAATTAGGGTGACAAGGAAGTAGAGTAAAGCCTTCTGAGTAGATGAAAGGGAGAGAGAGATGGAGACAGGGAAAAGCAAAGAGAAGCAGGGGGGAGCAAAGAGTGGGAGGAGGAGAAGGAGGAAGATGGTATACAGGACTTGTGCTGTAGACCTCAGGGTGCTGGTGTGGCCAAGGACATTATCCTGCCCCAGCATGGATGGGGTGGTGTCATTCACAGAAGCAAGGCAGGCCAACGTAGACTCCCTGTTTATGGCTTTTCCTGCCATCTCCTGCAGGATGTGGAGCCCTGCTCAAACTGCAGCTGCCCAGGTTATCCTGCCATCAACCTACTCCCTAAGGGTGATCACGGGGGGACTGGCAAAAGTTCCTGTATCTTTCCTGCCCAGGTACCCAGAAGGCATGAAAGAAACTGATTAGGTTTGCAAGACAAAGGATCTCAGCAAGCCATGGGGAAGCATCAAGGGAGGAGAAAGAGGGAACAGGAAGGACAAAGAGAACTTCTGGCTGTTCATACACTCTGCACACAAAGGTAAGGATGAGCACCACTGGCCATCTCCCTGCACCTGTCCCCTCATGTCTGTAAGCATCTCTAACTTAGGTGCTCTCTTACTTTTCCAGCCTCCCTCCCAGCATGTCAACCTGGGCTCTCCTGCAAGGCCAGAGGACAAGCCCCAGTCAGCGCCTGGCTGTAGCAGTTTCACCTGCCTGCAGACAGTTTGATGAGGGTGTTGTGGCACTCAAGGCACCAGCACAGCATGGAGATCCCAGTGCCATAACGTACATCCTGCTGCTCCGTCCAGCATGGCACAGGCCTCCCTCGGGGCATTCAGCTCAGGGAAGAGCCCTATCCTTCCCCTGCAGCCCCCCAAGCCACTGCTGACTGGCTGAACTGCTGCTCTCTGACCCCCGAGCAGAGCGGTACTTCATTAACCTGGGCTGACAGGTCAGTGAGCACAGCCCTTTCCTACCACGGCTCCTGCTCGGGCACAGCTCAGCCGGGGAGAACGTGACACCAGCTCATTAGAACAAATTATTACTCTATAACCCCTGCTGCAATGTCCCTTAATATGCCTATTTAGCAAGAGACAAGTCCTGGTGGGCTCCTCGGCATTAAAACAACCTCACAAATCACCAGAGGCACAAGCACCATGATCTGTGCTTCCGGGGATGGAGAGAGGGCGGCTGTTCTTTGGATGGGTGCTGGAGGGGTGCAGAGTCCAAGCTTTTCACCTGCAGCAAAATGAAGCTCCAGATATTGCTGGGGGATGTTCTGCAGGCAGGGAGTTTCCATCTGGCTGTGGCTCACTGGGCTGCCAAACATGCCCAAGCTTCGGCACAACGAAGTGTTGTTCCCTCATTGAAATCCACGGAGGAAATGTTCTGGGATGCCCATTAAACTGTTGGGCCTGTTTTTCTCTGCCTTATCCCTGCCTAACTCTGCCCTCAGCACTACCATCAGTGTCACATTCCATGTTAGACCTACAAGATTTAAATGTTTCCCTGTGATATATACATATGAAGTCAGTGCTTAGCTTTCCAAATCCATCTACAACACTAACCCTATGTGCCCCCTCCTTCAGGTTAACCAGCCAAGCCAAAGAGCAAGTTTGGAAGCTGACATTGACGGCAGACACTGTGTGCTACCTCCCCGTGTGAGGCCAGGCTAAATTTTGGGGGATAAACCCACTGCACATGAAAGCAGTGAGCTCACACCTGTGCAGGGAGGGCTGTCAGCTGTCTAGGACTAATCCAGAAATTACAGAACTGCTGTAGTTTTGGGCACAGCAAGTGAGATATCACAGGCAAAGACAGAAATGTGGGCAAATGTCAAAGGAAGGCTGCTAGTAAACAGGAACAGGGACCATGAGGAAATCAACCTCCAACCTGACCTTTAGAAGAGGGAAAAGGGAGAAATAAAACAGTGATTCATATAACAGAGAGAAGTGGCAGCAGTGCCAGGCCTGAGACAGTGAGAGAGAAAAGTAATGGAAAGAAGAGAAGGAAGTGTGAGAAGTGTGTGATGGTGGGCACAGAGAGGGGCAGGATGAAAGCAAACGAATGGAGAAACGAGGGGACCTGAGAGAAACAGAGAGAGGGAGGGCAGGAGGAAAAGGAGGAGAAAAGAGCAAGAATAGCCATGCAGCGAGGAGCACGCGGGCGAGGCAGAGGGCTGTAACCAGGGTTGTGAAGCATGAAAAGGGAAGAATCTGCCTGTTCCTTTCAGCACTTGGAGCATGGCGCTCAGTGGTGACCTACACTGTGCCTGGCTGTGATCACGTTTTCAGGGCCACTGCCTGCCGATCCCAAACAATGATGAGGAGCCTTTGAAGTCAGAGAAAGAAGCCGCAATGTGAACTGGGGACTTTTTTTTCCCCCCTTTTTTTCCCCTCCATTTTTTTAAGGGCTGGGGAAAGAAGGGAGGAAAAGGAAGGCCTGAAGTGGTGGGGGGAAGGTTGGGGGAGAGGTTGCAAGGACAGAACAGAGAGTTGCTCTCGGTGGGGTGCCCCGAAACGAGAGAGACAAAAAGAAAACAAACAGTTTATGAGTAGGGCACATGCTGCCTGTGTCTGCATGCCCCACACTGCTGGCCCCCCGTGCTCCAAGGGAGGCTTCTGTTCCCCAGCAATGATGGATGGATGCATAGGGCCATTCAGGCCTGCCATGTTACAGCAGCAGTATTTACATAACACTGGCCTTCCACCGGTCACCTCTGACACTGCCCAGCCCAGCTTGGGGCCCCCTCCCACCCCAGCCAGCCTGGGCCCCTCAGATGCTGCTCGGACTCAGTCCATGTGCTCCCCAAAAATGGGCATTGGGGGTCCCAGTGCAGGGATGCTCCAAGCGCACACACGCAGTGAGTGCTCCTGGCACCTCTGAGTAATGTCTCAGAGCACTTCCCACCCTCCCCACGGCCTCTCCTGCTCTCACACCTGTCTTGGTGCCTGGTGATGGAGGGGAGTAATGCGAGGGGCCAGATGTGGTTGGTGATGCAGGGAGTTACAGAGCAGAGACATGGGGAGAGAGTGGGAACTGTTTGGGTGACACACAAGGAACCCCATGGTCCTCCTGGGGCCAGGAAGAGGAGCCAGGGACAGCAGGAACTGCCTCAGCATGGCAGGGACTTCTCAGTAACCATTATCTGAGGTGGCATAGGGAGTGTCTTACCCAGCACATGGAGATAAGGCATTTAAGAGACAGTATTATCTTCCATTTCCCTGGGTTCTAGACCTCTTACTCTTACCAGGCACAGATTAAGTCACCATCCAAGCTCCAGAAGGCTGTGAAGCTGGGTTTTTTTCTTCTAAGACAGACCATGAGGGTCTAGGTAAAGGGAAAACCCAGGAAATCCCTGATTCTGCTGGACACCTGGAAATGCTTCTACACTACCACCATGGTTCTGTAGTCTGAATAGATAAAAATGTGCCAGAAGAGGAGGAGAACATCCACATCACCATCTGAATTATGTGAACTGAGCTCAGCAAAACTTCACAGTAGATGGAGACTGCATCCTATTCAGTGAAAGGACCTTGTATCCATCTCCCCCAGCACACATGCATGAAGATAAAGCAGTTCCCTTTCACCAAAATCCTTACACACATTTTTAGCTGTAGAGATAGAGGCAGTAGAGAAGATATTGAGGAAAACTCTCAGTGACAAAACCAGGTGCCCAGAACAACTGCTGTACAAAGACAAAGACAGGATTAGGACACACATATGCCATGTCTGCACTTGACCTTCTTCTGTTTCCATCTCTCTTCATGAGAAACAGCAGTCTAACCCCGGAAGGTCTAGTGCAGACATGGCCACAGTGAGCAGGCCGTAAGTGTGAGAGACGCACAGAGGAGAAGAGAACCCAGGAGGGCATAGTGACATACCCATTGCAGTCTGAAGTCTCTCCTACCTTTCGGAGATTTCAAGGCCTCGTTTCTTGCCTCGTTTTTAGCTCTAAATTCACTTCATTCTGGAGTGAGAAAAGAAAGGATCCAGTTAACACAAAGGGCACATCTGAGTAAAAGCCAAGACTCACAAAAGCTGTGTAAGAACACGGTCCAGCATGGGACATTCAGACTCCGCAAAGGAACAAAATGCTTTCCTGCTCCTGGTTGTATCCCACACTGCCATGCACCTCATGGCACTTCTCCATGAAAAAGGTTCCTACTGAGGGTTGGGAATAATTTCACATACAGAGCAGCCATTACTGGCCTGAATCCTGCTCCCCAGGTACCAGAGACACACCTTGTGCTGGTCTGCTCCGTACTTTGCCCACACATCTAAGGTTGTGCTCTGCCCCATGTCAGATTTTCCCTTCCCAATCTTCACATTTCCTCCGCTGACACCTCTTTTCCAGAGGTTCACCTCTGTGCTAATGGTGAGGCCTCCCTTGCACACCTTGTGGGGCACAAGATGATGGGCGCAGGACTGGGTCCCATGTCACTGAACCCCCTTAACCACTCATCTGTGCATTTTCCGACCAGGAGAATGCAGAGAGTGAGGACAAATGAGAAAAGGGACAGGAGAAAAAAAGTCACAGCAAAATACATGAAAAGTAAATTGAATTATTTAAAACCATATGGTCCAAAAATGTGACAGAGCATAAAAGCCGTGCCATGAGACTTCTGGAGGGGGTTATTCTGTGCAGGCAGGGTGGGAGGAGAGCTCACGGCTGGGGAAGACTGCTCTGCAGCCAGACAGGGTCTTCCCTCTCCCGGAGCTGGGAGGTGGCCAGGAGCACAGGGTGGCTTCATGCACAGTGGCAAGGGTGCCTGGCCCATTCCTGTATCCTCTGTTTTGCAGCCCTGCCAAAACAGCTCTCACAGCTGCCCAGGTTTAGTAGAATGACAAACTGCCCCGAGGTCCTGCCCAGCATGCCCGTGGTTGTGTCCAGGAGCCCCAGCTGTCCATGCCACATGCCAGCTCTCCGCACGTTCCCTCCGCTGGGTGCAGCAGTGTGTGCCACAACTCAGCCCTTCTGAGACCCTCTCGAGTCCCTGGTAGGACAAAAATGAGAGGGATTCAGGGAACTTTGTGCTGCTGCCATGGCTCAGCCCTGTCTTCCAGGGCCCTGGCACTCTGTGCATGTGGACGACCTCCTCCTGTCACTTGTACTCTGCCACTGCCAAAGATAGATGCCACATGTTGGCTGGGACCCAGAGCAGGAAGGAGCTGGTGAGATATCCCAGATGGATGCATGGACAGGAGGACAGAGCCCCTCGGGTGAGGAAGATGCATAACCAGCCTGGCTCCTTCCTTTCCCACTCAATTCCTGATGCTAAAAAGGCTGAGGGCATGGCTGGAGTAACAGCTCCCTGATTTGAGGTGCTTCTCCCACCCTGGCACCCTCAGTTCTTCTGGCATCCCTTCTTTCACCTTTTCCTTCCCTTTGTTCTCCTTTTTTTCCTTGCTCTTTCCACTGCTTTCTCTGCCACTGTCACACTGTTTTTTCCTTCCCTCTCTTTTGTTCTCTCCCTCTTTCCCAAGCCCTCTGCCTGTAACTCTCTGCCTTCCTGCCTTCACTCCCTAACCCCTGTGCACGATCAATTCTTGGGATTGGGTTTTTAATTGTTTTTTTTTTTTTTTTTTTTACTCCTCTTCTTTTGGCCGCAGCTTATCAATGATGCAAGAGGAATAACGCCAATTTACTTAGAATGTGTAATCCCCAAATCAGATTGGGGGATTGTATGAGGCAATATGACCTTGCATATGTCTCCATTAAAGCCAGCCAGGCCTCCTCTTGTATTCTGTGTTCCCAGTACATATTTAGACAGATAACGCTAATTGTACTTGACATGTCCTCTTAAGGATGGACTCTTCCCTCCCCCAGCTCTGCTTCCCTGCCTGACAATGTGCCAGAGCCGAGCCCGCTCACTGGCAGCGTGGCACGGCACAGCACCTGTGGGAACGGCCGAGTGGGCGTCCGGCTCGGCCCTCGCGGCCAGCCCCGCCGCGGGCTGGCCAGCACCGCACCCTCCCTCTGGGAATGGGGCCAGGGAGGACAAGGACCAGGGGGAGGGCTGCTGGGACATGGTTAATCTGAGATTACACACTGTTACTGTGTCAACTGTGGCTTCTCCAGGAAAAAGCCTTCAGACGAAGAGAGGAGACTTGCTCATCACGAACATCTTTGAAGTCTCCCTCCTTTCCAATGACACCTCTTAGTTCCCACATCCGCTTTGGGTAAGTATTTGTATTTGGCTACTGGACCCCAGATGCAGCTTCTAGGGAACATAACTGGAAAATCATAAAGTCCTGTAATGGTTTGGGTTGGAAGGGACCTTTAAAGGTCGTATAGTCCAACTCCCCTGCCATAGGCAGGGACACTTTACACTAGACCAGGTTGCTCCAAGCTCCATCCAACCTGGCCTTGAACACTTCCAGGGATGGTGCAGACACAGCTTCACTGAGCAACCTGTGCCAGGGTCTCATTACTCTCACCATAACCATTTTCTTCCTTGTATCTAGGCTAAATTGTGCCTCTTTTAGTTTAAAACCATCACCCCTTGTCCAATCATGATAGACCCTGTTAAAAACTTTGTCCCCATCTTTCTTGTGAGCCCACTGAAAGGCTGCCTCGTCCCTGTGCCTGTCGTTCATCACTGCTCCAGAGCAGACATGCAGGACGCAGGAGGAGGAGGAGGAGGAGGAGGGGAGCTTATTCCAAGGAAACCAATGGATCCAAACTCTTCGCCAAAGTGGACTCAGTTTTTTTTTTTCCCCTTGACACAACATCCTAATTCGACTTTTTCAGTATCTTTCCTCAACAACCTTTTTTCCTTCCTCCCCTTCCTACCCGGCAACTGCGCATTTATTAATTCATGAGGCACTAATTAGTTCTTTGTTTAATTTTGTGTTAAACAGACTGACCGGAATGATAACGACTTGCAGCGTTGCATTACGGTCCCCAACCGCCCCTGTTTTCTGACAACAAGGGAGCGCAGTGAGACTGGCGTGATGAACCCCAATTCCCACTCCAGTTGCACTTCATTAAGTCAAAATGTGACAAGAAGCTTAGAGAGCAACTTTCAGATCGGATCGCACATAACAATTGGGCAGGAAACTTTCCAAGGGGGAAGTGCGAGAGGCACTCACAGCGAAGGCTGGCACCGCGCGCAATCCCCTGGCGTGCCTGCCTTAAAGGAGCCAGCTCAGGCTGTCCAGGCAGGAGTCAGGGCATGTGCTGGGAGCAGCGAGTGCCAGAGCAAGAAGAGGAAAGGAAGGGCAGCAAGACAAGCCAAAGGCACAGCAGGGCAAGACAGGAGGCATCATGTGCTCCCCTTGTTTCCTTTGCCATGATGGGTTGTGTTGGCAGCCTGTGGGATGGGTTGTGATGAGAACCTTGGAGCCCAGGTGGGATATAATCCCTCAGCGGGTCACTTCATGAGCTTCGAGGACATCTTCAGGCACCTTCAACTCAGTTTCCCCCCTGCAGCTCTACAGTGAAACAGCTGGTGACCCTCAGCTGCTCTTCAATTGTCAAGAACTGCACGATTATCATGGAGCCCCTAAACTGCAAAGGGAGAGGGTGAATCCTGGCACCCGCATTGCTAAAATCAGAAGGGAAGAGACAACTCTGACAGTACGGAGAGGGATGGCCACCCTCTTGGAGAGGAAGCTGTGCCTCCCTTCAACCTTATGCAGTGCCTGACACTCCAGTGGCACTACCAAGTTTTTAAAAGGTCCTGATCAGTATAGCAACAGCAATAAATCTGATAGACTGCAAAGCAAGCAGAGGAGGTGGTTCACTGAAGGGCAGTGAGATGCAAACAGGAAAGTGAAAAGGGTCTTAAAACACCACCTCAGAGGGAGTGGGATATGAAAAAGAAAAGGAGACTATCCAAGTGCACAGAACATGGAAGTTTCACCACAAATCAAATATATCTTCTGCTATTGCAGGCACATCTGCTGTGGGAATAAACCAAGGCCACCTAAAAGTGAAATGGGCAGCAAGGTCTCAATGACTTTTCTAGCAAATATTTTTCCCACACTTCTTTCATCCCTCTCCCTCCTCCCTCAGGATAGAAAAACTCATCCCCTAGCCTTGCTGTGCAGAGACCCAAAGCTCAACTAAGGTCCAAAACACTGGCAAAGCAATGTGAGGGACTCTGAGAGTGTCATCGGGATTGGGAAGGGAAACGAGAGCTGTGAGGGAGTGCACAGCCATATGTCCTGGGCAGGGCAGGGACAGGGGCAGAGGAGGGAGCCCTGCAACTGAAGCCCCTGAGCCCCGCAGGTGACCTGCCGGCTCCAGTCTCTACATGCGTTATCAGTGTTGTCACCTGAGTGAGCTATAATCATACCAATCTTTGGGAAAGAGGCCAGGCTGCAGCAAGGTAGCACAGCATGGTGTTTGCCAGTACACTCACAGCTGAAAAACACGCAGATCTGAGAGCAGACGTGTTTGCGCTGGCTTCCATCTTTCATGAACCTGGAATGCAGCAGGGACCTCTCTGACTGACAAAAAGGCTGTTCCTCCATGACAGAAATCCCGGGAAGACAGCACATCCCTCTGATTTCACTTCTTTATGTGCTCTGGATCCCATAAAAAGGCATTTGTAGATGTTAACACTCAGCTGGAGGGTTGGAATGGTGTCCAGTAAGGGCAAATCACCCATTTAACACCTGAAGCAAGGACAACTGAGAGAGTCCAGGATTCCTGGGGACAAGAAACATATCCTGCTGTCACCAGCCCAACAAACCTTCCTGGTTTTGCAGAGGGGTTGGAATATTCTGGCTGCTCTATAGATTCAATTGAGCAGCCTCACCCAGCTATTGTCTCCTGCCAATCTTGGACTGCTCAGCTGAGAAGGCCTGGGCCAAAGGAGAGGGAAACTTGTGCTATTTCCCATTTTTCCCTCTTTTGGCTGCTATTACAAGGCAACACCAGCAGCACAGCACAAACCAGCTCCATCCCCAGTTGTAGGGCTACTCCCAGCAAAGTTTTTGCTGAAAATTCACAAGCATCCCAAATAGGTCACGGTCTGCCCCTTCTTCATAAAATAACATGCTGAAATGTCCCAGACTCTATCCCCAATCCTCTTTAACTAGGAAAACTCTCCTCCCAGGATTATGGGCCCACTGCCCCCCTTCTTTTCCCCTCCATCTGGCTGGGAGCAGCCTGGGACCAAACGCTCTTCCCAGCCCTGGGAGAACCCTGCAGTTTCTCTCTCATAAAAAAGAAAAATGGGAGCTATAAAAAAGGCAAAGAAAAGAAAAGCAAAGCAAAGGGAAATCACTGCAAAAGGAGGAAAAGAGCAAAGCCCCCCTCTCTCTGCACCCTGTCCCCATTACCTGCCTTTAGCACTGGGTAGAGCCACCTGCTTTGCTGGGCTGGAGAGACCCCTTGGCACCGCGCTCCCTGGGAGATCCTGCCCTGCCTCTCACCCTGTGCCCTCTGCTCAAACCTGCTGAGCAGAGCCCAGCTCCACAAAGGTGATCATGCAAAAAAGAGAAGGAAAACCAGCACTGGGCAGCAGGAAAGGGACACAGACCATTACAGAGGTAACCCTGCAGCTCAGTGCCTGCTGGACGCTTTGGGAGTGCTGGAGCCAGGCAAGGGACAGAGGAGCAGGGACAGCATCCACTGCCAGTCCCAGTTTCCCAGCACAGATGGCACTAAGGACCAGGGAAGGCCCCAGAACCCCAGCTCGCAGCACAGCTACAGCACAGCCCAGCAGAGCAGGAGGGGAGTGCCAAGGGGGGATCCCAAGGAGTTCATCTCCTGCCACAGCGCCTGTAAAGCACAGCAGTCCCCAAACTTGGCATTCGGCAGCCCTGGGCTGGCTCCTGCTAATTTGCTGTCAGGCTGCCTAAGCAAACCAATTAAAGATAATCATTAATTATAAAAAAGAGAGAAAGCAGCAAAAGACCCTGCACAAATGAAGAACTGGAAAGGGCGTGGGGTAAAGAAGGACAGGAGGGAGAAGTGTGAGAGAAGAGAGCTTGAGAAAGGGGCTGGTGGTGAAGAAAAGGGTTTTAAAATTCCAGGTGTACAGCCTTAGACGAAATCAGCAGAAGGGCAAGTGGTTTCCTAGGGCAGGGTGGGGAGAGGCAAAGTTGAAGGAATCAGGGAGGACCCAAGGAAAAACCGGCAGTGCCCAGGACGCTGTGGCACATGCTGAGCCAAGGGTGGGAGCTGGCACTGAGGCTGGCTTCACACTCCCTCCATGCCGGCCCCAGCAGGGCCGTGCCACAGCCAGAGCAGCGTGAGCCGCATCTGGCAGAGGGCGGGCACCTGCCTGCCGGCAGAGACCGGGCAGAGAGGACGGCGGTAGGAGAGCAGAGCAAGCGAGGAGGCACAGCCAGGGGCGTGCGCCGGGACTGGGAAGCGCTGGGCGCTGTCCCTCCCTGCCAGGGTTACCGGCTCTCCCTGAGCAAATGTCTTCGATGGCGATGAAAAATGGGGCATTTATGAAAAGCCCCTGATTATGCAGATTGGGCTGGGGCCCGGCTCCGCCGCCGTCGCTGCCGCTGGCTCCCCACGAGCTCCAGGCCCGAGCAGCCGGCAGCTGTCGGCGCGGCCCCCGCCGCCGCCGCCCCCGCGCCTCCGTTTTGTTCCCGGCCCCGCACACACGCCCGCTTCCCAACGCCCCTTTTGAAGAGCCTCAGGCCCACGTCGGGCTGGCGGATGGCGGAGAGGTGGGGGCAGTGCCATGGAAACGGGCTCTTTCCTGGGGAAACGCGTTGTGCTCCCCCTCCTCATCCCGGGTGCCCCCTTTGAGGAGCTGTCAGGACCCTGAGTGAGTGTCACACGACCCAAGGACCAGGCGTGACCAAGCCTATTTTCTGCCTCAAATTTGATTGATTAAAAAACTTTTTAGGAAAACCATGTTAAAAGAAAAAAAAAAAAAAGAAAAAAAAAAAAAGAAAGAAAAAAATTAAACAGAAAGGGACAAGGGGGTGGGGGAAAAGGGAAAGGCCTCAGTGCTGAGTTTCCCTGGCAATAGCACCAGGGGACAAGTGTCAGAGGCATATAAAACAGCATAACCAGGCCAAAAATAAAGGTCAAAGGAAGCATGAAACTTAACACAACACTGATTAAGATAATGATGAAACAGGGGACCCTAGGAAAAAAAATAATTGTGACACACAGAAACATGCACACAGAAATGCTCCAAGTGATGGCCAAGAGACCTGGTACATGGGAAGAGGTGACAGGGCTTGCTTGGCTCTGGAGGTACCTGGAGAAGAGTGGAAACGGAGGAAAAGCCCCAGTGGAGGATTTGAGAAGCCTGTGCTATCCCCCCAGGCTGGCTGCTATAGGTTGAGCCTGCCAAACAACAACAATCCCCAGAGCCAAGAGGTCCCTCCCATAACACAGACACTCTGTCCCAGCCAAGCCATGCTTGAATTTGCAACCAAATTCCTCAAAAGAGTTTCCCTGACACTGGGAGGAGAGCCCGAGTGTGTGTGAATCACAGAGGCCCTGCTGACACCAATGCTGGCTCAGGATCTGGCTCTTTGCCCTTAAGCAACTGGTATAAAAAGCCTCAGAGATGCCAAGAGGGGCGGATTCTGGTCAGACCTCCCTGCCCACCTCCTCCCCCTTGCCGAGGCTAATTCTGCAGAAAGCCCAGAAAGGCTGAAGGACTCAGAATGCAAGTCCAAGAATGTCATACCCTTCGGCATTTCCCTACTCCATCTTCAAACCTCCAGGATGATCTCACATTTTTGGAGCCCAGCTCACAACTTGCAATTTCCTGGGTCTGGCTGTGATACTCTCGCCAAGAGGTAGCAAAGAAACTGCAAATTGTTCACCAGCTTCTTCCTCTGTGAGTTCGGGACTTAAAAGCTTGTGCAATATAAAGTGCAGAAGCACAAAAGGTTTTCCACATTTTCTGCCCCACCTGCCATTGGGAGTAACTCTCATCCCCTAGAAAATGTCCCTGTTCTGCCTCTTCTGGCATATCAGAGTCCTGGCAGAGTTGTCTCTGGGAATTCAGTGGGACAGGGATACGCCTGGGCTTCCTTGTCCCTTGCATTTGGCCTCCAGGGAGGCCACTACATCTCACTCATTTCCTTAGATTTGCCCAAGTCAAATTCTGATAGAATGCTGGACAGAAAAGGTTGTTCTTTTTCCTGACAAATATCTTGGGGAAAATAAGTTTCTAGTTGAAAATTTTCTTTCATGTAGTCTTTATCATGAAGAAAAGCGAAGAAATGTTTTCACAAAAAGGCTGACAAAGTACTACACGTATGTTTATCCCCACACATTCTGCATTTCACTTGGTCAGAAGGCTGTTTTCCATCAAATACATTTCAATGTAAAATTTCCAGCATCATATTCATGTGTCTCCACCCTCCTCTGTCATTGATATTCACAGTCTTTTGTAAAGAATGATTCAATTAAACCACTGATGTTCCTCACTAGAGGAATCTGAAAAGTGAGAGGAACTCCCTAAAAGTAGTGTCAGGCCAGGCTTTGTTCAAATATTCACCAAAGATGTGCAGGTTAGGAGGGGCTTGGCCACCACCACCTCACACTTCCAGAAAAACTGCTATGGAAAAAAAGCTAAAATCACTGCTCTGATCCCTGACATTACTGGCTGAAAAATGGGATTTGAAAAATAATAATGGAAAACAAGGTCTTTTAATTTCATTTTTGAGCCATTATGGTTCATGTTTGCATTCTCTCTTTTTTTTCCCTTGATAATCAGAAGAGAGAGAAATGTGATTAAAAACTAAAAAAAAAAAATTAAAAAAAAAAAAAATCCCCCCCCAAACAAACAATGAAAACTGAGATTCTCATGGGTCCAGGAACTGGACCTGTGTCTATGGATTTGAAGGGAAAACACCAAATGCCCTCAGGCACAGGGTAAAAGGAAGGGTTGGCAATTTTATTTTTTGGTTAATGTTTTAACAAAATGTACAGAAAGTCAAAGATACCAAAGATACTTGAAAATGTATTCTTTAAAGGTATTTTGTAGAAGTTTCTCCTCTCCACATCTGCTAAGAATGATTTGACACCTGCTCAGATGTGTGCAGAGCCCTGACATGGGGTGGGAAACTAGTGCTGGGGTCACGTGTGCAAAACTGCATTAAAGTTAAAATCCCTTTACTGACAGAGCTGGTTCTTTTCTACTTTTTGCAAGGAAAACCAACCCCATCTCTCCAAATCAACAGTGGAACTTTGAGATTTTCTGCCCAGATGTTGGATTACTGTTCAGCAGTATGACAAGCACTTTTACCAAGATATTTTTTGCATTTTCCAATGAAAAAATACTCTGCATTCACAAAAGCTTTGTGAGCAAATATCTGTTTTACTTTATAAAATGCTTAAACTGATTTCTCTTGTTCAGAAAGAAAACAGAGCAACTTTTGCAATTAAACAGGAAGAGAAAAGGAAGATGCCAGATCCGAAAATGACCTGGAGTGAAGGCACAGATGCTTTTCCAGCAACACACATTCCCTCCTGGCAGCCTCAGCTCAGCAAAGGAGCAACTTTCCCTGGCTGCTGCTCTCTGAGGCAGCACCATTTGGTCCCCTCTGGCACAGAGAACCCTGCCAGTGCCCATGGTGTGCCAGAGGGTTCCAGGCACCCAGGCAGTGGGCTCATAGGGTACCTACCCTGACACCCACGTGTCCCTGTACATGCAGGACCCAATAATCGCACACACCTTGCAAACATGTGCAGAGCACACAAAACTCCCTAGCCATGGCCAAGGAACTGTCAGGAGAACACTAGCAAAAGCTGCTTCTTGACAGCGAGTCATTTATATTTTAGCTTCGTTCCATTATCCTAACGAATCCTTCATCAGCAGATGCAATATTAACAGCAGAAAATCAGCTCATTACATCCGGGGGGATTTCATCAAGATGACAATCATATATGCAGCTACCAGAGCCTGGAGAGGACACAGCTCCTGTTACTTAGTTATCCTGGTTTTATCTTAGGGGCTTTTGCTTTTTTTTTCACCTTTTGCGGGGACAGAGGTTGGTAGTTAAAGGGGAGGGTGTCCCAAACAAGCACCAGACCCCAGAGCTTTTAGGAAGCTGGTCCACAGACAGATACACTCAGCTGAGAAATGCTCCAGCCCATCCGCAGGACCAGCAGATTTTTGAAAGGACAAAAACCCCCTCACAAAATTTGCACCTTCTGTAGGTCCAAGGGCGTTTCTCTGTCAAGTTCTGACTCAAGTAAGTGGTTTGCATTCTATACAGCTCCTGCCTTTTTGTCCAGGAACATCTGAAGTGGCTGTTGTGGTTCCGCTCCTGGCAGGACTCCCCCCTCCGTGCTCCAAAAGGTCTCTCTCTGCAGTGTCCCCACAGGGATAAGACACATTTAGAGGGCCTGGGATTTTGTGATGAAATTCCCAGGCAAGGAGCAGAAAAGTCAGTCTAGATGAGTTGAAGGTGAGGAGAATGGAGTAACAGGGAGAGTTAAAGGATGAATTTGGAAGATTGTGGGGCTACTTTCTCTCCTGACTCGCCTAGGGAGCATTAAACAACTGAGGCAGCCAGAGCAGGCTGTCAGGGCACCTTTAGGTTCTTTAGAATATATCTGAAATAATCCACGGACCATCTTGTGCAACATCAAGGTGAAAACTTTGAGTCTTTGTTCTTCCCCCATATATTCTTCATTTAAAATGAGGGAAATGGGCACACACATTTCAGGGTTACTTCTGTTTTCCACAGTTGTTCCAGGCACTACAGGCCGAGAATTCTTGCAGCAAGAAGGCTGCCTGGGTGCCCTCCATTCACCACCAGAGCAGCCAGAGGAGGAGCTGAGTGAGCTCCCCACGCCTGTCTGCTGCACCAGACACACCAGCAGCTCCCCAGGCAACCCAGCATGGGGCATGGAGCCCTCACAGGGTTGCCAAAAAACCAACAACACTGCAAAGCTTGTTGCCTGGCTACTACTGCCGGAAAATTACCTTCCTGCTCTGCCTCCCCTATTAAGGGTCTTCCTCAACAACAGCAACCCAAGAAGTCCTTGGCAGCCCCAGTCTGAAGAGTCACTACCTGCAGCTTCAGACCTCCTCCCTTTATATTAAGGAGCTTTAGTACCCACCCTAAGATTCCATGGAGGAACAAAGATCTCTTGCCCAGTTCCCACTCACATATGGTGGGTGCCTTTGCCACTACATGCAACGAAGCCTGGTGACTTCAGCTGGAAAGCAACCTGGCTTTCAGGACTCGCTCTCCATCAGGGGCTGAAGCTGGAAAGATCAGTATGGAACTCAACACAGATCACTCATGGCAGATCCTGGCTTCTGGACAAGCCTCTCTGCTCTCAGCCTCATCCACCCAACACAGCTAAAGGAAGAAGTTGAGCTCATCTCCTCCAACTCAGAGGGGGCTGGGGTGGGCATTTCACATTTCCCCAGCAGGGCTGGATTTCTGCACAGCAAGGAATATGTTCCTGGGATGTCAACTCCAATCTCTACTGTGCTCTGACAGATTTAAGCTCCAGTTTGTCCGACAACATCCCAAAGTGTAAGAAACTGGGGGCAGACTCTCTAATCAGGCTGTAGGACAAAGGCCCGGTCTGACCCTGTCACTTCCACTTACTCTTGCTGTCCGTCTTGCTTCCCCCACCCTCTCGGCAGCCTCCCGGCCCACCCTGGGCTGCCCTCCCTTCCCTAACACAGCTGGGCTAATCCTGCTCCTCCCGCGTCCAGCACAAATCCTCCCCAGAGTAAACCAATCCTGGGAATTTTTATTAGATTATCAGCCTGCCAGCTCAGTGCTGGCTGGACTAATCCTAATCAGGACTGATTTCTATTAGCCAGCTTCAGGGAGGAGCTGTGCTATCCCAGCACCCCAGGCCCAGACTAGGGGAGCCTGAGGCCTTTTAGCCCATTCTATACAAATTTTCCTTTTAGAAAGGAACAAATTTTACCCAAGACCATCAGCAAATGCAAAGTGTGCGTATGGGCTGTGTGGGCAGCTATGGGGCAAACTTGTCATCACTGAGCTGCAAGAGAAGCCAACGGGGTCCAGGCTCCACAGCCCCTCCAGCCCCAGATCCTGGTTGGTGTGGCCAGTTAGTGCCACATGGAAAGATGCACTGTGGCAGAGGACGTGAGCCTGCTAGGTTGCAGGCTGAGATGATGGGCTCATTTCAGACAAGAGGACAAGCAGCCACAGCTTGAGTGACCAGGACAGAGTTCGCAGTGCTGGCTGAGTCAGTGAGGTCTCCATGCCCCATTACCCATGCCCAAAGCAATCTACTCTCACCTCCTTCCCCATTCTATTAAAGCAAACTGTCGCTCAGGTATTTCCCTCCTAACCCTATCCCTGGCCCCGGAACTGACCTGACTGAAAATGGTTGCTCTTTACCGAGGCTGGTGAAAGTTTTGCTGCTGACTTAACAGGATTTGAGACAAGCCACGAGGGCAGCTTGGGCAGGAGTTCACGAGAAGAGTGTTGAGAAGAGCGGGGCTGTGTCCCTGCCTCTGTCTCTTTGTCCCATCCAGCCGCTCTGTGCTGAAAGCACAGCTATTCCCCGCAGCCCCCAGGGGACTCCACCGCACTGCTGAGCCCAGCCAGCTGCGATGCAGCCACTCCGCGGCCGCACAGAGACATCACACAGGGAGCACGCAGGAAAGCCTCTCTTCCCAAAAGTGACCGGGATCTTTAAAACCTTCCAGAGAAGAGGGGTCATTGCTGTTAAGCCTTTTTAAACTTGTCTACTCACCCTCTCACAGTCACACCATCTTTACATTGCCTGCCGGAGGAGGAATTGCCTGTGGGACTGACAGCTGCATTTCCCGGGGACCATGGACGGCTCTCTCTAGCATGGTGCTCAAGTGAACAGGTTGTCCTCCCTGCTAGAGGACAGCATTGCACCAGACAGGGCTTCAAAAAAAGCCAAGAGATGTCCCAGGCTAAGGCCAAGAGAAAATGTGCTTTTAAATCCTTACAACAAGCCCCAGAATGGGAGCTGAGAGGCAGAGCCCTGCCTGGAGCTCAGGGGACTGCTCCTATGAGGCCAGCTTTGCAGAGGGAAAGCAACCACACAACCCCAACAAGAGAAATACCTTCTAAAGGAGCAGCTCCACAGTCAGTGCCTCCAGACACTCCATGCGGCATCAGCTCAGAACTTTGTTCTGTGCTCATGCAAATCAGTGTAAATCATGAGTAACTGTCCAGAACATCAGGCTGTAACTCAGCACAGATCAAGCCCTCTTTCTCCTTTCTGGCCAGGCTTAGAGCACTAGTTGTACCCTGGTAGGTGGCAAGGTTTCCTAAGAGAGTTAACCAGATCCGGCTGGAATCAGAGGCTGCAGCAGGCTTCCTGATGTCAGAGAGAGAAATGGGGGACTTGGCCCAAACCCTCCAAAAACCACATCAAAAAGAGATGTGGGCGAGAGCCAAGAACAGATGATCCAACTGTGAAAGGGCTTTGTATGCGTATGTGTTTGTCTGTGTGCATGCGTGCAAGCCGAGGGGAGAGGAAAAATCAAATGAAAGAGAGAAAGGAAAGAGGAGGAGTAAGAATGAACACAAAGATGGAAAGAAAAGGTGTGGAGGCACGACATCAAGAAGGGACCAAAGCTGTGACAATGTGTGTGGCCTGCGTGCAGGCACGCGATGAACAACAAAACATGGCAATGATAAAAAATAGATGTCATGTGTTAATGATAAATGCAGATCTGGAGAAATACTGGGTCTGTCTCGAGCACCTCCCAACCCAGATCTCAGACAGCTGCACAACCATAGGACCAGGTTTTTTTTTCAGTAAGGCAGTGCAACTCCTTCAACCTCGATGGAGACCTGGCAATGGGCATCCTTTGGAAAAACCTGCACACTCCTTGCTCTGCTGCCAACCCAGGTGCTGCTCTGCTCATGTGCATAGAGTGCTCCCACAGAGGCAAAGAGAAGGCACTAGATTTCCATGGGGGAGTTGGAAGAGTTGTGCCTAGGGACCAGGACACTTGACTCCCAGTTCTGTGATTTAACTACAGAATTGACGTTTAGCCTGTTTAGAAAGAGAGCAGTGGTAGCATTACACAGTGCAGGCAGGATGGGGTTGTGATCCCAGACTCCTCACTCAGCACTGCCTTCCCCAAGCCCATCAACAGTGCATTGAGGGAAGATTTCTGTGACTCAGCTTTGCCCTTACTGCAGGAGTCCCCACAATACAAGGGTCTGCAATAGATAAATCAGATCATGTATCTCTGCTGTGGAGAGCAGCATCTCACACAAACCATCTCCTCAACCACGTCTACTCCCCCTCTGAGGGATGCCCATGAGTAGGAGAACCGGGGTGAGCGCTGACAAACATCCTCTCACAGCCCAATGAGACACTGGAAGGACTGCAAAGATCCAGGGGTGGATATGCCCCTCAAAAGTCAGCTTGTCCTCTTGCAGCTGGATTAGTAATGCGGGCTGGGACAAAACCTGAGCTGGGGGCTGTTTCCCATTCCAGCTGTGAATGTTCCATGGTGCAGAAGGAATACTTTGCAGAATTCACCTCCATACCATGCCTAATGACCCCATGAGACACCTCTCCTTTCTCACTTTACTGCTGTGCCTCCCACTTACATAACCTGGCAGGGAAGCTCCAGGTAAGGCAGGTGAGATTCAGGAAACAAACTCAAACCTGTTGTTGAAATCCACAGTCTGAGGGATGGAGAAAGAATAGTGAAGCCTTTATATCCAAATGTTTGTACTATAGCCCAGATGTTGCCCAAAAAATGCTTAAGTACCATGGGTGGAGGTGAAAGGGAAGATAATCCATCCAGCAAACTGGGGACAAAAGAAGAAAAGGGATAATGCAAGAGATACAACCAGGTGGACAGTGGGGACACCAGAAGAGAAAATGGGATAAACCCAAGCTGCTTCTGTGCTTCACAAGAGCTTTGGTCTTGAGCAAGGACACTAACATGCACCTGGCCTCACCATCCAGAGCGGCTGTGGTCGGGTATGGAATGTGTCCAGCTGCATGTACCCTGAAAGCTGTGCCATGCTCAAATGCAATAAAGGAAAGTTTTTCCTCTCCCCACTGCCTGCTCTTCTCTTCTCTTCTCTTCTCTTCTCTTCTCTTCTCTTCTCTCTCTTCTCTTCTCTTCTCTTCTCTTCTCTTCTCTTCTCTTCTCTTCTCTTCTCTTCTCTTCTCTTCTCTTCTCTTCTCTTCTCTTCTCTTCTCCCTCTCCCTTTTTCCTTTCCTTTCCTTTCCTTTCCTTTCCTTTCCTTTCCTTTCCTTTCCTTTCCTTTCCTTTCCTTTCCTTTCCTTTCCTTTCCTTTCCTTTCCTTTCCTTTCCTTTCCTTTCCTTTCCTTTCCTTTCCTTTCCTTTCCTTTCCTTTCCTTTCCTTTCCTTTCCTTTCCTTTCCTTTCCTTTCCTTTCCTTTCCTTTCCTTTCCTTTCCTTCTTTCCAATTTATCAGCAGATTGTGAGGGGCCGAGTGGCGCTCGCCTCACCCTGCTAAATAAAGCTTTGGTATTTCTGATAAAGCCATCAAATTCCTTATCACGCTGACAGAAAGAGCATTTAAAGAGACACACACACTCTCCAGCACCCTCCACTTCCCAGTCCCCGGCGCCTCAGGGTAACCTTTTTGAGCTAAAATGAAAGGGAGTGTGTGTAGAGGGAGGTAGGTGTTTGGAGCCCTGCGTTTCCCAAGCCCTCAGCTCATCCTGTGAGGGGACCGGCCTGTTTAACCTTTAAAGAGAGAGGCTGGGTTCTGTCAGGCTGTCCTGAATACTGGGACAGATTCGATAGCTCTGTGTAAATAATGCAGGCTGAGATGTGGCATCAATAGAAACGCCCTGCAACAACAAGAATATCGATAGCCGGAAAATCCTATGAGGAGTACAGCAAATCCAAGTGTCTGTAGGTGCTTTAAAACTCGGAGAAGAGGAAGAGAATCAGCGATCTTTGGCTGTCATGAGGACACAACTGGGGCTGCCATTGCTACTTTTCCTCATTATGGCCTTGTGCTTTTCCTCATTATGGCCTTGACAGGGTGTGAAGGGATATGGCTGTGCCACAGCCTGGTCTTTGGCACTGCCTTTTCCCTGCTACACCAGCCTGAAACCTGCCCAGAGCCCTCAAGTATACAACTGCGGTGCAGGCAGCTGTTGGGAACCCCTGTTCCCCCCTGCAAACACAGCCCAGAGACATTCTCTCTCCTTTGCCACAGCACAGGCTGTTGTTTAACCTTCAAATTTATTATTTTTAATTATTTTGATTTATAAAAGCACGCAGCAGTTAAAACCACATTAAATAAACTCAGCATTACGGCGCTTAACAAACACACATAACTTTGGACTTCTGAGGACTCCATAAAATAATCATCCGCCTGGAAGTCGCTGCAGCCGCCCGCCCGCGCCTGCCCCAGCGCGCTCCCACCTGACCGGGCTCCCCACCACCACCCACCCACGGCCACGCATCCTCGCCACTCCGGCCAAACAGGATCTGAGCTGGCACGGCTCCAGCGCCGCACGCAATCCCACTCTGTGCCCAGCCTCGGCCTCCTGGCATCCCTCCTCACCACCCTCACCCCACTCCTCTGCCCCCTCCAGAGTCTCCATGCATCTCGCCTTTCCAGCTTGGCTTTCTGCCCTTCTCCAAAAGGATATTTCAGTCTCTGACCTTCCCTTCCCCAAAGGTGTTTCATTCCATCTTACACATTGCTGAGATTTCAAAAGAAGAGCTCATAATGTTCTGATACCATGAAAATCAAACAGCATTAGGTGCCGCCTGCCTTAGCAGGTCTTTTACTAGGCTTCAAATCCAGCTCTGAACACCAGTCCCTCTCCTTGCTAAGCACACAAACAAGCCTGGAAGAGATGAAGAAGAGGAAATAAAGAGAGGATGGAGAAAAAGAATGAATAAGAAAGTGAGAACACCTGTCTGGTAAACTCCACCCAGGATCCCATTGGGAAAGGCTGTTCGAGGACCTAATCCAGCATTAATGAGATCTCTGCTTCCATTGCCTCTGCATGAAACCTCTGCCATCTGAATGCTGGAGGTGTGGGCGCTGTCTCGCAGCCCCTCTCCCCACCTTCCTGTGGATCATAGAGACATGAGGAGCACACACTATCCTCCTCCCATCTGTCCCTAGGTTCCAGAGGCAATAAAACATGCCAGTGCTTTTAAATCCCAATCACTGACTGCTTCTCAGAATGGCAGGGCCATCCCTAGAAACTCAGTGGGTGGGCCTGAGACATAGGCAGAAAGTCGAGGGAAGAGACTCTTGCTCCTTGGTTTCACTGGCATCTGCAGTGAAACATCAGTGATTTATACAGGAAGTAGGTGAAGAGCAATTATAATTGATTGGGAATCATTTCCTGATGGTGTCTGGATATGACTGATGGTGCCGTCCGACTGCTAAAGGACAGCAGGTGCCAAAGAGACAATCTGTAGTTCCTGTCTGCTGAGCTGAATGTGCCACAAACCACCAAACCCTCTTCTACTACAAACTCCTGCTTGGAGAGATACAGTTATCCTCAAACCAATCCTGTCCTCAGAGATGAGCCTCTGAGCCTCTTGGTGGCCATGGTCTGACACTGAACCTTTCTGTGCTTTGGTAGAGCACAAGCCTGAGAGATACCTGCCTCCCATGAGAACTGCAAGGGAAAAATTTCCGTGTGCAATTCAACTGCTAACGCACATCCTACACTTCCCTTCTTTTCTCTAGATCCTAATACATATATAGTACAGTGACATTTCACATCTCTACAGCAACTCATGCCTAAGCCCATGCTACCTCACAGATGATATTCCTGAGTGCCTCTCCTTCCTCATAAGGAAGAGCAGAAAGAAATTCATAAACAAATCCTTTTGTTAAAAGTCACAAGCAAGTATCCCAAATCCCTGCTTCAAGTTCCCAACAGAAACTACAGAAGCTCTATGAACCTCTCCAGGAATTCACCAGCAGACATGAAAGGCTTTCGGAAGCTGCAGTGATGGTAGAGATTTACAAATGGGGAAACTTAGTCATTAAAAATTAACATGTCCTGTCCCCAGCAGAACCAATGAGGAGCTCATTCTCATCCACCTCCTGCTCCAACCACCAACTCATCCTGCCTTGCACTGGAGCAATGAGGACAGCAACCCTCTGTCATTATTTGAGCTCAGGAAAAGAACTTGTAGGCTGGATGGTGTTGGGATTTTGTTGTTTTTGTTGTTTCTCTCCCTGTTTGTATTGAGCTACCAGAGACAATGGAGAGGACTGGATGTGGGGCAGACTGGGAGGACACTGTGCTGACCTCCTTGCCCACAGTTGTATTTTGTCCCCTTAGGAAGGCTCCTGAGCATGCTGCGAATGTTGGGAGCTGAGACAAGGGACCCAGACATGCTAAATATAAAGGCTGAAGGACTGAAGAGGGTTTTTGGGTTGTTGTTCATGGGGAGGGGTGGAGGTAAAGGAAAGGGCTGGGTCACAAATTGCCTGCACTCAAAGTAGCCTGTCAATAAATTCTGCATCCACTTTACTTTCTGACAGGGATTCATTCCCTAATATGGGGCTGGCAGCTTTCTGGGTTATTTCGAGTGTGTGTGATAAAGTTTCCTGGATACTGATGGCTTCCTAGGATCAGGATTCTGAAAAAAACCCCAGCAATATGCCTTGATGTGTGGGGTAAAGAGAGGAATCATGGCTAATTACAGGCCTTTATGCAAAATAAGGCAGTACAGGGGTGTGAAACACAGTCCCTTCATCATCAGAGGACAGAGCTCTCTGGAGCCAGGAGCTGAATCTTCCTACTAAAGAGTGCTCTGAAGATTTTATCATGTGCCAAAGCCTTTCCTGCAGAGATTCTAAGCACAGAGGAAAGGCAACCTTGCACCCTTCTTTATGGCTGCTCCATTACACCTGACCCCTTGTGCACCAGGTGATTTCTGAGGATGAGACAGCCTGAGGCAGTTGGGCTAAAATATCAGAGACAGGCAAAGGGAAATCAAGGCTGAGAGAGGCGATTTCATCTCTTGATGACTTGTTTAAGGTTAAATGGGTCATGGCAAAGCCAAGAAAAGAAGCTGGGCCCCAAACCAGCACTCACATGCTCTGGGTTGCACTGCGTTCCCCACCTTCTGGCAGTGATTTCAGAAGCCCAGAGAGACCTGCTCCTTGCACTTTGATAAGGCAAATTATCTCTCATCTATTCCCATCTGATTTCCTTAAACCTACCCCAGCAGCCCCCACACTCCATTACTAACAGCTCTGGAGTACTTGTCTAACCAGAGCCTCTGCTTTGTCCTTACTCTCAGCTTAAAGACCAAGTTGTTTTTGGCACATGGGGAAACTCCCCCAGGAAAACACGGCCTCAGAGGGATCTGCTCATGCCAGGCTGTACCACAGTGAGCACCATGCTCTGCCTAAAAGGCAGATGGGCTTTCTGAACCAAATTCCCTGTTTTCTAATGCACAAAAATGGAAAATCCCAAAAACTGACCCCAGCAGATGTCCTCAGGGGTCCTTCTGACTTGGATGAGCTCTTAAAAGTAGAATAAAGCAAAGCGTGACATAGGTGATGTGCCATGATTGCAAATGCGCCCGGCTCTCTCCACCTTCTCCCTGACTCAGCCCCAGGAAGCATTTCTGTGGGGAGCTAGAGCTGTGCCCCACAAACCACTGGTCAGGAATGGCAGGGAGCTCTCCATGGGCTCCTCTCCAAGAGTGCTGGGGCCAGAGGACACTTTCTGCCGTGCCTTGATGAGGCTGCCAGCTCCTGTCATCCTCAGCACTGGGCAGGGAATCCCAAGATTGTGTTCCTCTGCAATACTCAGCTGAGACTCCTGAGGGCAGCTCTGAAGATAAAGGGATTGGGAACCTGTAAAACCAAAGCTGCTGCCACACCTGCTGGTTTGGAGCAACTTGTCTTTAGGGACACCTCAGTGAAATGAGCTTGGTGAGACCTTGGTCCACATCATTAGACTGGCTGGAAAGGATAGGACTGGACTCAAGGGAGGGAGTCTTCTGTGGGAGCAGGTGGACAAGGGCACTCGGCAATGCTGTGGAAACTTGCAAAGGAGAAGCCAGTCCCTCAATCCATGTCTGCATCAGTTTCAGGCAAATACATTTTACCTGGAATTTGCAACTGGCAAGTAGTGTTCTCAGAGTCCCACAGCAGCACAGCTAACAAGCAGCAACTTGCTGATCTGCCATAACATGATCCTTTACATTCATGTGAATGTACCCTTGGAACCATTGCAGTGTTAACCTCAGTGTCCTAGCCAAAATCCATCTCAAGCCACTGCATGCTGCCTACAGAAATTCCTCAGTCAGTTTCCAAAGTAGAGGGTCAAGTTCCTTACGTCCTGGCCTGGGCTGCTGCCAAAAGTACCAAAGGCTAGCATAGGGGTAGAAATCCAGGAGTTAAGGAGGGGACTCTCCTATCGACCACGTATACCACCATTGACTTGAACTGGGGAAATTTTTACCCCTGCCTCGAATCAGAAGAGACCATAGAAAGAGAGAAGAAGGTCACAGCTGTGGAACCAACGCATCCCAGCCCTCTGGCACCTCCCTCACCTAAGCTGGGGGTAACGGAAGCGGGACCTGAGCATGACAATCTCCCTCCCTTGTGACCAGGGTGCTCTCCCAGGCACATGGTCGCCTCCCATCATCACTGCTTGCTTCAGGCACACAGGCCACCCACTGCACACAGATCCTGCAGCCCTGCCATCTGAAAGGCCTAATACTAGCACAGCCTGAGAGGAAGCAGCCATTAGGATGGCCAAGGTGCTATCAGGAAACAGAGATGACAAGGAGGGCCCTTGTAACAACCCAGCTCTGTGGCTGGACAGAGTAGACAAGGGAAGATGTTTTGGAAGTGTGTTTGTGGCTACCTAGCGACTCTGTGGCCTCAAGAACAAAGCTATGGAGAGAATGGTGCAGTGCTCTACAAGCTGCTCTGAGACCCACCATTTATTTATTTATATTATTATTATTTTTGCTTTGGGCACCAGCTAGTTCTGGGCCACAAGGGGTTAACCACAAAAGCTGCTTTTTCTGCCTTCACTCTACCTCAATTTCCACTGCTCCCATCACCTTCCTCCCCCACCCCCTGATCTTATGAAAAAAACCCATCAAAATAACTATTTTATGTCTCCAAATATGCAGATCATTTTCTTTAATGAAAGATGCTTGACGTCTCCGATCCAATTAATATGCAAATGCAGGCGAGGATTTATTTGTGACATTCTGTCTGGGTGAGAGAAAACAAAAAAGGCCTGTTAACCAAAACACTAATTGCTGTGACTGATTGTCACATATCATCATTTTCATAGGATCTCCTCCATCCCTGGCTTGCAGGGAGCTGTGAACCAGGACTCGGAGCCTGGCAGACACCAAGGAGAAACAGGGCACCCAGCTACCTGCCTGGCACGCTCGGATGAGCCGAGGCCTCCTTCCTGCTGTACATCAAGCCCCTCCAGCTTGCATCCCTCCCCAGCCCAACCAGCAGAGGTATCAGAAGCAGTTTTTCATGATCCCTTTTGTGCTTTCTGGGCAAGATATTCTGTTATCCTTCAAAAGCCTCAGGAGTTACCAATGTCAGTCTTCTCTTGTTCTCTTTGCAATTACAAATGGTGCTTAGGAAGCGTCACACTACCTTGAAGTTTCAAGAAGTGCTCATATAAGATGTACTGAACTGGGATCTCATCATCACTGCCCAGCTCGGTATTCCTGGTTCACGTTCTCCACTTACACAACTCATTCAAACTTAGCAGTTCAGCCAGGAAGTGGTTTTGGTCCAAAGATACTGAACCAAACACCATCAGACTGGGAAAGAGCACACCCAAACTTTCCCACGTGCCCTTGGATATTGAACTGGACAAATTACCTATCTCAGTCTCAGCCAAAATAAGTGAATGACTGTTTACAGCATGCACTATCTTTTTGTCCACCCAAGCATAAGGCACAGAGGACAGTGAGGGGAAGAGGGTGGAAAAGGGCACAGCAAGTCACCAAGACTGTGTCTACACTGCAGTTCTCTTGAGTACCTCAGGCTGAGCAGCTCTGGCAGCAAAACCTTTCAGAAAAGTTGAATGGAGCCCTGGGCAATCAGCCTGTACCAGAGTCTGTGCTGTTCACACTACGGCCAGCTGGTTCAAAGGCACTGCTGAGCACACCCATGTGAGCTGTGAGACCTTAGACTTGGTCAAAGCCCATGGCAGAGGCAGGAGGCTGCCAAGCTGTACCACTCACCTGACACTGCACAGGCTGTGCTGTCCCTGGGGGAAAACATGCACCTCCCTCTGCCCTGCACCCTTTGATGAGCAGAAGACCCAAAGATGAACGTATTTTAGAGTGGAAGATGCTTAAGGACACAAGAGAAGACATGTTCCAAAGGCAGAAGTGTTAAAAGCAGAGGTTCCCAGCTGCTGGTGTTTGATACTTGCCCTGGAATATCACCTGATGGAAAGGTGACTTCTGTGGGTGGCTCCTCCTCATTCCCTCAGCTCCCCACATGCTTTCAAAGCAACGGAGAAGACACAAATTTGCAAAACTGCCCAGCACTAGGGTCAATTCTGCTGGCACTGAAGTGTTGAGTCAAACTTCTAGGACTTCAAGGAGATCAGGTTTAGCAAACACAAAGCACATACAAATCCTACCAAGAGTATTTTCCTGCCATTACCTCCCACGTAAGCAATTGCTGGAATTGCCACAGGGAGATTCTGTGATTATGTACAGAAAGGGCATCAATCAGGCCAACTCTCTATTCAGCTGCCTCCCATCCACTGAAAAAAGTCTGGGAACGTTTGATCTAGAAGTTAGAGCACAGGATTGAGAGGTGGGTGCTCAAGCACCACTCCCTGCTCTGCCAAAGGCTCATGAACACCTGAAAATTATTCATGTAACTTTTCCTGTGACTTGATTTCCCCTTTGCTTGAAAAGGGCAATTAATTCTGCTTCACTTTGCATAAAGTCTGAACTTTTGCTGATCATTACAAGAGGATTAAGGGCACTAGACCTGAATGAAATGGCATCATGGTTGTCAGGGTGTGTGCTCTTGTTCCACTATAACATTTTCCAATGCAGGATCCTTAAATTTTCTCTAAACCTTCATCAACTCAGCACATCAGCCTACACAGTCATGAGCAGGGGGTGGGAGAAAGCTAAAAGGGCTGGGTAGTAACAGAAGCACGTCTCAGCCCCATAATCCAGACTAACTGCCAAATGGTATTCCAGTTCTGGGGGAAGATCTCCCTGCATGCTTCCAGGTCCAGCACTCCCTAGAAAAAAGAAGCAAAAATTCTCACCACCACCTGTAGCTCAGTGAGCAGTGGGTAGAAACATTTTATTTAACTTTCAGAGTGTTAGGATAAGTCAGCACTAAGAAAGACAGCAGATTCCTGACACCATTAAAACTGAAGTGAAATCTGTGTCTTAATGAAGTCACCAGTTCTGGCATCTAGTTCAACAGAGACATGCTTTGTGTGGATAACACAGGTTGTACCTTTAACGTGAATCTGAGAGGCTCTCCAGGGTTTAGCTTGACCAGCTAATACATATCAAAATAAATTTTAACCTTTTTTTACACAAGACTTTTCATAAGGGTTAACAGAAAACTGCTCTACACAAATCCTTTTCTTTCCTCCTTGCAAGGAGAAGACCCAGGAGATGAACTCTGCAGAGACTACAGAAACAATTTCTGTTTTACAGCATACGTGCTTTGACATCTGGTTTAAAACCAACCCAGATCAAAAGGGACTCTAAGTTACTACTCTGATGGCTGCCCAGTGGTCTGTACAAAACACAGAGTCACACACCACATCTGTATCCACATCTACCCCCTTTAAACAGGTCAGAGCAGCTGTGTAAGGCGTGTGAAGTATAATCTCAGAGAAAATACAAATCTGTGATGGTACTGATAAAAAATTCCCAGCACAGGCAAGAATATGAAATGGACAGAGCCAGGTATTCAGGCCTGAAGCAGGAAAACCTACAGATGCAGATGAAGTATAACATGCTTCCTGCATGTCCAGATTCCTTGTTGGAGCAGAACTGGGGACATCACCCTCAAAAGTGCTTGTCTCCCTAAGTGCAATTCAATGACACATTTCCTGATAAAGTCAATTTCCAGGGGATCTGGCTCACAGACAGTCAAGACAACAAAGTCAGCTCTGGGCTGCGCACCCTTGCAATGCAGGGACGCACAAAAACCAACTCGTCAGCACGCTCAGCCTTTCAGCAGTTCTGGATTGCTCCCAAATGGGATGTCTGCTGCACCCCGCCACCCAGCTCTGGGATAAGGCAGCACTCAACTGGAAGAGGAAAGGGCCCCTGAAGAGATGCCTGAGGGATTTGGTGGGCTGGGAACCCGGAAACTGTCTGGGATGTGGGTGGAGAGATCAGTGCGAAATAGCAGAGCTGTGACACATACACTTTCCATTCATCAAAGTCCAGGGAGAGAAAAAAAGTCTTTTTTTCCCCTGCACACATGGGGGAACTGAGGCACTGAGACCACCTGGGGACTCCAGGAGCCACACCAGGCCCAGCTCCTCAGTACGGCAGAGTTTGACACCCAGTACATCCTTCCTACCAACTTTATTCCAACAGCATTATTTCCACTACACAGGCAGAGAACTGAGGCACAAACTGGGTAAGAGATTTGTTTTAGATCAACACAAAACTTGGCACTGTAGAGAGCTGAGACAAATCTTAGATCTCCTGAGCCCCAAGATAACACCTTAACAGCCTCTGTTCATCAGAAAAGACTCCCAGTTCTGTGATTCAACTAGTTCCTTATCCCACCCCAAGAGTTTAAGGAAGATCTTAGCTTTGGCTTTTCTAATCACTGAAAAGAATGATTAGACTAGTTTCAGACCTGTTCTGAAAGCTGTCAATGATCTGATCCTGTTATGGGTAGGACGCTCATGGAAATGTTGGATAAATCCCACAGGGATTCTCCAGCCACAGATGCACAACATGGATGGGGTTCCTGTGATCTTACTTGCAGACAGAAGAAGAAGAATAGGTGACAGGGACTAAGTCCCTTTTCAGCAAGAGGAATACTTGTTGAATACAAGAGGAATACAGGAAGAGGGACAGAGTGGCACAAATGCCCTTGGCCAGTAAATGTAGAAGAGAAGCAGGAAAGCCTGTCACAGCAGTTGTCCCCAGGTCCCCACCTCTGTTTTAGCTCCTCTGGGCTGGCAGCCTCCCTTTCCATAGCATCTAAATGCCTGACAACTTCAGCAAACCCACTCTCACAAGGCATGGTGCTCTTCCCAGCACAGCAAAGTGAGGGACAGAGAGGTAATGTCCTTGGCCCCAGAGCCCAGGGAGCGTTTGTGCATCTGCCACTCAAGCTCATGACAGATGTGATCACAGACAGAAAAGAAACTGTCAGGACCATGGCATTCCCTCTTGTGCCATGGAAGTGGTCAATCAGTCTGAGGACTTCCAAAAGGCATCATTCAGTGATCACGGACACCCCTCATCCAGAACTAGCAGATTCCTGAAGCTCACCTCTATGGCCGTCATCACCCCTGCTACCAGCAAAGGTGGTGGGATGGGCAGCATTGTGGTGGGGCAAGAGACACTGTGGCAGTGACACTGGAGAAGAGACAAGCAAGGGCTGGTAAACAACCCCCTCCCATCCCCAATCCCAGTACTTTGAAGATCCGTGTGTTTTGAATTTAATTTTGATTTTCTCGACTTCAGCAGATTAAAGTTGAAATAACCTACAAATTACTTAATGTGTTGTAAATCTTCTGAAATTAAGGCCTAATGGGTAACACATGTCGGCAGGCAGGAGACACAGAGGGGAAGCTGGGTTTCTCACCAGCTCAAGAAATGCTGTGAGGATCTGAGCCAAAGGAGAGGGGGCTGGGGCAGGGGATGTGGAGTGGCAGCCCTTCCCCACAGCCTCCCAGTTCCCACCTTACCTTTGGGTCAGAGCTAAGAAGCCACCTCTCATCCATGCCATCCACACTTCCTGGCAAGGGGGACAACCAGTAGAGGGGCTGCACTGGGAGGCTGCTGAAGGAACTGGGTGGCAGGAGGCTTGTGGGCCAGCAAGGGGCACAGACACCACAGAAAATGCACTTAAACACCTCATTTCCCACTTGCCCTCACTGCTCAGCCCTTCTGTGTCCCCTATCCAGCTCACAGAGTCCCACTGCCAAACACAATGCCCCTTCACACCAACTCATGCCTGCGGGGACCTTGGGAACAGCTCCAGTGCTTTCCGCCCGGGATGCCTTGGCGTGCGGGTCTCTGCAGAGCCGAGAGCTGTCCCTGCTCCTCAGGGCCTGTCCTCTCCATGCACCTGTCTCGCTGGTCCCTGCACCGGGCAGCCTCAGCTCCTCTCCCACACAAGCCGCCAGCTCTCCTGCTGCTCTTGCCTGCTTGGGTTCCCCCTCCCCTCCCTCCTCTTCAGCAGATTTCTCTCAAGTGCGCTACCATATGGTTCCAGTTAAGCCCCATATTTTTTCTTGTCGATTGAAAAGACACACTTTCCTCTGTGCCAGACAGTTTACAGATTGCTCCGCTGGCTCAATTTCTTATTGGATTTCTCAAAAAAACTGACATTTTAAATTAATTTACAGCCACAACAAAAAGAGTTCAGAATTTTAATGGTGTTGTAAGTAATTTTTAGGTAATCCGCTCCAGATTTTGATATTAACCTCTGAATCGAAGTTCAGGCAGCTACTATGTTACAGCACTTTAGCTGGCCTGGGTTTTGGGGAGGGGGCGTGGGTTGCGGAGGGGGAGATAATTTACTGCATGGCAGCACGTGAGCCGAGCGCATGGGAAAGCACATGGCAGCCTGCGCACAGGGGAGGCAGCCCGGGCGCATGTCGGAGTGGTGTGTGTGCCGGCGACATGTGAGTGCAGATGTGCACAGGCATGTGCCTTCCCAAAATGTGTGCCAAGGACGGTAAGCGCGTGTGGGAGCTGCTGGAGGACAGGCAGCACCCGGGCCCACGGGCAGGCCGCGGGCACACACCTCCGCACGGGCGTCAGCACGCGCAGGCAGGTGCGTGGGGAGCCCAACCTGCGGCTCAGCGCTCCGCAGCCGCCAGAAGCTGCTCACAGGAAGGCAGGCAAGGGAAGCGGGAGTGGAGGCGGGTTGGAGGCAGGTGCTGGCACCTCAGCACCAGCACAGATGAGCTCAGCAGCACGTGCAGGTGTGCCCACAGCCAAGGCCCACCCCGCCAGCCAGGGCCTCCCACGCCCCTGCATACGTACACATCAGGTGAAGGTCACAGACCTGGCTCTGCCACCTCCTCATCCCTCCTCTGCCAGGGCCACATCCAGCACAGCACCCCACAAGGGCGAGGAGCAGGGCCAGCTACCGCCATTCCCTGGCCTTGACCCTCTGCTCAGGGCAGGATGCGAGTGTGGTTCTCTCCTTCCCTTCTCAATGTCAGCCCCATGAGATGTTCGCTCACTGAGGCCACCTTCAACATTTAAAGCCCAAAGCTAAAGGACACCTGCCAAGTGCAGCACGAAAGGGGCAGCAGCTTGAGGAGCTCTGCATGGAATAGTGAGGTGTCTCTGAAGGAAATCAACTCACTTGGGATTAGAAACAACACCAGAAAAAAGCCACAGATACTGAAAATGCCCAGGGGAGGAGGGAGGGAAGAGGAGAAAAAAGTGGAAGGAATGAGAGAGGACAACTAAGAGTGACAGGAATGAAAGAAGGAAATTAGGTGGCAAACAACAGCAACAAAGGAAAGAAAAAGCAAACAAGAGAGCAGATGACTGAGAGAACAAATTGAGGAAGAAGGGAAGGAAATTAACAAATAATTAAGAACAAATGAGTGAGAGAACTGAGACAGAGTGACGAAGATGCAAAGCAACAAAGTGAAGGAGCCGGCATCCCTCCTCCCTGCCCCAGCGAACAGTTACCATGCTTGTAACTGGAGTGCCAACAAATAGGATTTGCACAGAGCCTAGCAGCTCCTCACTTGCCTTCGTGAGCCCCCTCAGATCCCAACTTCAGCAGCGGCCAAGGGATCCGGCCACCTGTGGAGCAACACATCCTGGCACCTCCAGCCGCGGGATGGGGCACATGCATCCTCAGCATCTCCCCGGCCACAGTGAATGTGCCAGGGTTAGCGAAACGCCTGGCATGCCCCTGGCCTGCTGCCACAGACCCTCACATTCCATTTCCCTTTATCATTTGCTCTGCCTTTTCACTTTCCAGCTGCATATGGGCAGCAAAGCTCCTGTGCCACCCTGAGCTGTGTTACTACCATGCAATTGCCAAACCAACTGAGACAAAAGGGGAAGGGGGGGCCTGAGTACAGAGCTGCAGTCCTCGCCAACGTTTTACTAAGCCCTGGCACAGAGCAGACGGTGGCTGGATATGGTGCCAACTTACTACAAGAGCGGATTTTTAACATTCCTCTCCTCCAGGAGTCACTCAAGGCAGCCAGGGATCCTCAAGTAGAGAGATGTGACGACAACAATGGCAGCCCAAGGTCTGCTCTCTTAGAAACCCTGCCATGGGACAGCAGTGACAGCCAGTATTGTCTTTTGGAGCATAGGGCATCACTATCTCCACAGGTGGGAGCAGTCCAGCCAAAACTGGCTGCCTGCACTGCCCAGTTATGGGCTCTGGACTAAGTCTAGGACAGTGGCTCACAAGACTCATGAAGTGTTCAGGACATACAAGGAAAGCCAACAGAATCATAAAAGCAGAGCTGTAAGAGCCCAAGAGCACTGAGGTTCTCCAAAGGCAAGAAGAGATGGGATGGGAGGAGCAGAGGAGATCCTCCCTTTGCTTGCTCCCAGTGGCAGCTGGACCCTGCACCACTGGGTGGGGTCCTTCCTGCTTCCTTAACCATATGCCACCAGAAAGGTGTGACTTAGAGCTCTCTTGCTAAGCACTGCTGTCTCTTTCCAGCTGTGACACCTCCTTCATTCATGCAAGAACCTGTGGGATTCACGCATCCTCCTGCAAAACCAGGAGTTTAAAGAAGTGCCAAGTCACTTCTTGGTCCTACATCCTGCAAGACACAACAGTGGTCAATACTGCTGATCAGACCTGGCATGGAGCCACTTGCAAGGACAGTGTTCCATGTTCTGATCCACCTGGCACAGCGCCACGGGCAGAGGGACTCAGATGCCCTGTGACAACATGCCATGCATGGGGGGGATTCAGATGCCCCCTGGCGCTGTGCCGAACTGGGGGGAGCTGTGGATGCCCCCTCTGGCAGGATGCCAGGTGCCGAGGGATTCTCCCAATGGCACTCTGCCAGCAAGAGCAGGGACCCTGTAGCCTGGGTCCAAGCTCAGGAAAGTTCTGGGATGAAGGACTAGATGTCTTCTGTTCCTGTGCCAGCTCTGCACAGTGAAGGTGTCTGCATTTCACTAACGTAGGAAGCAGGCTGATGAGTCTTGGTGACAGGGATCCCTGAGAGCTCCCTGCTCAGGGCTCCTCTGGAACGGGGCTGCCCTGCCACTCAGAGCACCCCTTGGCAGGCTGCCTCACCAGTGATTGACTGGGGGAAGTTGCTATGACGACCCTGGTTTGAAAAAACCCTCAGTAGTTGCCAACTATTTGTGTTGTTGTTTTACAACTGTGGCCAGTGTCACATGAGTGGGAGCCGGCTGGGGGCCTGGGGACACAAAAGCAAATGGCTTTTTAATGGAGTGTCCTGCCAGCGCTTGAAGACTCAATAAAGAGGAACTGGCGAGACCCCTTCATGCGGAAGGCCCCGTGCACGGGGCCAGGGCCTCTTTGTAGAGCCGCAGCCAGGGTGGGAAAGTTTGAAGAAATCAAGAAGAAAAGCCTCCTCCTGCAGCTCTGGGCTCTCAGCACTGTCTCCCTGGGGATGGATCTGTCCCCAGCTGGCCTGGATGTTTCAATGGAGCTCACTCTAGGCACTTGTCTCACCCAGAGCTGGTGCTGCCCAGTAGAGCAGGATGGCAGCATCTGGGGAGGATGCAGGAAGGTGTGGGAGGAGACATAAAGAGTTTTCCTCTTTGCAGCAGGAGGAATACAACTCAAAGAGCTGGTAGGGAATAAATGGAGGAGAAGGAAGAGCTGCATATCCCCACACCTCCCAGGAGCTGTCCCTGCTGACAGCCAGACTCTGACAGAGGCTATAATGAATCCAGAAGATACACGGACTCCAAAGCCAGCAGGTTTGAACTCGGGAGCAGATGCCCCTCTCAACTGGAAGAGCCTAGGAGCAGTTTCAGGGGGCAAGCTGGTAGCATGAAGACCAGCAGCAAAGACCAAAGACATGTTCAGAAGCAAAGGGCACTTGGGGGCACTGAAAGTCCTGAATTTAAAAGTAAGGGGAAGGACAAGCCAGGGGCAAGGGGGCCTCAAAGAATACTCTTCCCAATCCTATGCAATTCTTACAGACCTCTTCGACTCCAGGGCCTTTTCTTACAGAAGCTATAATTATATTACAGAGTTCCTGTGTAAGCTACTGAGCTTTATAAATTAATCCTTCTTGGTTTCACCCCAGCCAGAGCCTTGGCCTCATGCAGAGATGTGGAATTTTCCAGGAAAACTTGAAAATCGTCATCAAGGAGAAGAAAATGTTTACAATTAGAGTTTTAAGTGTGAGACAGAGAAAGGGGTCATTTCTCTGGTTCAGCTGTAAGATGGGAATAGGCAGTGAACACACAGTACAGATCTGAGGTGTCCCTAACAAGAGCTGTCCGGAATTAGCACGGCATTTTCCCACAGAACACCCTGAACATGGAAATTTGTTTGGGAATTCCTAACTGCAGACTTCGATATGGATAAAGAGAGGCTTAAAAACACACCCAGCTTTTAAATCCCTCTGAGGTCTCAATTAAGCTTTCTCAGTCCAGACTTCAACCCTTGGAGCCAGCGGAACAGAGGCAAGGAGGGCCCCATTAGCTTCTGGATAGTCTGAAACAAGCTGATTTCTCAAATGACATGGGAGCAGACATCAAACAAGGCAGAAGTTACCAGGCAGAGATGGAAGCAGCCAAAACACAACCTCTCTGAAGGGGTTTTGTGTAGGGATATGAGACTCTAAATCCCTGGAGAACTCCATAGATTATAAAAAAAAAACCAAAACATCTTACCTAATGTCATGGCATATAATGGGGAACTAATGCCATCAGACTGACTCACCTTTCCCAGCTCTCATCAGGCCACAACAGAGAGGAGGGAACAGTACTGCCTGCAGCCTGTGCATACCCTCTCACTCCTTTCCCAGGCATTTGTACTTGAGAAGGTACCTGCCTGCCAAGAAGCTGGTCTTGGAGCACAGGCAGAGACACTCCTCATCCTGGTATAAGCTACAGCTGCAAAACAAGAGGCCAGAATCTTGTTACAAGGATCACACAGAAAAGTTTGGCTTCAAAAGGCAGTGTTAGTTGTTTCTGCAGTGGCCAGGATGAATAAAAAAGCTCACCTGATGAAAGCATTTTACTTCAGAGCTCAGGTGATCACCCTCCTTCCTTCTTCACACTGGAAACTCCTTGTGCAGCAAAGATTTAGCACCTCACCATGCTCTGCTCATGGAAGAGTTGTGCATATCCCTGTGCCTGTCACTGAATCCTTCAGAAACACATTCAAAGGTGCCCACCTACACTTCTGCACATACAGCAGTGGCCCTTGGGCACTTACAACTGCACACAGACACGTTCTCCTCCCTGCTCATGACTCCTATCAATCACGCTGATGAAACTCTACAACTTAAGAAACGGCACCAAAGCAGCAAAACACAAACTCTCAAGTGGAGATGTCCCTCCTTAGCACACTCTACCCATCCACAGTGGCTGGAATCCTGAGCGTGTCTAGTTCTGTCCCAGCTTAATCTCTTGCCCTAAATTAGGTAAACTCACTCCAGCAGGAGCCACTGGCTTCTGCTCCCACTCTGAAAAAGTACAGGTGAGTCAGTAATCAACAAAATAAATTAAAACAGAGAAAAAGGCAGTAATTGGTGAGTACCTGCCTGCAAGGGATGGGAAAAATATCCCCCTCAAAAAAAAAAAAATCCTCTAGGAAAACAAAATGCACCAACATCTTTTTATTTTGTTTTTTTCGGTAATTATACTAAAGATGAAAAACTCATAATAAACATCTCCCAGTCCCCACCTGCTAACAGTAATTATAATAGACTCAACAATAAATGGTAAAGCAGAGCAGTGCTGCATCTCGGGAATTCTCTAGGGTATGTGGATTAGCTCGGAAAGCCTGAATGATTAAAATACACTAATTAAAATTTTGTGTTCCTTGGTAACTCGTCTGCCTGGGCCCCTGGTGTTGGCAAAATGGGAATTAACGTGACAAAAGCAACACAGAGGGTTTTTGTTTTAAATAAAGAAGGGGGGGAGATCTATATAAACAAGTTCTCTCTGCACACACACACACAAATTCAGAGGGACACAAACTTAGGGAAGGACTGAGGCATGTTGCTGGTATTTAGGATGAAAGCAGCAGTGAAAGCGTTCCCTCATTGCCTAATTTCTCCCCAAACCATCAAGGAGGAATGCCTGGGAGAGAGGAAGGGAGAAGACAGAAAGCGCTGGCTTAAGACAAACAGGGTCATGCGTGACCAGGAGCCCGGCTCTTTTAAAACAATTAGAAAAATAAACACATGGAGGGGTGGAGAGGCTCACACAGGGAAACCCCAGCACAGGACACTCTTCCGCTCCATCTCCCTCACGCACATTCCTCCATGGTGTTGTCTGCCCTGCTCTTTACCAAAGAAAACAGGACTTTGGGATAACACACGAGAGCTTCTACCCCACTGCAGATACACAAAAGAAATTGAACACTTTTGGGTTGCCCTTAGCAACCTAATTGCATCAGTACATTGCACACAGGAGCCAAAGTAACTGAATTTTGATGAAAAGACGGCGGTAATTTACGGCATCACGAAATTAGTTGTCATAGCGACGGGTTAATTACATCTCAAATTAACAATGCAAGTGTGGTGAAATTAAATATAAATCATATTTTCTGCATAAATTATAGGGGTTGATTAGACCGGGGCTCAGGGAGAGGGAAAGGTTGAGCCGCCATGGGCCTACGCAGCTTTCTGAGCCGACGAGAGAGTCTCCTGGAAACACCGTGAGGAAGACAGAGTAGGGGGAGAATAAGAAAGTGTCAAAGAAAAAAAACGCACTGCCTTGATGCTCATCTTCTGTGGGGTTTTCTTTTGGCTTTTTAATTGTCATCTGAACTCTCCCTTAGTTTCCCCTCATGGCTTCTGGAGGAAGTGGGGAGAGAAGCCAGGTCCATGCACTGCGAGGAGCTGCAGCTCCCAGCCCACCCCGGCTCTGTGGCTTCAGCTGGGGAAAACTGAGCTGTGCGTGGGCTGCCTACTGCCTGCCCTCAACACCTCCCTGTCCTCTCCACGGGACAAATGAGGGGCTGGCTCTCACCAGCACTGCTTGGGATCTTCTTTTCCCAGCAAAGAAGGCTTGAGGCCAGCCCAGCCCCTTTGGTGCAGGTCACCACATGCCATCTTACACCTCTGGAGTCGCACTGCAGCTGCCTGGGCTCTTAACACATCCCTAACCTCTAATTTCTTGCCTGGCTCACAGCAACAACATGAAATGCGGTCAGCCAAACTGAGGAAACCCATTCCTGGCAGAGTTTCTGCCTTGAGGACTGGCACAGCCTGACCTGACACCGGACAAGCAGAAGAAAGCAATCTCTGATGCATTCTCACCTGCAGTTTCTGTTTGGAGCACATACCGAAAACCAAGTGCTGAAATCAGGGGCTAAAGCGAGTAGGAGAAAGCATGTGATACTGCTAAGAAATAACAGCAGGTAAAGGAGAGCTCTAGTGCCTAGCTGCAGTTCAGACATCCCAAAGCAGCAGCGCAAAGCCCCCTCACGCCTGGACACCGGTCCCATGCCTTGCCAGTATGGGACTCTGGCGCAGCTGGGAGGGAACAGCTCTGCTCTGGGGCAGCAGGACGAGTACGGCAGAGACTGCCAGAAAGCTGGGAGTCAGTCACCAGCTGCACCACCGAGGAGCTGTGTGGTTGCTCTATTAAACTCTTGGTGACCCTTGGCGAGTGTGGAGCATTGCCACTCACAGTGGGACACGGCTAACAACAAACAGCAACTACAGAAAGAGTGGCTAAAAATACCTGCTCCGCCCGTGCCCCGTGAGGCCTGGCGGCCCTGGGAGCTGGGTGCCTGCAGGAGCTCCAGCCGCTCCTCCCACAGATGGTCTCCTCTTGGCTTCCAGGGGCTCACAGGCGGTAGTCACAGTCCATGGCAGGGGGTGTACAACAATCCTGCAGCCTGGCTGCCAACCAGCCCTGCCCCAAGCGGAGGATGATGTTCAAGAGCTTGGCACTACTCTTGAGCCCTGGCTTCTGCTTTCAGGCTGGGTGATGAGGGGCACAAGGCACCTTGGTACAGGGCCCCAGTGCTGTGCCCAGGCAGCCCCTGGCAGCTGCAGCACAGCACTGGGGAGGAGAGGGGATGTGGTAAGCGTCCACTTAGGAAAGAGGGAGTCAAACCCTCCGAGCATAGTCCTTTGCTTTCTGCTTCTGTGAGAAGAGCAAGGAAAAGCTTAAAAGAAAGTTTGCAGAAGGCAAACAAAATATACCTGCAGCACAGGCAGATGAGGATTAACACCGGGAGGAGCCAGGTGAGCTGCTCTCCCAGCTCCATGAGCCAACAAGGCCTCCCACAGCCCTGCAGGACTTGCTGCAGTCCCTAACACAAAGGGAGATTCCCACGTTTAACTCCTAGACATCTACTATCCCTGAATAAAATGCATCCAGGAACATTTCTCACTGTGCCACTCTTGCAGAATTCAGTGACAAAGCTCCCACAGGCTACTCTGAGCCCAAAAGCTCACGCTGCAGGTTTGTTTGCCCCTCCCAGTCCCACTAACTTTGCCTGGAGCCACCACCAGAGGAGTGACTGGAGGGATAAGGCTCTTGGGTGACTTCCCTAAAATAACAGTTGCCTTCCACTTTAAAAATGTTTTTCACTTAGCCTGGATCTGCCCTGACTTCTTTGCCCTTACACAGGCCGTCTGCTCGTGGCATAACGCCACTCTGCCAGCTCCCAAGTACCCTCTCAGTTTTTAGCTCCTCACCTGCACTGCCACACTGCCTTGCCTTCTGCCCATAACAGCTCGCAGGCAGCACTCAGACAAAATACTGAGATCTTCACAAAATCCTGCCACATTTCATCCAGTCCTGTATGAGGAATTTCTCATGTAGGGGAATTTGGGGTTTGGTTTTTTTTTCTAGAGGGGAAGGAGGGAGAGCATATGAAAGAAAGGAAGGACAAAGCCTAAAAGTAAAAAGCCCCTCTGGTTCTGGCAGCTGGCGTGATCGATGGTGGTGGATTTGCATGTACATTTCATTAATTTTTCAGCATGCATTTTATTTATCTATGCGCCATACATCTGCTGAAGTTTATATACTTGATAATATATAAATATAGACACACAGCAATCAATACGACATCCGCTTCGCAGAAGCTTCCATTAGGCACACACCACCCCCCTCCCCGCTCTTTCCCTTCCTCATTTCCACAACCTGCTGCCTGGGCACCTTGTGCTGTTCAATCGGTTTCCGATTTTCATTAGCGGTGGAGCGCCAGCTCCCCCGGCCCCCAGCCCTCCCGGTGCCAACCCCATTCACATCCACGCAGGCCAGGGACGGCACTCACGGCCAGCAGGTACCTGCCCTGTCACGGGAAGCCTCTCCTGCTCACCCTCCCCTTACTCCCGAGCCTCAAGCACTGGGATGCTGGGGGTGCCTGGAGCCTAAGGGACACCTCAGAGTGCTCGGAGCCATCCCCATCTTTCCAGCCATTGGGATCATCTCAGCAGGAGATGGGAGCAGCAGTGGGGACAGCACACAACCTTGCCTGGGTCACAGACGCTCCTGAGTAATTTCAAACTGACTTCTCGTTCCCTTCCCAGCTAAGCCAAAGCCGAGGCCTGAATGCCAGCACTGGGCACCAGGACAGACCAAATACCCTTGATCCTTTGGCTGTCTGTTTTCCTCACTCATCATCCCATCTCATCAGCCCTCGTCTTCACTGTGCTGCATGTGGTATGTGTGTGTACGTGGGTGGGAGAGAGGGAGAATACATCCAGACAATTCCCTGGAGGGAAACTTTCCAAGAAGGGGAGCTCTGCCTCCAGAGCCCTCTGAGCCAAACAGGGCACCCTGGCACACTGCTGCCCAGCCGAATTACCTCCTGCAACATGGTCTAGAAGCTCATTAAGTGGCTTTGTAGCCGGGATCAAATCACAGCTGCTAAGAACAGCCTGGGTCAGTGTAAACTGCAGCCTGAATTCCCATTTTTATCTTGGCTGACTGTCTTAATTTCTCCTCAAAGGCTGGGAATTTGATGGGAACATCCAATCTGTCCCCATTGTATTTTTGTCTTGGGAAAAGCTCTTCCATGCTCAATTTCTGTCCTGTCACACACCTTGGTCTCATCACTCCTCATGGAATGTTTCTAGTCCTCCTTTTCATCCCGGTTTTCAACTCCATAGGAAGGAGTGTTTCTCATTATTGATTTATCTGTCTTCATGACAGTCTTTATCTCAAATTGGCTGGTCCATCTATAGCACAGCTTACAAACATTTGCAGTCTGGAACAAAACACTTGGGAGCCACTCAAACTACTTTTTGTAGCAGCTAGGCAGCACATCATGTAAGACAAAAAATGTAGTGTGGAAGTGCCTTGCATCACAAGGAAACACAACTGGGAAATTTATTTTAAAAGAGTAATTGTTCCTATTATTATTATAACTGACTACAAGCACATCAGTGAAAAGCCTGAGGAAGTCTATAAAAACTTTCTGCCTGATTTAGATGGGGAAAAGAAATCTTTTCACGGGAAAGAATGTATGGGAAGGTGTGTAAAAGCAGAGCAAAGAAACTAAAGCCCAAGTGACAGATTTCCAGGGAACAGGCCTGAATCACAAGTGCATCTTTCCTGTCTGACTAAGGAGCCACACAACCTCTTTAACAAGCCACTGGACATGCATGGCCCAAACCTTTACTCTCCCAAGCAGCAGCCTGGCACACTGCTTTCCTCACGCAGGAGGTCACTGGCCTCTGTCAAGGTACAAGTGGAGGGTTTGGCAGCAGACCCTGCCCTGTGCCGGGGCCACAGCTGCCTCACCACAGCCTGTCCTTGGCACTTGGAGACGGCCACAGGCACCCAAACCTCAACTTGTCCACCACAAACCCCTTGCTTGTGTTCCACCAGCCTTCCTTCCCGGCTGCATCCCACTCCACGTGGCAAACTCCATTCAGCTACTGTCAAGAGGAGGTTTGCAAAGGGGAGAGAGACTGAAAATAAATAAAAGGATGCCTGTACCTTTAAAAGAATTTTCATTTATAGGCTCTTCTCCTCTTCCACCATTTCAGTGATCTATATGCAAATATGCTAATGAATGCAAATTAAGACACCACTTTTAGTCCCAATTTAATAGAAAGCATTAAAATACCTTTTTTTTTTTTCCCCAAAAACTCCATATGCATGAAGGAAAGGCTTTTTAAAATTTATTTTATTTATTTTTTAATTTTTTAACTTTTTGTTTAAGTCACATCCAGCAGCAAATACACCATCAAAGTGCTGGAGACAAGGAGGGGAAATCTGACTGACATTTCCAGGTGCCAATTACTATGATCTTGTTCTTCTGGGAAGACTGTGAATTCATTTCTTCTATTTTTTTAAAAGAAGCTATTAAAACTGATGGTTCAGCTACGCTGTTCTCACTCTGAGTCTCCCCCACACCTCCGTATAAGCCCATCACCTCCATAAAGATGTTGTACTGTGTGTTAGGTTACACTCTCTTTTTGGAGGTGCAGGTGTGGAAAAGCAACACACATCATCCTGGGAGCAATGCACATGCACCCTAGCTCTGCGGGAGGGAGCAATCCTGACCGTGAGCTGTAACTAAAGCCTGGTACTTAGAGGGGCTGCAATAGCACTAAAAACTGACAATTGCCATAGGATCTCCCACCCTCCCATTCCCAGACAAGTCTCCATCCCAACATCAGCCTTCCTAGCCTATTCAAAATCTGCTTAGCTTAGTTCAGTGAAAAAAACCCTCCAAAACCCAGCAGATGCAATGCTAGGTTATGTTAGCAATGCTGTGAAAGTCAACAGGAAAATAAACTATGACTCATATTTTTTAAAGTATTTTAAATACAAATCTTTCCACTCAAACAAAATTGCAGTTTTTACCAAAACTTTTTGCGATGAAAAATGCAAATGAAGGAACAGCCAAACTTTTCACAAATCCAGATTAATTCTGTATTGTACAGAATGTTCAATGCACAGAAGGAAACACCATTTTCCTTTGAGTACTTAATTTGGTTGTTGTCTAAATGAAAACTTTCTGCTTTTACCACTTTGTCACTACCACTGTAATTTAATTTTATTTTAAAATCGAACACTCAAAACTGTGTAAAATCTGAATGGTTGCCTCTATTTACCTCAAAGCAAATTTACACATATTTATAGAAACATTTTAATTGAGAAGCAGGAAATTACTCTTCACCCAGCTGTACCTGATGCACAGCCCCTTGCCCCAGCCCTGCACACCCAGTGCCACAAGGCCTAAGCAGAGAACAAAAGCAGACAGACTCCACTCTGCTGACTGGGGTTTATCTGTGTTAATTTTACCTCCTCCACAAGGCAATGGGCCAGACTCCTTTTGCAGCAACACTCGAGTAAATGAAGTTCAAAGCCTCAGGAAAATGGTACTGTTACTTAGGGATTTACACAGCTTGGGCATGGATGAGAATCCCATCCCTGCAGAGAGCGCCTACCCTACATCTCCTTGCTGAACGTCCTTCAAAATGCTTAGGGCATGGCACTTCCAGGTGAAAGCTGTGTTAACAATGATCAATAGGCAGAACTGGCAACTTGCTGCATGACAACACTTTTTCCTGGATGAGACCAGGGAAGATCATTCCGTCTGCTTCAGCACTCCCTGTGGCAGATGAATGCCTGAGCTACCAACAGGGACCCTGCTGCTGGCCCCACTGCCGTGCCAAGGTGGCCACTCACCTGGTGGCCCAAGAAGAGGGGATTTCCTCATCAAACCCGGACGGCAACAAGATGCCCAGGGACCCAGTAGCTCCAGGAGAGCCAGAGTGAAGCAGCTGACAGTGTGCCCCACACGGAGCCAGAGGCAGCGATGCCGGACACACCTTGTGCTGGGGGTGCCAATCCTCGGCGCTTCTCCAGCTCTCTGCCCACCTTTGGTGTTTGCCCAGGGCCTCTGGCTGCCCTTGGCAAGGGGCTTTCTGACTGGGGTCTGCCCCAGAGCCGTCACCCAGCCCCTGTGGCACAGCCTTGCTGGCGGATGTGGCTGCTTTGCCCAGGGACAGCAATCACCCTCTTGGCTTAGAGTTTGCTGCGTTTCTCCTCCCCATAAAGTGCACTGCAGGTAACATGAAAGCACAAAGTGCATAAATAGGCTCCTCTGACATGATTGGGCACATCTCTCAATGTTTATGGCAGAGAACAGATATTTAGATATTTACAGGGAATATCTTTTGTTGGTGCCAAACCCTAGGTTTTACTGTCAGAAAAAACAAACACAAGGAACGAAACTTGCCTTCAAATGGAAATCTGCACAGGAGAAAGTGATTTCTCCATCAAACCAGTTTTATTAGATCTAAATATCTAATTATTTGTACCAAGTGTTGGGTTACCAAGTATTTTACATGCAACTTTCAGATCATGTGTAGGAGTCATTTTAGAAAAAGACCTACGTATCTACATATATATGATGAACCTGATTTGAATCTGATTTTTTTTTCTTTTTCTGATTTTTCCTGGGTTTTTTTTTTAACAAAGATTTTTTAAAAAAAAATATCTCTCAGTAGGAATTTTCCTGGCCCTGAACACCTCCCACTCCAGTATGTTACTAATGAGACATTTGCACCTCTGAATATTCCAGCAGGCTATTTTCCTTGATCGCTTTTCTAACATCTTTTCAGTGTTGTTCTTGTAATTTTGTAAATGCAGAGTCATGAAAAACACATTCCAAACACACACAAGACTCACCAAAGCCCATCCCTCCAAAGACCAGAATTAATGAAATTAGCAAACATCACAAACACTACATACAAAACTCATATGTAATACAAAGAGTGTGTATCCTAAAACACAGAAAATCCTTATGAGTCAAGCCCAAACTCCTCCACTGGCCTCACATAAGGAAAAACATACACAAATCTACATACATACAATCTGCACATTATAGAGGTATGTGCCCACACAACAAACACTAAGCCAGAATAAAAGCACACACAAACAGCTTGATAAACACACACATCTCGTTCATACATACATTACCTACCCAAACCACAAAAAACAGAGCCTAAATATAAACTCCTCCCCAACAATACACAAACATCCCCCAAAAACACACCACACACACCCAACACCTGCCAAGTATACACAAATACACACAGCAAATACCTGCTTCAAAACATACAACTCATCAGAGGCAGCCCACTAACTACAGAAAAAAGGAGCTCAATGTGTATATTTAAAGGTTCAACACCTTATGTCAGCTTCTCCTTTCCATGGAGCAGGGAAAATGAGACAGACGGACAGAGGGGAAGGAGAGAGTGGGCAGAAGGCAATAGGGAGGAGGAAAATGGAAGCTGCTTTGTGGGGAAGGATATGGATCAGGCTGTCATCTGGAGACTCATCTTCATCCAGAATTAATGCCCTAAAGTTCTTTGGTTTTACTCTAAATGGTTTTAAAGAGACAGTGAAAGCTGCACCCTGGCTGCCAGGCACATGGGTACCCCAGCTGGCTCAAGCACTTGGGAACAGAAAAGGCAACAGGTCCAGCATTTTGGGGCTAAGCTGGAGAACCTGAGCACACACTGGAGAACCTAAACTGGAAGGAGGGATGTTATTTTTAAGACTTCTATGACAACTTCTAAAAGTTTAACCCGTAACCTCACTCAGAGTGCTCAACAGGGAGCAGGATGAGAGGGAAGTGTAGACTTACACCACTGCCAGCAGCTGTGTCCTAGAGCTGTGGGAGAGGGATCAGCACTGGAATCCCTGCTCTGACCCACGGGAAGGCACTGGCTGTGCAGAGAAGCTGCAGAGAGCTGCAGAGCACTGCAGGGAGGGCTGGCACAGCAGGTCCCCATCCTACTCAGCTCTGCCATGGAGTGGGGAAGAGAGACAGGAAGTCTCTGAGGCACTGGAGCAAGCAGGCAGAGAGGAATATGCTGTGGGGAGACCAAAATCTGTCACCACTTCAGAGAGGCATGCTGTGGCAGCCGGAGTCTGGCAGAAAGGCTGATGGCACTGTGGACTATTGTTGGGAGTTGCCTTGGGAATGACTCCTGGGCCAGCCAGGGGAGGCCTCACATGGACACAGGGAAAAGCAACCCTCCCATCCCCTGTGACACTCAAACCACACACTGTCCTCAGGACAGGGCTCTGGAAGAATGGCATGAGCTGCATGCTGACCCCCCTTACCACCTCCCTCAAGGGAATCAATACATCCTTACCTCCAACTCCCATATCCCGGGGGGATGCTATGGTTGGGGCGGGGGAGGAAGAACTAAGAGCAAACAACAGCAACAGGAATAGAGTTGAGCCATTTCAATTATTCATAAGCCAGATGGATTCTTTTCCTGCCCTTTTTTTTTTTTTCCTTTTGCAACAAAAATAAATAAATTAAAAAAAAAAAAGAGCAGGGGGAGAGCACTGATGTTTGGGGAGTGATGGGAGGAAAACATATTTTCCCCAAAACAAAGTGCAGAAAAGAGAGGGGAAAGCCCCAGCATACCCATCTATGTGTGAGGAGACCACAGGGAGTGCAAATTTCCACTCATGAGGGAACTCACAAATGACTGATCTTTTATTTTATATTCACAGAGCAAAATAGAAGGAGAAAGTGCACAAAAAAATAAGGGAGAGAGAGAGAGAGAGAGAGTGTATGTGTGAGGGACAGTGACACAGAGAGAAAGGGACGAGGAATGAAAGAGAGACAGCAGAGAGAGGGAGGGGGGCAGGCAGAAGAGGGCTTTGACCTTCTGTGAAGGATATAAAAAATCCAGCAGCCTCAGGGGACACCCAACTATCTAGCATATTGCTGTTAAAATGTCTGCAAAATTTAATACACTTGGCATGCCATCTAATCAGTCCTTGGAAACCACGATTTCTCTCCCTCTTGCACTCCAACTGTCTCAGACCTCCAGCATTTGGGCATGAGGTTGGGTATTTTCTACAGACGATAGAAAGTTTGCTGTATGAACACAGGTTAGGTTGGCAGCTTTAATTTGTGTTTCATTTGCTTTTTTCTTTTCTTTTGTTGAGCCAGACATTTTCCCTTTTAAAACAAAGTTTATACAGATCCCTGCATGCTGCTGGATGTGCAGGGTGGAAGTGCCTGGTGCAGCATGCTGCAGGCCCACGACTGTGTACGTGTGCATAGACAGGGTGAGTGGGAGAGGATGGATGGATGGATGGATGGATGGATGGATGGATGGATGGATGGATGGATGGATGGATGGAAGCACAGGGGCACACACACCCATGACTGCTGATGCCAGGAGAAGCATGCAGGGCAGAGGATGGACAGATGGGAAGCAGTGGCACACACCCCCACAGCCTGGCTGGTGCCAAGAGGAGCGTGCACGGCAGTGCCGGCACAGCCGCCAGCACCGGCGTGTGTGTGCAGGTGCTGCAGGTGCGCTCCCCCAGCAAGCCAAAGCTCGTGCGTGCCTGCCTGGCGTGGGCACACTCACCACAGGGAATGGGCTGGGGGGGTGAGGGAGGGTGAAACCAGCCCGAGGAGGGGGCGGCACTTTGGTGGAGGTGCTGACATTCCTTATTGAAAGGGACAGCTGCCTACACCACCGCACAGCAGTAAAGGAAACGGCTCTCAGGGAAAACAACAACAACAAAAGCACTAATCCTCAAAACAACAAATATGTCCAACACTTGTTATCCTGACAGGGGCTAAGGGGGTTACAGGGTTCCAGAACAGCTGGGCAAAGAGTTTCCAAGCCGAGTGGCCACTTTTTCACTGCATGGCGGGGGGTGGTGGAGGAGCTGGGGCAGAGCAAGGTACATGATGTGCTTTTAGCTGTGCCAGGACAGTTGGCAAAGAGCTCAAGGTAAGAAAGATCAGGCCCTTCAGGACAGGAGGTCAATGCCTCCAGCTGAGTGTGCAGCTTTCTGACCTTGGTCATCCGAAGTGGAATCCCTTGCAGGTGAGGACAGGCACCAGCTCTAAGAGCAGAGCATGGGCTCTCAGATAACACAGAGGCACTGCAAGGTCCCACTGCAGGTGAGTTCTGGGCCAGGTGATTCTGGCATGTGGGCAGCCTCCCACCTGGACAGTCCCTGGACCACGAAGGGAACCTAGGAGCCCATGGCCCATAGCTGATGTGAGGAAAGGGACAGATGGGCTGGGTAAAGGACTTAGGCGCCAGGCAAGGAGGGAAGGGAGCCCACAAAAACCCTGAGACATCAGAGCAGAACAGGCACAGCTGCTTACAGACAGGCTGGTCTTGCAGTTCAGGTTCTTCCCAGCCCACTGTGACTATGTCATGGGAAAACCTCTGAACAGAGGGAAGCCTCTGCAACTTGGAACAAGCAGGGTTCCTGGCCCTCTGAAGATGGGGCAAAAAGGCTGCTGGGTCCTCCTTTTCTCTGCAGAACAAGGGTCTTGGTGGGAGTGAAGGTGGAGAAGAAAGCACAGAGGCAGGCAACACAGCACTGGGAAGAATTACCAGTGATGGAAGAGAAGGTGGCACTGAGCCCTGGATGGGATAGGAAAGGGCACGGATTCACACGGCTGGAGAAATTTTAAACCAAGACATGGGCCCCAGCTCAATCAAAACTTTGTTCAGTAAAAAAGTTAATTGCTGAGGAACCAAATAAAAGAAACCCCACAGGCTGAAAACTGCTCAGAGTCTTTAATTAGCCAAAAAAATGAAAGTGGTTACAGGAAAATGAGAGTTTAAGAGGGGATCCCAAGGGAGTACTTATGCTACTCCCCCTTCTCTCCTTCATCACCAAACAGCCCAATGTAGGGCCATGGTAGCAGCCTCTTTGATAGCAGATTTGGGAAAAGCATTTGGGGTTGGTTTCTTTTGACTATCCAGAAGAAGAGAGTCCCAGCCAGTCAAATTCAGATTTGAATCACACATTTAGCAACCCCAGGGGTTCCAGAGCCTTCTGTTCAACCCTGCACCAGTGCCTGCCAGAAAGGCAGGGAATTCCCTCCCCTATTTGCATTGGGACAGCTGGTTCTCTGGCCCCCTTAGGGCCAAGCAAAATAAATTATCCCCAGGGCATAACCCTCAAAAAAAAAAAAAAAAAAAAAAAAAAAAGCAGAAAAAAAGCAGCTACAGGTTCAAAGTAAAGGGTCCTCCATACAAATTTACCCATTTCTTCTAAATTCCACAAAAAAATTCACATTTCTTCCTAATCCCTACACAGGCTGGCAACTGTCTGAACAGTCACATGGAATTCCAAGTGCCCAGTAACTTGCCAGCCATTTCTCCTACTGCTTTAAGAAGAAAGCAAAGTGAAGATGAGAGAAGAAGTGACTGAGTGGCTTAGCTCTTCTGCTACCCCCACACACAGTTCACACCTTGCCCCTTAATTCCTGCCCAAGGCAACTGGACTGGGCTTAGCCTCTCACCCACACAATTCTCCTCACTCTCCCTTCTGTGAAAGGCTCAGAGTCTCTGGAGTGAAAGCTCTCCATTCCATACAGGCAACACACAGACTCACTCTATGCCCACATGCAACGAAAGAAGGACAACCTGGAATCAGGGAGCAAGAGCCAACAACGCCAGTACACAACCTGTGAATGGCACTGGAATATGTGACCACCCCTAGGTGCTGGTAATGGATCCTGCAGTCAGCCAAGCTAAGAGCCTTCCCAGCGTAATGACTGCATGCATGAAAATAAATAAAAAGAAAAGAAGGACTCTCAAGAACAGCACACATGAGAAAATAACACCTTATGGAGGAAGCATCCAGCCCATCCTGATTTCCAGGCTGATTCCACCCTGCTCCACAGCCTACCCCCTCTCCTGGGGCCTATCTAGCTGGGAAATCGCAGACAATCAGGGAGGCTGTTCCAGCCAATTTCCTTCAGGGAACCTTCAACTTCCTCCTGGGACTGTCCTCCTGCTGGCTCATTATTGCCTCACAGAAAAAAGTGAGGGCCACCATCTTACCCAGAACTGGCTCTACCTTTGCCCTTCTCTCTGAGGCAGCACTGATGGTCACAAATCTGACACATGGGGTTTGGACAGAGGCAGCGAAGCGGAGGAGGGCTTGAGGAATGAGACTGGTAACGGTAGGAAACAGGGTAAACACAGGCACTATGCAAAGAGAGAGAAGGAGGGAGGTACTCCAGGAGGCTGTAAATTCATATTTGTAATTACTTCCTCATGTTTTGCAGCACTCCTCAGTCAAGTTTGATTAAAATTCCTTCCAAGGGAAGACACTCCATAGAGAGAGCTGCAATGGAACAGGCAGCTTGTGGAGTTTGCAGAATTGCTGGGGTGTGCACTAATAGCAGTATTTAGGAGCTGGGTACAGATCAGCTTCCCCCTCAGCAGGGCTCCATGCCCTGTGGGAAGCCATCCTTTGGACACAGAGCACCAGTTCAGGTCTGCTTGTTCTCACACTGCCAGTGTATGAAATAGGACATGGCTCTCTTAGCCATCAGACACAGACCTGATAAGCTGTGAGACAGCTTCCACAATAACCTTCCAAAGTGGCAGAGAGTGTCGTCCCAGGAGCATGTAATGATTTCCTATGAAACATATGCCTCAGCAGACGGGGGAAGCTTATGCTTCCTTCCACCCAAGAGTCCCTTCACAGAGGCTATTCTCCATAGTGAAAACCAGGGCTCAAGACATCACATCCTTGTTTGGTTATTCAGGGGAGAGAAAGCCCAAGATCTGGCAGGTGACAGTAATTCATGTGTAACAGAGATCCTTCCAAAAGAATGAAAAGGAAGCACAGTAACAGAGAAGAACTAAGGGAGAGGCCACTTTTGTCACTTTCAGTCCTAAGCAGCCTTGACACCATCCTTACTGGCATTGTCACTGGGGAAGGGGTGGTCTTCCTAGTGGACAGGACAGTTTAATAGTGTTTCCTCAGGGATATTTCTAGGAATGGCTTCAGGGTGAAAAGCTCAAAAGCTCAGACATCTTCCCCTTGCCAACTCATGGTTACTAATTGTGCAGGGCATTTCTGTCTGATCCACTCCCATTTCTGCTGGCTGCAGGAATCTCTGCTGCCTACACTTAAGCAGATCCCAGTTTCCTGTGTTTTCTCTGTGTTCTTTGTCCATCCACAGTCAAGATGTTCATCCAGTGCTACGGCCAACTCCCATGCCACATCTTCCAGTCTCTGAGTCCTTCCAAGCCCCTAGAAAAAAGGGTTTGAGCCAATTCTCCCTCCTGACCCTGACCCTGCTCTGCCAAGTTCTCTGCAGGAAGGGATGCTCCAGGATTGGGGCTAGGACCACAGAAGATAAGCAGCATCAGCTTTTTATTTATCTTCGATGCTGTGGTAAGAGTGAGACGAAGAAATGCTGTTGGATATCAGCCTTTGAGTTCCCTTCATGGCTCTGGGGAAATCATGATTATCTTGATGCCTAGTTTCTTTCCCTTCTCTTCCCCTCCCTGCTCTGAATATCCAATTATCTTAGTGCTCATGTCAGTTAAGGGACAGACCCTGCGACAATCAGCTGAGTGGGAACAGGTAGGTTCTGATGAGCTTCCTCTCTTACATGCCTCTGCCAGGGCACACACTTCACAGTTCAGCTAACCAGGAGACATATGACCCATGATACTGCCCATGCTGGCAGACAAACAAATGATAAAACACCTGTCTCGTGTTCTGGTTGCTCTCCATCATATGGAAGACACGGGTCATGGAGGTGACTCCAGTCAGCTCTGCAATCTTTTTGTGCTCCCCATCCAACCTTTGCCTGGCCTGTGTCAGAAGGACCTAAGGATGAGGAGAGGAGGAAGCAGAAAGATGCCAGCTGCACCTCAAATCCTACATTCAGGACTACCACTGTCTTTAGGATAGAAGTGCAGAAAATTATCTTTGATGCCAACTTGGACATGATCAGGCTGGGGAAGAGGGCTCATTCTCCATGAAAAGCCCTTGCATGATGCAAGCTGAGAGGTCAGTGTATCAGTCCAAAGCAGGGAGACCACAAAGTTACTGTCTAAAACCTGCAAACACTGCAGCCTAAGCCATTAAGGTACATTCAGGCAGAGTAAGGCAGATGAGCATGACTAAGCCAAGAGCTGCCCAGTCTTTGGAAGCTGCATTGCAGCGTGCCTATGCAGGCAGTATGGCACAGGAGCATGCCCAGGCCCTGATGCTGCCCTGCTGCCTCTGGAGATAACATGCCCGGGATGGAGGGTGCACATGCTGCTGAGCACACACTGCATCTAGGAGAGCGGGGGGATCCAAATGTCCTGGGAGCAGGGGAGTGTGTATGGATCACAGAATCATTGGGTTGGAAGAAGCCTTTGAGATCGAGTCCAACCCATACCCTAACACCTCAACTAAACCATGGCACCAAGTTGCCACATCCAGTCTTTTTTTAAACACATCCAGGGATGGTGACTCTACCACCTGCCCGGGCAGATGATTCCAGTACTTTATCACTCTTTCAGTAAAAAACGTTTTCCTAACATCCAACCAAAATTTCCCTTTGCACAGCTTAAGGGAAACCCTTAAGACTGTGTCCTCTTGTTCTGTCAGTTGCTGCCTGGAAAAAGAGACCAACCCCCACCTAACTACAACCACCCTTCAGGAAGCTGTGGAGAGTGATAAGGTCACCTCTGAGTCTCCTTTTCTCCAGGCTAAACAGCCCCAGCTCCCTCAGTTGCTCCTCACAGGACTTGTGTTCCAGACCCTTCACCAGCCTTGTTGCCCTCCTCTGGACATGCTCAAGAATCTCAATGTCCTTCCTAAACTGAGGGCCCAGAACTGGACACAGGATGCAAAGGAGGCAGCAGTTTGTGCTGCATGGTAGGAGTATGGTGAAGCAAGAGAAAGCCCTATACTTTGTCCTCCCCATTGGAAAACTGCCCAGGAGGTGTATGGAGAGGGGAACCTTGCTGAGAAACCTGGAGGTGGCTTGCGGGGGGCTTTCAACTCCAGATTCATCCAAGTTTCTGAGTTAATTAACTTACTGTGGAAAGAGAGAGCAGGAAGAGCAAGAAAAGAGCCTTTGTACTTAGGGTGGGACAGAAGCATAGGAAGTAATTTCACAGAATAAGGAGTTGGGGGCAAACAAAACCAGAAAATAAAAATAACAAGCTGATTGACAAGCTTACAAGAAAAGCCACATTTTTAACATTCTTAATCCCTAGAATAAACACACAGGGAGGAATGAGGACAGGGCTGGCTGTCCTCAGATATCACTGGAAGAGACTGGGTCTGGTGCAAGCAAGAGATTTTGTGCTGGTGGCTGTTGTGGATGGTCCTGTCCAAGCCAGCAAAGCTGTGTGAAAGAGTGCAGGGGAAACAGAGGAGAGGGCACTAAAATCAAAGGCAGACACTCACTTGAATCTTTAGTCTCTCTTCCTTTTTTTTTTGTTTCATGTTTTCAATACTATTGCTGTTTTAACACAATCAAAATTACATTAGAAACACAACCGAGCGAGTCCTACACAACAATGGAAATACAACAGCACTTTGAGAAATCTACATCTTCCCACCCCAGTCAGCTGCCTTAGGAAAAACCAAACTATATGACATTTCAAATTTCTCCAGATTAGCAGGAGTTAAAAGGCTGGTTTTAGTGGTAGAGACATATTTAGGAAGGGATTGAATTTGTGCGTGGTACAGCCCATTCCCTTTTTATTAATAAGCTATTTATCACTGGTGTTGCTTTTAATGCCATTTTGGTTTAATGTTGTTAATGAAATATAAATACCCACACTAATGATGTTGGTCAGGAGCAGTGTGGGCTACTGGCAGCTTTGCAGGAGGGAGGCCAAACCACGGCTGTGTGTATGAGAGGCTGCAATGGTGTGACTGCCAGCCCAGCTTCCAGGAGAGCTTCCCCACATGCTCCCACCATGAGACTGTCCAAGCACAGCAGGATGAGGCATGAGATGGGATGGTGCAGCGCTGGCAGCAGATTTCCAGACCACTCTGGCAGCCCAGGCCCAAGCAATTCCCGCCCCCCCCAGAAAGGTGTCTCACGGTCACAGTTCAGCTCCAGCACGGCACAGGACTGCTCCCTCTCCACTTTCTACCTTTTGAGATCACAAGAAGAAGCCACCTGAGCTCTACATGTCTGCATGGGGGACCCTGCAAGCTGCAAGGTAGCTCTCTAGAGGGAAATACGTCGAAGTAGTCAGATGAGTTTTATTGGCTTAATGCAGTTGCCCCACTGGAAGAGCAATCTGCAGGCTCTGTGCTGTGCAACCCCCAGGGCAACACCCACATGATCCCAGCACCTCTTCAGCAAAGGGGTGCCCACGGCGACCACCTCAGGGCTGCTTGTGGCTCACGTGGGACCGGAGGCGGGGCCTGGGGCTGGCTCCAGGCCATGGGGGGTTGAGGTGTGGTGGGGTGGGGCAGGAGGAGCTCACCTGGCTCCTGGACAGCCGGCCACTCCACAGCCACTGCCTCACTCCCCGGGCCTGTGCTGCCCTGGGTCTGCTGCAGGCTGGGCCGGGATGGAGGAAATAAAGTGGTCTCCTGCCCTTGCAAGGAACAATGCCAAAAGATTGGCCTTTGGCAAGGACTCAGAGGTTTGCTCTGGCTCTGCAGAGAGGGCTCACACAGGCCCCCCTCCATTAGCTTGTGTCTAGCATCGTCATGGGGCAGGGATTACAAATCCCCCTAAGGCGGCTTTTGGAAATCCCATCTTGCATTACCATTTGCATTACAGCAGCCCCTAGAGAGAGCTGAGGCCTGGGCACACTCTCAGAAAGAACTGTGGGCTAGGAGAGGTTTCAAGGCACTCAAAGAGATTGTTATGGAAAGGCAAACTGACTTTGGGACTGGGCAGTGGAAGAGGCAGGGGAAAACCTGTGCCCAAGGCCATTGCCCTGCCCAGCAGGAACAACAGCTCCTGAAATCAGAAGAGAATCGGACCTTCACCACCAGGAAGTTCCAGATGTCTACAAGGCTCCAGAACTAAACTGAGCATTTTCTTCAGGAGCAAACTTCACAAGCACCTGAAGACTCAGTGAAGAGGCAAATTTGGAGAAAAAAAATGTATCACATTCTCTTGAGACAGCTTTCCTGATAGTAATTTTGTCTCGCTCCAAGTTGACCCTCTCCACTAATCCCACTTAAGAAGTGTTCCCCCACAGAAAGCCTAATTGAATGGCACGACTAAGCCTAACCAATGCCCCCCTCACCCATTTACCTCTCCCAGGCCAGGGGCACCACAGCCCGTGTTCCGTGATCGAAAGAGGTGCTCTCTGCCACAAAAGCCAAACCATCAACTGTTTGCATAAACTGCAGAAAGATGCATCTCTCTTCCTCCCTATCAACACCCCTTTTTTCTTCTGCTTTGCAGTCTCTCTCTTCCTCTCTCCCAGGTTGCAAGCACAGAGGAAGCTACAACTGGTTTGCACTGGGAACTCTCCTAGTGCCCCTGCCACAGGGAGCACCATCAATTTACACTGTTCCTTTAAGATGTTATCTTTTAATTTGGTGCTTCCCTCTTTTCCCTCTTCAGCTAACTGATTTATTAGTTTATATCTCATAAATTGTAACCCCTCACCTCCTCCTTCACCCTCCCAGATGCCATAAATCCCCTTCAGGGCTCTGACACCCTTCTGCATGTGGTGCAACCCCCTGCCCCCCAAAGTCACCTCTGAGTCCCCAGGGAGCATGGGGCTCATTTGCTGGGGGTTTGGTCTAGCTCGTCTCAGCAGCTAATCCCCTGGGTGGCTCCTGTCAGATTATTAATTAGCTAAAGCGGATCGGCCCTGGAACAACATGCGGTTGGACTTCAGATAAAACAGGACGGCAGAGGCTCGGCATGGAGTTCTTTAAAGGGACTTTGTCCCTTTTTTTCTTTTGCCTTCTCTGGGAGTGGGGGGAAGAAGAGAAGAAGGAGATGGGCTGCTTCCACAGCTGCTCACAGCCCCCAGCAGTTTGTCACCCTGGTAACAGGGCCGTGCTGTTCAGTGTGGAGCAAGCACAGGCCTGGAGGTGCAGAGGACAGGAGTAGCAGGTATCATCTCCATCCTCACTCTGTGGCAGCTAGAACTTTTCCAGACGTTAGAAGAGGTTTATGAACCCGTTCAGAGGCATGCAGCACTGATCTGTGTGTGGGGGGGGGGCGGTGTCTCACTGCTCCTCAGTGTCACCTCGCTTCTGCTGTCCCTTGTCCTCTCATTGCTTCCTATGGAAAACTTAGTGTTTGCACTCCCCCAAAAATTGAGGCAAAGTCTGTTCCAACGGGCCACGGCCATTCTCACGTGGAGAACAAGTATTTTTAACAAGAAGTCATCCAGTTTGTGTGGCAGATTTTAAAGCTCCCTTTCTCATCCTGAGCAGGATAAAGAGTGAGTGGTCTCCTATGCATTACACTGGAAATCTGCAAGAATGAGCTGGAACAAGAATCAGCACTACAGATGCTGGGGAGCAGCTCATCTCTTTGCTCCTTTCCCACTTTGGATTGTTTTGACTCAAACCGATGAAGCTGAAATATCAAGTCACAACGGCGCTAAACTTCATTACAAGCTCTTAACACAGATTACTTAATAAAATCCAGACTGCTTTAATTGCTTTCCCCCCATTAGCATTTCTGGAGGAGAACTTTTTGATTAATTTGAAGATGCACATTTCCCCCACCCCTGGTGCTGGCCTGTGAACCAGATCTCCTCCCCACACCAGCATTGTCCAGAAGAGCATCCCAGAGAGTGCAAATTGCACCCAAATTCACAGGACTCTGAAAAACAAAGGAACTAAGAGCCTGGATGAACAGATGGGAGTAATGGTGTGAAGCAAACAAGGGGAAGAAAAATCTTCCCTCCTTTCCGGCGAACCCATAAAAAGTGGCACAGGGGAATGAGGAAGAAGCAGGCAGAAGAGGATAATGGGAGGACAGCCAGTGTGGCAGGGTTCAAAGAGCAAGGACAGAAGTTGGTAGGTGACTGACTTGGTGGGGTCCTGGGAAACACTTTCACCTTTCTCTGCAGCTGAGAAAGGAGAGGCAACTCTGCTGAAGGAACATTGTGTGGATTTTCAAAATTTGGACCAAAAGCCTGAGAGCTCAATGCTCTCCAAATGCACGTGAAATGCCCCCCGTTCCTTGTTCGGGCTCTGGATATGTGGTTCTGAGGAAGGATAACAGTTCTTTCCCCCTGGCTAGTCTCCCACAGATTAGGAGTGCTAGGAAGTCAGGGATAGGCAGGGGAAGCACCTCTCATGGTCCAGCAGCTCCCTCTGGGCTGGGAAAGCCAGGGATACAAAAGTCTCATGGGCAAAGAAAGGAGCCTCTTGGGGGGAAAGCCAGAGCCCTAGGCTGTGCTGCTACAGCATATGATGCCAAGCAGCTCTCCTCACTTTATTCCTGTATCAGGAATCAAGGACATCCAATTCCTAGTTCCTCAAATATGGATGCAGAGAGGACAAACCCTCTCTGCTCCATACCATGTGTGAGCAGCTCAGGTAGGATCTGCACTATTCCACTGCCAGATAGCCCCAGGTAAAACAAGTCTACCAAAAAAATAATTCCTGGCTTTTGGGGCAACTGGCTTCAGCTCCTGTTGTAACTAGCCCTGGCAAGGGAAGATGGCACCCAGGTTCCTGAGTAGGCTGTTCTCTAGGTCAGCACACTTCAGGGATGTGGTAATCAAGTAGAAATTGCTCCTATGTGACAACTCTTGTCAACCTTGTAAATCTTCATGATTTTCTTAAAGTCTGAGATCTTGCAAGTTACGTAAGATTTTTGTTTTGTACAAAAATGTGTGCACAGTGCTACCCTCCCTTTGCTCCCTCTGTTCTCCCACTTTCAGGGCACAGCAACCTGAAATGTGATCTGTGTGCATGCTGAACCATAGAAACCTTGGTATTATTAAGTCTTATAATTGCAGGGAGGAGGAGAGTAGCTTTTGACTTCTGAAAGGACAAGGCTAGCAATACTGTTTGCTCATTTTACTTTCAAACTCACCTTAGTTTGTCCTCTCCCCTTTTCTCTTGCATGTTCTATCAACATACAGCTTAGACAAACTCAGCAAGAATCGCAAGAAAGACACTGGGACAGATTGTAAACTGCCCTGGCAAAAATCAGGATAGTTCTGCTGACAAGAAATGCAGCTCTGGTACATCAACAGATGGCTTACCTGTAGCTCTTAATAGTTAATATATAACTGCAGTAATAGCAAAAAAGAGCCTCAGCACTACCACATAATTTGTCAGAGGAAATATGCTAAAACAGCCTTTCCATATTCAGCTCAAGTAGTGAGATAAGCCTCACCTCCAGCTCTGCCCATGGCCTGAGCACCAGCTCTGGAATGAGCCCCCAGCAGAAGACATCAGAGAACTGCTACCATTCACTTTACACTATTTGTTCATTTTTTGAATTTTCTGGTTTTATCAACAGATTTCTATGATCTGCATTTTGAACATGCATTTCCCTCAAACACTCATGTGCATACTTAGCACTGATTGCTCCAAGTGCTTTCCAACTGGTTTTCCTTGAGGAACTCTGCAGGTCAGCGTCCCTGCTGGCTGGAGAGCTGCCTGACAGACAGACAGACAGACAGTGTATATACAGGGCTGCCAGAGCTGAATGTGCTCCTAAATGTTAATGGAACCCTGCAAACTCACAAAGCACTATTATTATTTTGTCAGACAGCTGTTTCATCAGGGTGCCACAGAACTACTGCCTGTATCCCAGCTCAGAGAATTGTTGTTGGATTTAAGGTCAGGAAGAAATACTGCTGGATAGTTAAAGGAATCAGAAGATCTGGCTTCTCCTCCCAACTCTGCTTCTGAGTCATTATTAACATAAAATCAGGTTTGTTACATCAGTTAAGCTTGAGTAAATAAACCACGACTCATCACTGTGTTTTATTTTGCAATATTTCAGTGGGCTCCTCTCTACAAATAAACACTATTAAAGATCAGTGCAATTGCAGGTATATAGGGAAGGAGAGAAATGAAAGCATGTAAACAGGTCTAAAACCTTTATGAAGAGCAGGGCAAGAGCTCAGCTTTTTGGAGGATAATGATTTTCACAGGACAGACACGTAAAAATAAGGCAACCCTTACTTGGGGACACTAAAATACAAATGAGTCATGCCTGCAGGTCTGACAGAGCTGATGGGTAAAAACTATTGGGAAACATCCTAATCCCCTTCTGAGGAGCCAAGGCTGAAATCCCAACGCCACTGAAGTTTACAGTAAAACTGGTGCTTGCTTCCCTAGCACCAGGATTTAACCTCTATAAATTTCAACTGTGAAGACAGAAGCCTTAGGAAGGAGATAGCCAACTTCATAAGCAGCAGTTCCAGGAGACTGAGGACATCACGAATTCAAAAGAACAACTGGAGGTGACAGGGAAAGCAAGATCTGAACCCATGAAGGCCTGGCTCAGTCCTGTCTCCTCCAGTCCTCCTGAACATCCCTTTATCCATCTGAGTTTTTGGGGCAGGCTGGTCTCCAGTGTGACAGTCACCCAGGCAACTGCCAGCCTCCACTGAAGCCCTGGGCTTCTTTAGGGCTAAGCTGCTCCGCATACCCACACACGTGCTTGCACCTAACTGCACCACAGGCTCCACAGACAGGCCTCGTTCAGCACTGGGAGGGATGCTGTTCAGCCAACTTCCTCACTGCCAGAACACATCTTCAGCTTTTGTCCCTCAAACAACTCTTCCTCCTTATGAGTAGGTGCAAAATCACCAGCTGCTGGGCACTGCAGGGCTTCTGGAAGGGCTTTGGGCTGCCCTTACCTTTATTTTTAAACTGACTCATTCCATGTCTCTCAAGAGCCTTTTAAGTGTTCTCTCCCTGAATTCTGGTATCAAGGCCCTTTCCTGAACATCTGAGACCTTTCAACCTGCTTGGACCCCACTGGTGGACTTCACCCTCCACCAAAAGGTTACGTGAGTGTACACTGTTATCCAAGCGAGCAGGAGGTGCTAAGGACCTTAGTGGATCAGTCTTCAGTCCCATTCCCAGACCAGATATGCTAAGGACAGCTACAAGGCCTGCCAAGCACATGATCCTCTTTCCCCTCCTTTGACTTCTCCCCATTCAGCTTTCCAACTAAACATCTGATCGAAGGCCTGGGGGAGGGAGCCAGAACTGTCCAGTCTGGTTATGAGTGAAGGTCATTGATCTAGCGCAGACCAGGGATGCAGAAAACAGGGGAGGGAGGGAAAAAATCCCCAGAGAGACAGAAGAGATGGAGCGAGGCAGGCAGAGGCAGCACGGGAATGAGTGCAGGGGAAGGCAGCGGAAGTGGCTGAAACATGGTTTCACACTCCAAGACCCAAGGGCTGTTGTCAACTCGTCCTTCATGCTCACATCTTGTCACACTGGAGGTCAGGTCTCCCAAGCGTTCCTGAAGAGCTGAGCTAGCCCATATGGCAGGCAATATGTTAACAATATGGATCAGCTGCTCGTCAGGGCCTGAGCAGATGGATGTGACAACCCTGCTCTTACCCAGACAGGCTTTTAACATCTTCTCTCCCCTCTGCTCAGCCCTGCCGGAAGAGCTCTGCCTGGGAACTGCTGCCTCCAGCCTACCTGAACTATGGGGCCACAGGTCAGGACAAGCAGCATGGAAATGCCTGCCTGGCTGTACCTGGATGGAAGCAAGCAGGGTAGAGCCCCATTCAGACCAGTTCCTTGGCAGGAACCAGGCCAAGCGTTTATCCAAGGATAGTGTGCTGCAAACGGAAAGGCCTCGCTGCAATCCAGATATGTGCCATTAACTCCCAAGCAGGGTGATACAGGAGATACTGTATTCAGATATATGTATATGGCATGTTACCACCAGATGCTACACTTTACAGTCTAGACGGAGTTTTGTAACTGCCTGGGAAAAATTTCTCTCACAGAATATGTAATACATAAATAGATGTGTATTTTAATGGGCAAGTTAAACTCCTCCTGGCAAAGGTAGGCAAGTCGATTTCATACACAGGTGGGTAAATTTCCACAATGATTTTGCAAGGCTGTTTCATATTCCCCAGCCCAGCTCAGGATCTGAGCCGTCAGGGCTGGTTGGGCTGGCCCAGCTGCACTTCTGTGGAAGGCAGTGTTCCCATCTCATTGCCTTTGCAGCTGTGCCCATGCAGTAATCCCAAGGAGCCTAGCAAAAATAACTCCAGCAGTCCAAGCTAACCCACAAATTTAGCTTTACTTTAGGATTTAAATGGGGGGGGGGGGGAATATTTTGCAAATTCAAACACAGACAGAGCAGATAGTTCTAATCCCTTTCCTACACTTTTTTTAGCCTTTTCTCCCCGCATAAAAGCCTACCTTCATTAACTGAACAAGCAAACTCCCTCCAACCCTTATAGCTCTAGGACTAAACAGTCAGCTTCTGCTTATAAACAGTGAAAAAGCAATCACAGCCTAGGGATGGGCTCTGGAGAACGTGCAAACAGCCTCTGTAGCCCAAAGTAAATTGAGCTTGTTTTGAAAGTAGAAGCCATACAACTTGCTCTAGGGCAGAAGACTGGAACACAGGGATTTCTAGTCCAGAGCACGAGAGATCATAAAGCCACATGCCTGAAAGGCTAAATGCATCTCCTTCACTGCAGTGATGTTTGTAGAACTACAGGGACTCAGAAAACAGCTGGAGTCCAGGGAAATATTTCTATTGTCACTAATGAGCTACTATCCCTTGGGAAGCAGCCCCGGAAGGACACTCAGCAATGCACCCAGTAGGTACTGGGAGGAGACAAATGTGGAAAAGGATAACTGATTTGCAAGAACCTGATCCACAAGGATCACTTCAGCATTTAAAGAATTCCTGATGTATCAGTCTCCTCCTCTTACCTTCTTGTCTCAGAGGCTCTGCTCATCCCAGGTCCAGATCAGATGGACAAAGCAGGGTTTTCAATATCAGGAGCTACACAAGCAGAAACCTGTGACAGGGGTCACAGGAAAAGCTCCTTGATGATGAAAAAAATCACCTAGAACCTATGAGGCAGCGTCCTCAGCACAGTTTTTTTCCCCTGGATGTTGGACCTCTCTGGAGAGGCACATAAGGGTGTTTGGTGGAAAATTCACCTGCTGCAGTCAAACCTGGGAATTTGTGTCTTATTTGGTAAAACCTCAAGGCTCTTCATGTTCCTTTACCTTATTCCCTCAGGCAGAGCTCCTATTTGGGAAGCTTTCTTGCCTCTTGAGGCCTGGGAAGGCATTGCTCTAAAAGGGGACACAAGCACCAGAGCAGCTCACACAGGGATAAAGGCCAGAGTTCGCTACATTAACAGTTCAAAACCAGGCTTTCCAAATAAAGCATGCCAGACCCTGGAGGTGTTTCAGCACTAGGAAGGTGTGGGAAGGCACAGCTCACCCCTATCCCATCCTGAAGCACGCTCTTTACTGGCAGATTTACTGAAAGCACTCAGGTATGTAGGCTCTGAACACATGGCAAGAACTACTGAGCCTTAGAGTATCATGGCTGTTGCTCTTTCAGGTAGGGCTAGGGCACTCGGAACATGAGTGAATTCCTCTGTGCCACACACAGCCAGCAATGGAGAGGGACTGCTGGAGCCCCAGACCGACATCTGAGTCCTGTGACTATTCTCATCTCATCTCCCCTCTTGCTAAGCCAAGACAGACCCTCTACCTAGACCCTTCCAGTTCAGGTCTCAGCTGCACCTGCGACTCACAACAGCTTTGGACACACTGCTTTGCCCAGGTATCATTTATGACACAGCAGCAAAAAATAGAGGAAGATGATGATACAGAATCCCCTCAGGCACTTCAGTTGCTGATCTTCATTTATTCAGGCATCACCAGCATTTAACGATGTCAGCAAAGTATGGAGATAGTCCCTGACAATAGCTCTCTGCCCTACAGAGCACATGTGATGTCATGCAAAGGCCAGACACAGCGAGGATCCTCAGCCCCTTCCACCTGCAGCAGTATGGCACTGCCACCAGGTACCTCCCAAATCCCAACCCATTGAGAAGAAATCTGTTATCCTACTGTTGTGTCATACCTTTCTTTGCAGAGAAGCTATGATGGCAGCCAAGCAGAGAAGAAAGTAAAACAGCTTTTAGAAAGAGTCCCACCCCCTCACAACTGCTCTGAGTTACCCACCGTGACCACAGACATCCTCAAACTCCTTTTGTGAAACAAGTCAATCAGAAACTGTCCCACACAATACTAACCCAGGGGACTCCCGTGTGTACTACTTAGCCAACTGTTAACACTGCACAGCAGCTCATTAGGAAGAAAGAGGTGAAGAGAAAGAGCTGCTCAAACCAGCTGGGTGTCTGTACAGAGGTGGGCAGTGATGGCAGGGGTAAACCCAGTCCTGCTTGTAAGCCAGCCCAAGCCAAACCAACATCCCACCATACATTTACCACCTAAGCCACTGACTTTCCACTGCTCTTTCAAACTTCATAGGCTAGAGATTTCCCAGTTACGGGAATGAAAGCTCTGGAGAGCCAGAATCACTCCCTCCAGTCCTACTTCAGAGCTGCTTGATCACAGAAAAAAAGCTACTACCTTGCATTGAGAAGTCACAGGCTTCAAGGTCCATTCCAGTGTACAAAGCCAGGACAGAAGTCAGGTTCTTTGTTTTGGAGGTGGTCTCAGGTGAAGACAGTGTGAATTAGATGGCCTCCCTTCACTTGGTGAAGTCTCTTTTCCCTGAGGAGAGTTTCAAAAGGAAATGAATATTCCTTACTGAGCAGTACCAAAGCTCAGGTGAATCACAAGCACAAGCAGTGACGCCAGCCTCAAATGCTGCAGCCACCCACAGACCTGAGCCCTTGGTCACACACAACAGGCCAGCAAGGCAAGGCATTTCATGCCTCCTGAACACGCTGCATCCCCATCTCCTTGTCTGCTGTGTGTGGTACTCAAACTCAAAAGCCAAGGTACAAACCACCCAGGTGACTATTCGGCGGGCCATGCACTCCAACTTTCCCCAGGAAAAAAATCCAGGTCAGTCAGTGGCAGAAGCAGCCTATAGTAACTAAGCCACTTATAGCTAAGAGCTTCACCTGTAGCCAGCTGAGCGTTCCTGCCCACGTGAGCCTGTGCTGCCATCCCTCCTTTGGGGGGAATCCAGAAGCACAGAACTCCTTGTCCACCCCCACATCAAATCTCATGCCCAGAAATGTTACACATACAACCAGATGAGACAAAGGAGAATTATTATTTGCAGTTTAGTGAGGCCCACAGTAATTAAGGGACTTGTCAAAGCTCACTTGGCAAATCTGAGGCAGAACTGAGAACTACAGCTAAATCTCTCAAATTTTGGTTTGAGAGCTGGACTGCAAAAGTCCTGTGCTCCTTGGCTGTATACTGCTACCTTTGCAACAGGTTTCACCCTTCTCCCTGCTCTCCCTAGACAATTAAGACAATTCCCTTCTACTCCTGCATTGAAGGAAATGTACAAATGCACAGATTAAAATAAAAAAACTTTTACCTTCCAAAATTATAAAATGTCTTAGCTCCAACCTTTGTCAGAAGCTCAGAAGCTTTAGGCTCTTCTATGAGGTGGGATTTGTAGACTGGAGGTTTCTGTTGTTGGTGTTTTTTTTTTTTTTTTTTTAATTTCCATTGGACAATAATAAAAGAAGCAAAACAAAAGAGGGTAGTTGAGATCAACTTGTGATAGGTGTCTGGCCAAAGAAAATGCAGCCAAAGAAGTCAGAACCCTGAAACCAGCAACCTTTGTGTCAATTTAAGCAAATATTGTGGCGTTTCCATGGCAATTCCTGTTTTGAATATCCACTACACTCACTTTTTAAAGGGCTTTTCCTGTTTGTGTTTCAACTTCAAAACCTGTAAATATTTTCAGCCTTAACACATCCCGACCTCCCCCAGCCCCTGAAATGAGATACTATCAATGCTCTGTCATGAGGTCTGCTGTCTGCAGTACCCCAAAGCTGTTGAAAATTCATGGCAAAGGCAGGGTGGCAGCCCAGGACAGCTGGGGACAGCAGAGGCTTGGCTGGCCCTTTGACACACTCTCGGTGCCAGCCCCCACAGCTGTAGGTACAGGAGCCCGTTCCATGCTTTTCCAAAACTGATGAGTGAAAAGAGCTATCACAAACATTCAGCACTGATAGCATCAGCCCAAGGCAAGCAGCCTGCAGCAGGTATTTTGCCAGTCTTCTTCCATCCCACTCTGCCAGCTCAGGCTGCCTGTGACTCGCCACTCCAGCTGCAGTTTCTGCTGGGAGGCTCTTCCTGTGACCTGCTCAGGGCCAGCTGCTCACACAGCCCCAGCGCTGCCCCCTGCCCTGACCCGGCTCTCCTCCCTTCCCTTCTGCCTCAGCTGGGCTAAGGCTGTCAGTCACACTGATTTATGGGGTGCTGTGTCATGGGCAAGTGAGAATGAAGAGTCAACCTTGTCCTCACTTGTAACCTGGGCTAGGGTGTAAATTCCCCAGCGTCCTCAGCAGCAGCCTGCAGGTCCCTGCTGCATTGCTCTGTCCCTGCTCCACCAACACAGAGCCCATGGGGAAAAGTCCTGGGGAAGGAGCCCTAGTCAGGGACTGGTGTCACTTGTCATATCTGAGCATCAGGAGCCTGCTGTTAACCTTCTCCCCAAAGAATAAAGCTGCTCCTGCATCTAATGCTGGGTTGGAGGTGGGGGGGGGGATATTTGGCATGCATGGAGGTGCACAAAAACACCTTCTGCTGCACTTCAGAGACACGTGAAGGACTTTCATCCCCAAGTCCCCAAGTCTGAAAGCTTCAGCCTGTCCTGCTGGAATACAGCCCTTCCTAGCAGCCATGGGAGTGCACTGGTTAATTCTGAATTTCCTGGCTGCGATGGATTTGTGCCAGGCCTCCAGTGTTAGCTTAGTGTAATTTTTGGGAAGTTAATTTCCTTTTTTTTTTTTTTTTTTTTTTTTTGGTTTTTTTTTGTTTTTTTTTTTTTTTGTTTGTTTGGTTTGTTTTGTTTGTTTTGTTGTTGGGGTGGGTTTTGTTGTTTTGTTTTTTTTTATTTTTTATTGAAGGTTCTTTCCTCTTTTAAATTGAAAAGTAGGAGCATTTGGATGGGCGTCAGGATAAGGCTATCCATCTGTGGGCTGTAGCTTCCCAAGAGCATTTTATAGGCACCATGGCACCTGCACAGAACAGCCATGGAAACAAACACCAAGTGACTCCAAAGGCTGTTATGCCGAATGCCCACAGAGGCAGCCTCCAGAGCGGTCCTGTCCTCGCACGAGCATCACTCCTCGGTCCCGACCACCTTTCCTGCAGTGCCGGGTGCTTCTGATACCACCTCAGATGATGCACAATGCCTGCTGTCCTGGCCAGCTTCCAGCTCAGGTAATTACATCCTACAGGAGTTTCAGATGGATATTTTATCCCTTCTTCACTTCCGGCCCTGAGCTGCTTCAATGGGAGTTGCTAAAACTCTATCCAGATCCACCCCGGATGTGAGTGCGTGGAGGGAATTCTGTGCATCCCAACAGGTCCCAAGAGCCTGGTGTTTCAGCAAACAACCTCCAAAAACATGTGACAGCATACCTTCTTGTGTACATCCCGTAACACCCCCACCTAAGAACAAGGTGCAGAGCTGGGAAAACAACTGCCCTACCACACCAGGAACCAACAATTTCTGCACGCATGTGCTAAACACTGCCAAATGGAGCATGATTTGGGACATAGACACTGGCTCCTGTCCTTTGCTGAAGCGAGAACTTGCCTCCCATCATCTCACAGGCTTGGCAAAATTAGGACTTGTGGTGGCAGTGGTGTGAGGCTGAAGCCACAGCTGCTGGTCAGCCTTGGCCAGTGGCATTACATGCTGCAAGGGGTACAAGTGATTTTGAATATACAAGAAAAGACGTGCCAGGTTTAGAGCAGCCGTGAGAATGCGCCTAGGGTCCATGACAGGCCAGGTCAACAGGCCAGGTGTCAGTGAGCAGGAAACACTGGCAGGGTGACACTCTCACCAATTCCTGACAACACGTGCTCCAAAGTACAGGCAAAGAGGTGGGTCCACCTCCCTCCTGAGGGAGCAGTGTTTTGGCATTTGCCATGCATTTGCCATGGCCACAAGAATTCAGAGCCCTTCCAAGCTGTCTAAGACATTTGGAAATGATGTGCTGACCCACCCTCCACTCAGTACAGCCCAAGAGTCCCCAGGCTTGTAAGTGGGCTCTACCTAACCTCTGTTTTGTGCCCTCTTTGTCTTATTCTTTCAGCAGATTCTGCACCAGATGCTCACCTGGTGTAAAATCAGTGCAGTTTCGGTGGCTTTAGTGAAGTCATGCCAATTTAAATGAGTTGAGGATCCGGCCCTCCAAGTTACTCGAGTTGCCAGTTCTTCCTTTGGATAATCCTGAGGGTGATTTCACAGCAAGCAGCAGCACAGGCCCAGCCAGCCTGGCAGGATCAGCTGTGCTTTCCTACCTCCCCTCTACCCCTCCACCCTCCCTGCCCCAAGTCAGGCAGTCCCTGCTGTGAGACCCTGCTGCAACAACGATGGACCCATCATCATCTGCTTTGTGTACTGAGTTTCCTTCTCGCTGTTGCTTAATTAAAGATAGATACAGCACAGAGTAAATTACTCTGGGCTTTCCATCAGGGCTTTCTACTTGCTCCTTGCAGGAGAGTTTTTGCCTTTACAGGGCACTATGTCATACTTGCCAAGTATTTGGAGAGGGTGCTGGTTGCTTGTCCAGCAGCAAACCCCAACGAGTTTAGGCTGACTGTGAAACAGCATGTCTTTATGAAGAAACTAAATACTGTCTTTCCCTCTCTCTACTCTCACCAGTCTCTGCTCCAGGAAATGTAAAGAGCCCTTCACTGCCTGGCAGCTGCTGAGTGAGCAGCTACGAGTCCCTTCCTCACCCCCAGTTCCTGCCACCCTCACCACGTCCCAGCGTGAGGGAAGCAGGCAATACAGGCACAGGGAACATAGCAAGGCTTCAGCAGGCACTGGATGCACAAGAACGTTACATGCTCTGCCCTCACAAGTCCTTTGCTATCCCCCCCAGAGCAATTTTCTAGGCAACAGCGTGGTTGCATTCCCTCCTCTATCTCCTAATAAATATCACACTAAGCAAGATGAGTATCTTCTTCCCAGACCAAGCAGCATGACCCACTTTCTGAATCAGGGCAGATGCAATTGGGCCCTGGAGTCCTGGACCCCTCCCAAAGCAGAGAGATTTTGTAACAATTACAGCAAGAAGCAGAAGGAATAGCAAAGTAATAAGTGATCAAAAAGTGCAGTGGTGGAGTTGAAGCTGTGGGGTAAGTACTGCTCCTTGCCATCTTACATTTTCCTAGGACACTGAGGCAAGAGCTGACATTCACACATCTCTCCTCCACTGCCCTACATTCCTCAAAAGTAACAGGTCCAATTTCAAATTCTGGCTAATGGCTCAGGCAAACCAACTGTTGCCCTCCTTGCACATCCACTCTGATTCTTCCCCTTCTTTTTTCCGTTCCGCACAGCAGAGCAGGAATACAGGATTCATGTTCCAGCAGTGCCAATCCCCCGTTGCACAGAAATACACATACAATTATCCTACCTTGCCCCAGTGACAGCCTTGAGGCTTTTATCAAAGCACCTGTGCCCAGTGTCCCAGCACTGACACCTGGCTTGTAGTCCATGAGCTTGCAGGGGTGTCACTGCCTCTGCCCCCTCACCCCCAAGTCTCTCATGACCCAGAGGTTCCCAGACCCGTTGTTCACAGTGGGGAGGCTTGAGCTGGGATCCTTTACAGGTGCAGTAAAACCAAAAGCCCCTGCAGAAGACTCGTGCTTTGGGCCAAGCCCAGCCTGGCTCACTACAGAGGAGGTGGCTGGATCCTGATCCCAGCAGTACCATTCTGTTTGGAGATGCTCCATTTTTCCACAGAACAGCTCTGTACTTTCCCAGAGGTAGATGGGATCAGATTATGACCCAATGGGCATGGAAAACAATTAAAAGGAGGTGTGTGAACACCAGTAAGGCTTTCATTACTTGAATCCACAAAGAAAACTTCCCTCCCAGGGGAGCACTAAGTCTCCATGGCCAAAAAGCATATAGAAAATCCCATACCAAAGAGGACAACATGCCAGTGCCCAGACTGAATCCTGGGCCATGCTCAGCCCTTGGGGCACACAAACCCACGAGCATCTCTGCCCAGGGGTGCTGGGACACCCACCAAAGGGTCACTGCCCTGAAAAGCTCAGTGGGAAACTCACCTGGGAGCGTTACAGCAGAAGCCCAGCACTCTGAACAAGACGAGACTCCTGTGCCAGGGTTGCACAAACAGCACTCAAAGCAAGTCGGACAGACAAGAACGACAGGCAGGGAAAGGAGTGGAGCCGCTGTCGCACACTCAGGAGTTCAGAGCTGGCTCTGGCTTCCAGACTCTGGATTTCTTCCCTGCTCACTGCCTACCTGCTGGAACACACCACCATCCAGCCAACAGCACAGAAACACACACTAATAGGGGCTCTGACCAGCACCAACAGCTGCCTTTGATGTTTGACATGGTGAGATAAAGCAAAAGTAACTTTTTAAAGGATTTCCATGACATTTTTTATTCCCAGCTAAATAAAAGAATTTTAAAAACAAACAGAAAAAGAAGACCCTTTCACCCAAACTTCAGAGATAAAAAGAGAGGGAAAAAATCTTCATCTTAATTCAAAATCCTATTTGATGTGTCGTGGCATGAAAATGTTTTTCACTGCATTTTTCCAGTGTGATCTCATGCACCCTGCAAATGGGGTACGCCCAAAACACCAGGTATTTTATGGGACACAAACAGAACACAAACACACAATTAAAAAAAAAAAAAAAAGGGATTGGTAAATATTTAAATTAATCTGAGCTGGCATCTGTGCAGCCTCCCCTCCCAGAGAGAGGGATGTTTGCAGCTCTGAAAAAAATAAAAGTGAATAACATGACCTTTTCCTTCATGTTTGTTAGCTCACTGCAGCTTGGTGAGTTGGGGCAGCCCAGGCACCTCCCAAACGAAGTCCAACAAGTGCAGCTGGGGCTGCTCCCCTGCCTGGCTCAGGGGGCTTGAGGGGACAGAGATGGTGGGGAATTGCTTCAACCTGTTTGCAGTCTCACAGCGTAATGCATGGGTTTTGTTGTGTTTGGTTTGGTTATTTTTTTTCTTTCCAGTTTTAATTGTTGGAGGAGTTTATGAAGCTGTTTGCCAAAAAACAATCGACTCCAGGGAGCCAGCTTACACAAAAAGGGTGTGCCGCCCGAGTGAGGCTGTGGAGCCATGGAAACCACCACCTTTTGCATTTGCCCAGGTGAAGCCAAAGCTTGGTGGATGTCTTGTGAAATCAGCAGGGATCTGCAAGGAAGTGAAACACATACATGCAATTGTGCGTTCAGCATTCAGAACGGTGGTCCCATTCACTGGCACCACAATCTCCCACAAGCAAGGGGGAATGCTCACACCTCAGCACAGCTGGTTTCTCTCACAGGTCACACCGGCACACCAATGAATGCACACGGTGTTCCAAGCAGACCCAGAGCAGCTGCGCTCCTCCGGGTCAGCAGGGGCTCTGGCAGAGGCAGTGCTGCCCAGCAGCACACACAGAGTGCATTGGCAAAACTCACCCAAACGGCCGTGTGACCAGGTAACTGGGAATCTGCACGCACAAGTGAAGAAAGGGCACCCCTGCAGCACAAGAAAATATCCCAAAAGCAGAGATCGTGCTTTAGGTGCTTGATCTGACCTGCAGGAGAGCAGCCAGTGGTGGTGGCAGGCAGGGGATGGTGAGGGGACAAGGGGTGTCCCCTCACATTTCTCTGCAGCAGTGGGGTATGAGGACTGTGCCACACAGGACCCCGTGTCCAGACACAGATGAGAATTTGGGAGGGGGATGTTTGTCTTGTGGGTGGCTGGAGAGGGACCCTGGCTGCATTCTTCTCAGTCTTAGAAAAGAAAATAGAGAATTCCTCAGGAGCACTGGCTGCTGGCCTGACTGACAGAAAACAATCCAGGAACAAAGCACAGAGAAGGGATTTTACAGCCACCCCAGCTCCTGTGTGTCTGCTCCAGAACTATCCTGCTACCACTGGGAAATGGAAGAGTGCTCTGAACTGTGGTTCTTTTCAAAGGGGTATCATCCATTATTCCCCACTGCCAGCTGCTGAAAGCTGCATTTGAGGTTACAGGGTTTCAAACACTCTCATGGAATACAGGCAGGGAAGTGAGCAGAGGACAAAGCCTTCTTACCTAGCCAACTCCTGGAGAGAACATTGTGTGACATATGGTACAACCTGGAAAAACTGAATGCGCATAGAAAATCCACTGGAACAAAGTTCAAGGATCATCCTCAAAATCAGAACTGGCCAGAGCCAGGTGAGAAGCCAGAAGTTTCTTTGGCTGGTTTGACTTCAGTGTGCTTCACACTAACAGTGGGATGATTCAATCCTGATACTTCTCTTACATGAAGCCAACGGTCCCTGACCACAAACCCCAACAAGAATTAGTTCCTATGCTCCATGAACCCTGCAGAGAGGAGTACTGACCCCTTATCACAGGAGAGATGAGGGCAATGACCTTTCCCTTGGTGCAAGGGAAGGAGGGAAACCTTGCAAAGCCCACCACTACTTTTATGATTCATTGTTGGCCTCCACACATGTATTTACACCAGATCAAATGTGTCACCAAATGCAATGACCTGGCTTTTCCCCTTTGATTGCCTGGCCATTTCCCAGCCCCAAATTCTCCCCTTTTGTTCAAGAATCCCAAAGTAGGTGCCAGACAGACACTTGTGAATTACTGTCTAAGCGGAAGGTCCTTGGGGTGACCTCCCAGAGAAGGCAGAACTTGTGGCATGGGGCAGGACTCTGGAAGAGCACCCAAGTCTTCCAGCCACTGTGTGCACCTCTGAGCTGTCCCTTGGCCTAGCCCATGGCCACTGCAGAGCCTGCTGCTCCCCAAGGGCAGCTGAAAGGAACAAGGGGAGTTCCCTGGGCAGGTTCCCCCAAGGGGGACCATGGGAAGAGCCCAGCAGATCCACAAAGCAGGAAAAATGTCGGTAAGGCTTGGTGCGTCAGCCTTTCTGGCATCGACCTCCCAAACTCATTCAAATATTTCCCTTTTTTTTTTTAATTTAATGTTCCCTATAATTCATCTGTCCCAAAAGGTAATCAATAGAGGCCGTAATGAAAATTTGAGCCATATTTTATGATCCACTGCAGGAGAAAGGGCCACATCAGCAGGACCGGCCTTGGCTTCCAGCATCATTTCTGTGTGCATTCACCTGCTCGCTGGCCAGATTCCCTCCTCCACGCACCCAAGGCTGCTGACAGGGGCAGACCCTCCAGGATAAACTTCCACCCTTTCCTCCAACTTCAAACAGCTGCCGCTGGATCCACAGTTGAAGATGTACGCGAGGGGGTAAAGGAATTTCCTACAGATTGCAAAGGGCCGTGACCCCATGCCCCTAGGGAGCCTCCAGACCATCCCTCATATTCTCAGCCCTCAAACAAGTCCTATGACCCTCTACCAGGTCCATGGGGATATGATGATCATGTAGCCAGATATGAAGAATTACTTAAACCATTCATAGTAATTCCATAATCCCTGGTACTGTCTCTCAGTCAAGCTGGGCTTTATGATCCTCCCAAACATGAGGACAGTCACTAAAATGGGGAAAGAAGAGGAATTCCCCTAGGAACTGCCTGAGTCAAGAGCCTGCTGTGCTGCACTGCAGCCCTTCAGGGCTCCCACCATTGACAGTAAAGACCAAAGAAGCACCTTTGGCCTCCCTGTTTCATGAGCAGCCATACAGTTGCAAATGAGGGATCATGGTAAGCTCAGTACTGTCCAATTCCAGACACTGAACATTAGCAAGCACAGGAGCATACTCCACAGCATCACTCCAGCAAAACACTCATCTCTTCTCCCTCCTGTGCACTACCACCTGGGTCTCAGTCCTACAGATACATTCAAGCTTTTGAATGGTTTGAAAATGAGAATCTGAAATCCCAGTTTTGTTGAGCACCACTGGAAAAACAAGAAGAGAAACGTTGCAGGGACCTAAAACATGTTCTCACATCTAACACAAAAATCCATGTCCAGTCACTAAGACGGTACTCCTCCATATCTAGTTCCAGGGGAAGCTCAAACAAACACAGTTACTTCCCTTTTTTCCTTTTGGGCACAAATACTACAACTAATCCCAAATCTATCCATTTCAATATAGAATGTATTAATTTAGGAGCCATGCTGACCTTGCTTGCCCAAGTGGGGAGTGGCAAGAAGAGGCAATCATGTCTCAGTGCCACCTACACACGCTGCTGTGTGTTTTTCAATCCACACTGTAAATCCTACAGCACTCCAGAGCACCTCGATCTATCCTCCTGGCACACAACTAGCAGGCTTGCTGGTTTTGCACATGCACATGGATGCAGCCAGGGCTGAACGAAGGCAAAAGCCTTGGTCGTGTTCCCGGAACCCTTCTCCATCTCAGATTCCCAGCAGCAGGTTCCCTGTCCTCCCTTTAAAGGCTGGAGCATATTTCATTGCCTGAAGCTGCCGCATCTGCAGGGAGCCGGAGGTAACAAAACCGTCTTTGATTTGGCCAAGGGAAAAATATCAGAAGTGAAAGGCCAGAGTGAGGAATTTATAACAGCAGCTAAGGCAGCAAAAATACAAGCCCCTGACCAGAAGCTGCCCTCCTTCTCAGCATGTCATGTTGTTTAGTTTCCCATGTGTCTTGAAGGGGCAGGATATTGCAGAGAGCCTAGCCAGAAACTACCAATTTCCTACACACACGAGCATACTGACACCCTCATTAGACCCCTGCACAGCATCAACCTGGAGGCATAAGCTTCAATTCCAGGGAAACCTCTGCTCACCCAGACGTGCAGGTGGGAATCTTGTACAATGTTATTGCTCAAGACATTACTTTAAAAATGATGTAGCACCACTGTGCAGGTATAGTGATGGAAATATATCTCCCAAGATAGAAATGCCCTCTGTCGTGGATGGACAGACTGAATCCCCACAACCAGCAATAGCAAGAGTGACAGCCTAATATTCCCACCTTTCCTTTCTCATGGAAACTTGGAAATCAACCATCCTTGTTTAAAAAATAGAACACAATAATCAAACTAATTGCTGTTTGCACTACATAAAATGAGGTGACAGACTTGAAAGATGTGGGACTTAAGGACTGTGAATCCAGAGAACATGGATAAGCAGCTTCATGCTTTAAACTTACACTGGAAAGGGGACTGAAATCCCAAGCAGAACTGGGAAAGCACTGCCTGCCATCTCTGAAGACCTGTGTCAGCACCACACAGAGCCATCCTCCTTTTTTAATCCAGCTGCCAACACAGCAGTGATAGAGATACCTGCCTGCGAGAGCTCACGGAAAAGCACGCTGTAACATGGCTGTTGTAGTCACTGCTAACTTGCCCCAGATTTGAACTGGTGACCCTTACTAATATCATCCAGTCCCTTGATATCCTCGGGGAGCAATCAGCACGTTTTATTAACCCAGCCAATTTTGGAAGTGCATAGGCAGTATTCTAGTTACTTGTTACAATTATGCATTATAGGTCCATTTCACCCATATGCCTGTGCTCAAGTGATGTGCAGCAGAGCTTTCTGCTGTCAGACTGATGGCACAAGGAGCCCAGGCTGAGCCAGCCCTGGTGTTCTCAGAGGCCCAGTGCCTACAGACATCGCTTGCAGCAGTGATATTCCAGCCTAATACAAAGCCCCAGAGATCCCCACAACCAAATCCATTTTTTAAAATTACATGTTTCCACCTATTGGTCCCTGGACTGAAGTAATTGCTTTTGCTAGTTCTAAAAGCCAGAGCTGTTTCCCTGAAAAAAAATGAGCAAGTGCATGGGAACTCAGAGACATCCTCAGATTTCTGACCTAAAATCCCCATATATGCAGATGTATTTGCTGCCCAGTCAAAATTCCAGCTTTACTGCATGGCATGCCACAGGGAATTCTTCGCTCCACAGTGAAGGTGGGAAAACAAGGAGTTAAAGTAACCAGACCAAACTCAAACAGCAATTTAGTCAAATCTACGAGATTTGTCTGTGCTCTAACCACTGGGTTATTCCCTTCTTCGCTAAATAAACTTCTCAGTCTAAGGGGAAAGTGCTATTTCCACTTAATGACTAGTGTTTTGTGAGGGGGGTTAATTTATTATTTTTTGTTAAAGACGACACCCTACAACAGGGAAGCTGCTTAGCAGGGGATTAATCCAAGACCAGCTTTGGTTACTATTTGGTTCAGTTAAAGACTCACTGAAAGAAAGACCAGCAAGAAAAGAAACCATTTTCTGCCTCCTGAAATAGCAAGACAGTTTGAGTGTACCACCCTAAAACAGGGACCCACAAGTTCAGATGCCCCGTGAAGTAGCACAGAGTCCAGCTCTAGACCTGCCCACTCTGCTGTACGGGCTGGACAGTCATTTACAGACCAGAACAAACTACTTGCAGACAAATGTACAAAGTATGTACAGTCACAAAATCTGAATAAAAATCTGTTTAAAAAATAGAGCAACTAAGAAGAAATTAACATAGAGGGAATTTTTCAGGGATGATAAGTAGAGGAAAAAAGTCCATGTCTTTTTAGTAACCAGTACTTACCTGGATCAGGAAGCAGCTGTAAGTTCTGGGTGCAGTTTCTGGGAAAATGAGTTCTCACCATTGAGCAGAAATCCAATGGGAAGCATGAAAGCCCTACTTCTTTCTAGGCAAAAGCAGTTTAGCCCTACCATTTGCTGGGAAAGTTTTAGGTGAGACTCTTTTCCCCAAGTCTGAATGAACTGCTTTTTACTTTGATGAAGCTCAGCTCTGTTTCAAAGAAATCAAAGCTGAAGGTGACCATTGCTAATTTTTTATCATCATTTTATGAGCATGTTAACCTTCATTCACAAATGCTCTACAGAGTGAATTTCCTTCTATTCTTTTTTTCATCCTTGATTAACATTATTTCAAAACCACAAATTTCTAAAAAGGCCTATAGGAAGACACCTCATACAAACTTGTAATGGTTTAATACAGAGCTACCTATTTTCTATGAAATCCAAATAAAAATAAGATTGTTACCAATTAATTTGAACTGAGCCAAAAAAGCAGTTTCAGTGCAGACTATCAGTTTAACTACCACACCTCAAATTAAACAGGTATAGATGTTTTATACATAAAAGGCTCTAGATTATAGAACACAAACAAAACTTCTACATTCTCCTCTTCACCACTTATGCTCCAAATTTACTTTGGGAACTCATGTGTTGGACAGTGCGAAAAAAGTGTTTCTCATGTGCATGTGGAGGTCACTTTGCTCTCATGTCTGCAACATGAAGTTTGTAAAACTTGGTTAAAGTGCTTTTTCCTCCAGTTCATTGTTTATTGGATATTTTCAAGATTTTTATTCATAAAGATCGTCTTTTGTTTTTCTAAACCCCAGATTTTATAGAGAAAACACTCTGCCCTAAATCATCTCCAGGCAAAGGAAAGCTGCTTACAATGCTCCCACTTATTGCACACACATAACTCTACGTGGAGATTCTTAATCTTCACCCACCCAAGATTAAGGCAACACAAATTATGAAATCGATACCGATACACAGAGCAACATCTATTACAGTTTCAATGTTTTTGTTATATTTTTTTCTAAACTATTAAAGCAGTATGATTTTAATGTGGTTGTTGTTGTTTATGCAATACAAATTCTCTGTTCTTTGATGCTGTGGGTACTTATGCAAATGCCCCATTTTCCTTATAGAAATCTTTCCTTTGACACCTCATGTGAGTAAAGAAAATATTTGAGTGTTTGCAAGATAAGGATCCATTTATATTTAAGGCTCCATTACTGATCAGGAGGCAAGAGCATCCTTATGGTGGATATAAATTATAGTTATACTAATTTTAAAGACCCTTACTCTCTGTTCTAGTGATGGAGCAGAAGAGCTTTCAAATAAAGGAGATTCTTCTCTCACAGCAGTTTCAGTTCCTTTCCTTCATTAATCAAAAGCTATCCTATAGATAAGTATATTTTCTCTCCACATGCATGTCTGAATACCTCTTTGAGGTTTAACACTCCTGCACCTGATTCAAACACAACAAATCAAAAATCATTTTGCCACCAACTGCAACAGGCATTTCCAGAAGTTACACCACACAAGTCACACAATTAAACTTTAATGAAAACATAAAAACAAAAACATCAAGCAGCCCCTAGTGCTTGCTTTGTCTTTAACACAATCTATCATAAAAAGGCAGGACATTAAAATGGAAGATCCTCTGGCTAAAGCTGTGCCATAAACAATTTTTTCCTAATGAATTCCACCTCTTTACTCCACTGAATCAGCAGAGCCAGATGGAATTTCTCCCCTCTCTTCCCTCTCTGTGAAAAGGATGGACTGCTGATAAAACTAGTAACCCATGAAGATCGCTTCCCCGAGGTGAGATGCCTGCTGCCAGGAGTTCTGCTCTCTGGGGGTGCAACACCCTCCTGAGCCAGCCCCTGGAAAGAAGCAGCACCGCTGGTGCTGTAACAGCAGAGCTCATGAGAGCCGTGCAGGCAGGAGAAATAGAGGATGGCTCAGCAACTTGAAATGTTCATACACATTTGCCGTATAAAACATACAGACCCGAGTCTTCCAAATGTCTCACTAACCTGCAGCTTGGGAACGCTTCAGCTAGAGCTGTAAGTGTTAAACACCCCTCCACAGTGGGTGCCTGAATCTCGACATGCTGCTCCTCTCTTTCAACCTCACCCTCTGCTCATACATTTCCACACCTGCAAATGATATCCCTTTAAAATAAAACCTTTTATTTAGCATCTGCTCAGATCGTATCATCTGATGAAAGGTAACTGGGGTTTACACAAGGACAAGGGAACAGAAATGGGCTGTCATATCCAAAATAGTTAGGAAAGGCAAAAAGGAAGCAGCAGAAGTGTCACAGTTGGATCATAAAAGCCATTAAGGCCCTGAACTAGGGAGTTCCACTGGCTCCAGCTCATTCACGGCTGCCGAAACAGGACTTTGCACAGTGAGGAGTAAATTCAAGCTTGCACAAAGTAGGACAACTCCAGCTTTCCTCTGTCTCTTACAACATTTTTCCTGATAGGATTTTTCTATCTTCTAGAGTGTATAACAAAACAAATCTAAAATCAGGATAAATTTTAGAATGTTTCACGTAAGAATTTACCTGTCACCATGTATTTTTTCCACTGTAACTCTTCTGAACAATGAGATAATCAGTTTGTTTAAGGGTTTGGTTTTCTTGAACTATTCCCCTAGACCACTATATCAGGACTCTAAATACTGCAGAGAAAGCGCAAAATAAATTGAAAGTCAGCAAAATGCTGAAGAAAAAAAATGAACTGGAAGAGTGTCTTAGATAATTTGTCTTGGAAGATTTTTTTTCCCTGTTTGTATTACAAAGAAGAGTTTGGTCTAATCAGTAACATTACTCTTTCCCTTACCTGCCAAAAGGGATTTCAGTTTTGAACAGTTTCCTTACTGTATTTACATTATTTTCAGTGAAATCTACATTTGGATAGGGTTTGGGTTTTTTCAGGTCACTGTATTGTATTACAAAATCAAGCATCTGTCTAGAAGAAGAGAGTATTTTCTTATATTTACAAAGCACCTTTCCTCCCCAGGTGTTCACGATAAGGTGAGGTCAGTGCCATGAAAGCGCAGCCAGCACTGGCAAAGTCTCACTCTGTATGGATTTGCCACTATCCAGAGCAGGGAAAGAGTACTGTCCTTTTCCAGTACTTCTCAAACCATGTGTAAACCAACCATGAATGTAGTGGGGTTTCTCTTCTACATACCACATTACATTCTCCAGCTCTGAATGTGCCACAGATGAAAAAGGGGCAACACATCTGGCAAAGATGTCGCAGATGCTGTAGCAGAACAGCACCAAGCAAGGCTTTTCTGTAGTGTAAACAAAGACTTCATTTCAGCACAAAATCTCACCCATTTAAAATGAGCAGAGAAGAAGAGATCCCATCAAACAGGAGCTGGGCTGGGCTATGAAACCTGGGATTAAACATCTGGAAAACCACTTGAGGAAGAAGAGTTGGGAAGGCAGCGGGGGATTGCATTCCTTATCCTTCCTGTCTGGTACACAGCTCCAGCCATCTCAGCACACTCACTACACATCCTCCCAAACTCAGGTGTCCAACAGACATGTAGAGACACAACCTGTCGATGACAAGAAGGAAGGGAGATACAAGGAGGAACTGGGAGAACAGGACAAATGAAACGAGGCAGACCAAGACCAGAAGGCAGGTGGCAGGTGCAGCGGTGCCAGAAGCAGAAGTGACAAACTGGAATCTACAAAGTATTTTTAAGTACTGCAGGAAGCAGCTCGAACCGGAGAGCAAACCTGGAGCCTGAACTGTGAGCGCAGGTGTGTGGTAAATTCCCCAGCTAGGTAGTACTGGCTTGGTCATACCAAACAAGACACACTCTTTCAGAGTCTGAATACAGGCACAGAATGATTCTACTACCTCAAGGGCAGTTTTAAACACAGCTCTCTAGGTTAGAAAGAACTTCCTGTTTGCAGTGTGGAGTTTTCCAGTTTTCTTAAGGATGAGCAGTTAAGAGTCCAAAACACTGGTCTGATAGCAAAACAGAAAAAGAGAGAAAGCTTGTAGGCCTGGGGGTTCCCACGACTGCCTGAGCTGAGCAGTTCTTCCTGCCTGGAGCCAGGAAGAGTTGCCCAGGGAGATCAAACCTGCCCTGCAAAGTCCCAAATCCAAGTCATGCAAATTCCAATCTTCCTCCAAGCACTGATACCAGCACAGGGACTCTGACTTCATCAGATGCATGAAGGAAATGGAAAAAGGAGGAGGGGCCTTACTGCCTACACACATACACACCCCACCTCAGGCAATAGAGGGGGTGTAAATAATGGAGCAGGTTCAGCAGCCAACAGCACTCAGGGTCGAGTCAGTAATCCCCTTTTTCCATTTCCGTTTGCTATTTGATGTAATTATAGTTTTTGATTGAAATCCACCCGGAGTGTAACCCCTCTGCTTAATGCACTGTTTAAATCCTTGGGTACACAACCAAGCTGCTCCCCAGACTCGCCTGGAATAGGAAACCATTTCAATGCCAAAAATAAGTCTTTGCTTTCTTTGGTAACGCCCTCAGTCTTGGCTCAGCCTCTGCTACACCCACCAAAGAAGCAGGGCAGGGAGTTTAAGAGGGCTGCCTGATACCACTCGTGGCTGGTGACTGTGCTGTAAGCTGAACCTGCAAGGGGGTTAAACTTTTGAAAGCTCTCTTTAATGCCCAGACACTAGAAGAAGTGGAATAGCCGAACAGATGAAGGACCTGGAGCCTGGCCTCAACTTTCCCAGTAGATTTGCTGCTATCCAGACCATAAATAGTAACAAGTCAAAGCCCTATCCAGCCTTTGCATGGGGTAAACAGTGGCTTCTCTCCTGAAAGGCCTCCTGAGGATAAAATTAACAGATGATATACATAGTCCAAAGGAGGGCTGGGAGACCTACCTCTCTGCAAAATCAGATCACTGGAGCAGGTTTTTCTTCTCCAGTTCACTCAGTACCACTTGGCCAAGAATGCAGGGCAACAGCTAGACCAGGCAGCCAGACACCAAACGGGTACCTGAGCAATTCCACCCCGCAGAAGCAGCAGCCCACAGCAGTGTGACTGGGCTAGCTGCAAAATCACTAACACTGCTGGAGAGAAACTGCCTAGGAACAAGCAGTGTTTGAGCACTCATCACTCTGCTGGATAGCAGAGGGAAAAGTGTTCTCTGAGGCCTTCATACCCAGATCAGTACCTCTGTCACTGTAAAGAGCCTGATGTGGGTTGGAGAGGTACATAATACAATACACAGACTTGCTTCAAACAACCATCTCAGGACAATGAACAAATGTACAATTTCATTCAAGATTAAGAAAAAATATCTTAGTTCTCCCATACAGGAGAAACTCAGCATGGCTCCCTTCAACGCTAGTATTGTGTGAAGACTGAGGTATATGCAAGGTGAACATGACTATAAAACAATAACTCAAAGCCTTCTCCAGCAGGGGAATGGAACCTCTGGGATTTGAAAAAAGGGATGTTACAACTCCTATTCCACATCTTCCTTTTCACGAGGAGAATGAAGGCCTCAAAGTTACCCCATGAGATTTTCAGACCTGTTGCAGAAACTCAGTATAAGTCTAAGAAAGCTACTGTGTTTGGATGCTTCTACACCCTGAGACACCCCGCTCCAGGAGATATATGGTCAGCTCAGTGCAGGACCTTTGGAACCAAACAAGGCTCTTTGGACCTGGTTCTGTGTGGCTCAGCCTTTACAGCATCCATTTATGTCAAGGCCAAGAGCTGGCAAAAGTGTGATGAGAACAGCACTGTTATAAACAACTTTACAAAGGTGAAAGGGACCAGATAATCAGCCCATCCCTTTCTATTTCATGCCACAGAGGAGTTCTAGGTGAAGGAGGAGGTCACTGAAGCAGCCTCTTGGTCTGTAGGCACCTTCCCTTGCAGCAGTGACTCAGTGGGAAGCAGAGCCAGCAGGGCCTGGCAGCCAGATGGGCTGGGCTGTGACACGGACATGGAGACAGCCGAGCAAGAGAGAGGCACAGGCAACATGGTACGTGTGGGTCCCCTGAGCCAGAAGGCAAAACCTGCCCTAGGCTTTCACACTTCTAGGAACCATCTGTCATTGACAGCACCTGGTAATCAGATGATCCCCAGCTGCTGCACCTCCTTTACCAGAGGAACCACATGGCCAGCACAGGGCAGGGCACACCATGCCCACTGGAACCTCCATGCCCTGTTCTGCCCTTTCCTGATGCTTATGGCAGCTGAAGCTGCTCACCAGCACAAACCAGCTTCTCATCAGCTCTTCCCACTCTGCTCCAGCCTTCCACTCAATGGGCACAGGCAGTCAGATTTTTCCTCTCTCTCCTCATCAGATATCTCTGTCTCTGTGAAATATTCAGATGATTTGGTTTTGTTCTCTTCTCCCCCACACTAAATCCTCCCCCTGCTTGTGGAAGCAGTGGATTTCACCCAGGCACAGAAGGCTAATTTACACCCTTCAGGGTTTAAAATAGCAGTGGTGTAAATGAAAAGTCCAATTTCTTCAAATTTGCATTGTAAAACCATCCTTCAACTTCCTTGAAATAAATTTTACTATTTTATTAGTGCAAACAAAATGGTAATAAAACACTAATACAGCGTCTTGTATCCAGGGGAAGAGCTAAAATTAACATAGACCGAGCAGTGTTTGCTATTACATTCAATTACCTTTTTACTTGAGATTTACATTCTCATCCCCTTAATCTCCATAGTGGTGGCTTTACAATCATTCCCCACAGTCCCTCTTGTGCTTGGAATGGACAGCAGAAAAGCTGCTCACTTGCCACTGCCACTCCTGCTGCCAGCACCCCAGTACCAGCCTCTTCCCTTGAGACCCCTGGGCAGGTTTCCCTGGAACATCTCTGAAGAGAAAGTACAGCAAGTGTGTTCACCTGCCTTTCTTAGTCTCACTTGGGCCCTAATTTCTAAACTCCAGACAAATATACTGGCACCAAAAATACAGCCTGTGTTCCACAGCTGCCTTCAATCCGGCTCTGGAAACTGTTCCTTAATTCTACAAGCCATGTTGCAGGCAAGTTTTATTATCTCCACTGTATAGATAACTAAGGCAAAGACTGAGGACCAAAGTCAGAATGCAGCTGCTCTTGGTGTAAAACTGGAATAGCCTATTTTGTAGTGGAAGCATTCCAGCTCTCACCAAGGGGCATTCAGCTCCCACTGAATTCAAACTCTGCTCTCGAGTTAACTGGGATTGTGTCCTGCAGCACAGGCTTAGAGGTAATGTCAGGAAAAGAGCAGCTCCAGGGCTGTCTGATGAAACTCAGAGGGAACTTGCACTGGAAAGGAAGGCCCATATTCCTACTAATGCAATTCAGGGAATCCATTTCCCCAGCATCAGGGCAAGTTTTTAATTGACAGCATCTCTTGATGCTTTAACCTAGTAGGCATTGCAGTGATTTGGCCATTGTCAAAAGAATGGAAAGACTTCCACAGGACACCACAGGGAAGTCCTACATCAGTCCAGCTCCAGAGGGAGACTTTCATTCTTGACTCCTCTTTCTTCCTTTTTTGTGTACTGGAAGTTGGACACCTCCCCACTTTAAGCCACATCAAAATATTTAATCTTTCTTTGGAGAGCATGGCCAGCATCTGCAATACAGGTGGTATCCACAACCTTGCTCACTCATTTTGACACAATGATTTGTGATACCCAAATGAGATAACAGAGATTAACTGCGCATCGTGTAACATATTTCTAAGCTTGGCAAGAAAGGACTGAACAGCCTTTCATCCCAGTCTCCTCACCACCCAGCCATTCCAGCATTACCAGACCACTACAACACCACACAGTCAACAGCTAAGAAGTTCAGGGCAATTTGGGAAGGTACCAGGTAGCCTCCTAGGGAGGAGCATCTCCTCAGAGAAACAGATCCCTGGAGTGTCACCCCAGCCCAGGCCAGCTGTAACACATGTGGACTGCCAGGTGCCTGACAGAGAGAGCTGTCATCACCTGTTTGGATGGAAAAACACTTCTACGTGTTCCAACCAAGTTCCAAGAGTGCTGCACAGCCCTGATCATACCATACTGTACCACCAATGAACTGGCTGCAATGGCCCTGCTGAAACCTAACCCCACCAGAATCCATTTTGTCCCACACAGCAGCAGATTACTCCAATTTCCAGTGCCCCTTGGGCAGCTATCTCACAACTCCCAATTCTTCTTTTTGAAGAATAACATTGCAAGATGATTCATTAAAAGATTTTGTGCCAACATGAAAAAATGTGTGGTCTGTGACGCAGCACTTGGTGGTACTCAGGAGTCCCCTTGGCAGTATCCCTAACAGCTGCCCTCACGGTTTTCTTCATTTTCTCCTCAACAAAACCCTCTGGTTTCTGCATTTTAATCAGGATTTGTCTGCCTAGCCCCTAAATTGCTCATCTGTCTCTCCTCCTGAGAAGCATGGTCCTTCATGCTTTCCCTCTAGCCATCTTGATCTTCATGGCTGGAGAAGGATCATGCAAAACATGAATAAATGACAGATAATGATAGATAAATGACAGAACAACTGACAAATCCTCCCCATCCAAATAACAAATGTGTCCCCAGGAAACCTTTCATCTGTCTACCTTCTAGAAGGCAGCACACAAAAGCCCTTGTGCAAATAAAATTATCACAAGACACCAAGCAATACAAAAGACCCCAAACAATAAAGAGTAGGAAAAAGAAACCTGCCCAAGAGCACAGGGCTAAGGTTGGTTTCAACTGGTCTTCTGTCCCTTTTTTCTGTTCTTTCCCCTTCTCCCCTGAACAAAGGAAGTTTGTTGTCAGGTTCAAACATTTCCTGGGCCTTGTCTGAGTTCCACTTTGTTTTCTTTTTCTCTTTTCCCCACCCTGTACAAATAAAGCAAAAACCAACTGGCACCACCTGTGATGAAAGTACAACTAAATGCAGAATTTTATCTTTTCTTTCTTTTCTCCCTCCTCCTTTTTCCCTTTTTCTTGGCTAGAAGTTTTGGGCAAAGGACAAAAGGTATTGTTGGGTAAGCATAATTCCAGGGGCTGAGTCACTAAAGCGCTGGCTGCTGCTGGGGTACAGTAAGCCAAGCCACTGCTTCAGTAAATGCAACAAAAATACCAGCAGCACCACTGCAAGCTCTGCCAGCCCCAAAGCACAAGGGACAACAGAAGATTCACATAGCATGAAGAGGTGCAAAGAAATTAAATAAAATCCTGGTACAAATATCCTCACCTAAGAAATCTTAGGAGGAAAGACTGTCACACCACAGAGATTGGGCTCTTCCCTGAGAACAGTAAAGGCTGTGAAGGTCACAGTAAAAAGTTACAGCCTTTACTTATGGTAAGGGAAGGCTCAGATGCCTTCTTTAGTACTTCATCCAGGCCTACTGTTTTTGATTTTACGACCCAAGTCCGACCCACAGCTGGTCAATCCTGTAAGTGGCCTCTTTCCCCACCACTGTGAGCTCTGGAGGCAGGGAGCTCCCATTGCTCCTGTGGCCCCAAGCACAACAGAAGGGGCACGGGGCTTCCAGACACCCCATGCAGTAAATTATCGACCCATTTCTGGCTGCAAATTAAACAATGCCCCAAGTGGGTACTTGCTCAGAACATGTTCTAAAGCACACTGCAGACCCTTGGAACCACACGATGCATTTGGGGGATCTGGAGCACTGGCTGTTTGTTTATTTTATGATGCACTTTGGTCTCTCTCAGTTGCACTGTTATCCTACACCTGTTTGCTCCCTTTCTCCAGGCTGATAACAGGCAGCACGTTGTGCAGTGGTGGCCTGGCGTGGCTCTTTTGGTGTTTAATGAGACATATGTATTTAGTTCCAGACTATCAACAGTCAGGGAGAGGGAAGAGGCAGAAAATTTCCCTCAATAGACATAATCAGTTCAGCGTGATGTGGATCAAGGTCTTGAAATGGACAGAAAGAGAACAAATGCCTTTGTTGAACAACTCTTACGAGGGCAAATCCTGCTTCCCCAGAGCAGCACATCTCCTTTGGAAACCCATACTCATGCAGGGCATTACGCTGCTGCTCAGCTTCCTTAAGGCAGACACAGGCCTGGCCTCTTGCAACAGTTCTGGCATCTCTTCATGGCAGACCCCATGACACACGGAGGCGGCTGAGAACAAGGGATCATGCTTTTCCAGGAACAGGGAATCCAGATTTTCTGGTTTATAAATTTTCCCATCTGTATCTGTTTTGTAGTTTGTATGGTAGATCACCAGAGATAAGGAGAGAAAAGTAAAGAATTATCAGAGCAGTGGCAGCCCTGATGGGTCAGACGAATTTCTTGCATGTCACAATCTCCTGTTTGGGCAGAAATTTGAATGCATTTTCCAGCAGCAGCACAGATAAACTGGCATTCCCCTGGGGAATGTTTCAGTTTCTGCTGCTGCCTACAGGTTCTGTGATGCAGGAACTGAGGAGCTTGGACATGCCTATTCTCAAGACTAACGCCATAAGGATATGGCAACTTCTCCATCACTTGCATGGCAAAAATTAAAACCATCTCAGACTTCTTCAGAAGCCCCTTAGAAGAATCTATAGATGAGCAGGTTATTATTATTTGAAACAATTCCAATGTAAGACTGTGTTGGGCAAGTCCTGCACAAGCTTCCAAGTGGCATAGGAAAGAAGATTAGGCCATCTCCATGTAATAAAAAAAAGTAGCTTCGCCACTTTGTGGCACAGGGCCTGTCAGACCTTGTGTTCTGGGGAAGAAACCCCCAGGATTGCAGCCGGATGGTCTTGGGAACAGATCTCCCAAGCTCTACTGAGTCATACCCCTGCTCTCAGGTAAGACCAGGCCCTACGGAACCTACCAGGACCTCTCTTCCCATCTCTGCAGCCTCGTCCCAAGGCTCTGAATTGGCTTCCAATGCCAACAGCTGTCTAGGTACAAAAAGGCAGCTGCAGACTAGAGTCGATATGGGTCTGGAGCCCAAAGATTCCCATAGGTAAGAGCATTCTGAATGGTGGAACCGAGGGGCCAGGAGCTGTGATGCTAGGTATCTTTGTCCTCCCCCGTCACCTCTAAGCCCAGCTGCTGAATTTACACACAGCAAGGACAACCTGGTAAAGCCAGCCCAGTGCTGTCAGCTGGGAGCCTCTGCACACTAAGCTCCTGGTTAAATGTTTTCATCAAAACCAGAGCGAGAAAGTGCAGAGCAAACACCACCAGTTAGTGGCTGGGATGAATCGTTCCTGCCAGCATATCTGGTGAGAGGGACATGACTCACCTTAACCCTTTGGGAGCCAGAGGCAGAGCCAGCACAACTCCACAGGGGAGATGAGGAAGACAGGAGAGGAAACCTCTCCTGGATCTTTTATTTGCAACCACTCCTTTTCATTTATTTGTATGGAGCTGAATTCAGGAGTGAACACTTGCTGTGTTTGGAACCACACTATCCCCATAACCTCTGCCGTCACCATTCTGCTCCAGTGAAGATGGACGTGACCTGGTTCAGAGCCAGGCAGCACCCCAGGGCAGAGGCTGCCAGATGCATGTTGAAGAGATCTGGGGATGGTCATCCCTCAAGCCATCTCTACCTTCCAAGCCCATTCTAGGTAACAGAAAGTATCACCTCACTTTTGCTGAAGACCAAGAGGACACATGGGCTCAGGTACATATGTCCCTCTTTCTCTACACTGCTATAAACTACCCAATTTCTGAACATGTAAGAGGTAGCCAAAGTTAACTGTGTGACTGGGCTAAATTCTGTTTCAATATAAATAACATGCTGCTGTTTGTGGCAGGATTCAGTGCCTCAAATATAAGCCAAAAGTTCAGCTATCTAGGAGTATCCATGTTGCAACGCTACAGGCGTTCACAGAGATCAGTCACTTCTGCAGCAACAGACCCTGAAGTCAGAGCTCTCCTTTTACTCTCAGTCACTCAAGAAAATACCCACTGATTCCACCTCAGCAAGGACTGAGCAGACACTGCAGAAAGGGCCCAGGACTGTGTATGGACCAAATCCTGCCCACCTATTACAGCATCCAGCAGAGATGGCACTGCTGCTCCGGGCGGTGTTTTGCAAACACTCTGCAAGGGAATCTATCTTGGACCAAGCTCCCCGTCTCAAGGTGAGGGACAGAAAAGGCACAGGGGCACTGGACTCACAGCTATGGAGATCAAGAAGCATTCACCCAAGGCGAGGAAGCAAAATACCAGGGAAGGATAAATTAACACCATGGTTTATATCGGGGAGGTTCCTTTCAATCTGGAGCTGCATGGGATGCAGCCCATTATCTGGCCCTCCACAGTTCCATGTGTCTAAAGCTGGGCCCCCGCAAATGTGAATTTTGAGCATAGCAGGACTACTGGAGCAGACAGTTTCAGATCTTGCTGAGCCAGCTTGTGGCTGTATTCAAAACTGAGTAAATTTACAGCTGTAAGCTGGGAGTTTATACAACCCGTAACTTGTTAGGGATGGCTGACCAAGCCAGAACGATTGCTCCCCAGTCAACAGAGCTCCTATTGGTTAGCCCTCTGAGTGCCTGGTAGGTTTTATTATTTTTCTTTCTCTTTGTCTTTTGCTTAGGTGGGGGGGTAGGAAAGGAAATATCTATTTTTGTTCCTTTACTCACCAAACACAAATTAAAATTAAATCTCAGGTTCAATCCACTACAGATTCCCCAGTGTATCAGCTGGGTTCTGAGGCATGCCCAGTGACCATCTCCTTGGATGAGGCTGCTGTATTTTTCTCACTCTGTGCAGAGTCTTGCACCATGAACAGTTCCACAGAATTCAATGTATTATCACCAGAGGTCACAAGGCTACTCTTATGCTGCCCATTTTGCGTGGACACTTCCCTCCCCACAGATGCTACTCTGTTCCAACCTGGGCTGCAAGACAATGTGGTCTGAGTTGTCTGAGTTTAGTGCAGCAAATTCGGTGCCCTGAGAAGATGTTCCTTCCATCTCCTTTACAAGGATAAACAGCTGGAGCAGTACCAGACCTGAAGTGATCTGAACCTGGAATCACACACAGGAACACAAGGAGCTGCCAAATAATGGGAAAGCAGCAGGCAGAGAGTGTGAGTGGGATTCCAAGAGCCCTCTGATGGGAACAAAACCAGCATCATCCACTGTGCCTGCACGTGTGAAAGACACCCAGTCCGAGGGAAGCACAGGACTTGCCTGCATGCTAACTGCCTTAACCTAAGATCCTGTATTTTCATTACAGCATGGTCCTAGTCCCAGTTCTTGTCTGAAAGGCATTTTTAGCAAGAAGTCCAAACATGATTCGACTGCAACAAGGCTGGATGAAGGGCTAGGGGGTTCTCCTGGGACTCACTATTCTTTGTGACCACAGACAAGACAAGGACACTCACACCAGCTTCCACAGCACACACATTCAGGAGCATGAGGTGCCCAAGCATGGTGAGAGGGATGTATACCTACCTCAGTCGTTACATGGCTGCAGGCACACCATTCACTGTCCTGGGAGGATGCAGTTTTTCTAGGACATGGCTAAGGAGCATAAGTAGGTCTCTCCTTTACCCTCTGCTCCATCCTGAATACGTAACAGCCCAGAACACCAATAGTTTACATGAGTTAAAGAGCCAGCTGAGGCTTTAGGGACTCAGGCAGGATAAAATACTCTTTAGGACCCAGCCACCAAGTAAGAAAATTAGGTAAATGGGGACCTTTGGTGAAGTCTTAAACAGGAGACTGGAAAAGGGGAAATTTCCTCTCTCCCTGCTCTGTGAGCAGGGATCACACTACCTACTGCTGCTCCCACAGTTTAAAATACTTAAGTCCTCCAAGGTGCAGCTTAATTTTCTTTTTTAAAAAAGAAAAGTGTCAGTCTAATTAGATAAATCCTCCAAGCACGTGGCCCAGAGTTCGTCATGGAAATTAACCTCCTTGAAAGATCACAGTGACTGAAATAAGAAACTGTGTGTTTTGGCATAGTGCAGTGAAATGGGAGATGCAGGCTGCATTTCATACACCTTCTCTTTCATAAACCTGCCGCATTTCTTATCTGCCCTACTGGCCCTGAGCTCGGCCGCAAGACTTTATCTCCGAACGCCTGTTTGCAAATCGCTGCTGAGAGGTTACAATAACCCCTGGGAGAGATTCTGCCGGCTCACTAGTGTGAAAGGACACTGCTCCCCTCGCATAAAGTTGGACCAGGCTGAGGCAGTGGTAGAGGGAGGGGCTCATCACCAGCGGCCCTCTGGAGAGGATGTTCTGCAGACACAGCTCCTACGGGGAGGCAGCCAGGCTGGGAGCTGTTTGCCAGCCTCCCAACTACTCTGCCAGCCTCATCATGCACCACACAGGCAAGTGTGATTCTGTGCAGCCCTCACTCTTCCTGGCATGGGGATGGGTTGAGTGGGGCAGGAGGGAGATACCTCAAGGCCACAGTCTGTGATCACATAGCTCAGTTTGCATTTATGCCAGGTACATTCACGTCTTCTTATTTAGAAAGCTCTGCCTATCCACACTGGGAAAGGTGTCGGGCTGGCAGTTCATACTGCTTAGGAATAAAATATCCCAGTACCTTTGGTATTGGAAGCAGAAGCAAAACCAGGAAAGAAAAAAACTGGCTCATAAGTGAAAGACAACTGCCACCCCTACCTTCAAATACAAGCAGGGATCAGAACCAGGCTATCTTATACTTTTAGGATGCATTTTCCAGTCAACTATTCTCCAAGCCCAGCAGTCAAACTTATGCTTGGGGTCACACTCTTAGCACTTGTTCCTCAGGCCCCTCCCAAGTGTCACTACACAACACATTTTAACAGATAGCTGAAACAGGACTCCTCTTCACAGTTCCAGACTATCAAGGGACTCTCTCTCTTAAGTTTTCCAGTTCCCACTGTTCTTTCAAAGGAGAGCATCCAAAACAAAAAATTCCCTGAAAAACCTGTAGTGTTCATCTACCTCGTTCCTTCCCAAGTCTGACGGATGATGGTATGTGTGACACTGTGCTGCCCTCCCAGCACTGCGACCAACCTTGCCAGCTGACTTCACACACAAAAGGATCAGGAGCAGCCTCAGAGACCAACTCTGAGGCGACTTGTTGTATTGTCATTGAAATGACAAGCCCCATGGCTTAGAATCTGGGAGTTGTTTCTAACGTTGTTTCAAAACAGCATCACTGGTGGCAGAACAAAAATAGGATACCTTCTGGAGAGAAAACTACCCCTAAATGCCATGGCGGGCAAGGAGCCAAAGGCCCCCAAAGGCCCCTGAGAACTGACAGTTCTGCTATGCCTTTTCCTACAGCAGTCATTATACACGAGGCCTTGGCAGCTGGATGGCTTCTAGAGCTAACTCTGTGAGCACAGACTCTTGTATCTCCGGGTCCTATTCTAGACCAGCTCAATCACGCATGAAAGGCATTAGCTGACACCTCATCAGCAGCCATTGGACAGAGTGAGTGAGAGGGGTTGCAGGCAGATCCCTCTGTACAAGAAATGGAGTCTCCTTGCTACACTTCATTTGCTGTCTCAGGAAAGAGTTCAAAAGACAGATGATGCACAAAAACTGCATTCAAGTTTCCTCCTGCTCCCTCCAAATCAGGGCTGGGGCATGCTGGAAGGACACTACTGGAGAAACCAGGATGACCTCAGGCCTAATACAGTTCCTTAGCAGTTCTCTGTCAAGTACAGGCAAGCTCCACAGTTCCATTACTAATAACTTAATACCTAATAATATTACAATAACTGAATACCTAATAATATTACCAAAGTAATACTTTAACTTGATGCCAAGCACCTGGACCCAGAAAAATCAACACTTAGCAAGACTTCCACCTCATTGCATTTGGCTTCTGACAACTGATCAAAACTCAGCATCCACACCTCCTTCCCATCTGCTCCAAGGTATTTGGAATAATTTTTTTAAAAGGTAAAGCTCCTACTTCAGCCAGAAGCTAAGGGCTGAGCCAGAGAGACAACACAGACTGCAGGAGGGATAAAAAATACTCAAGCGCTATTCCACTCCCCTTCTTTAGGCTTTGGATGCATTAGGCAAATTCCCAATTACAGCAATCCCTTCTGCCTGCAACTGGAGTTGAGATAAGAGACCAGAAAGAAGGGCCAGTGGGCATCACTGAAAGCTCAGCATCTTCCATTACACATCAGCACAGTAAAAAGGGCGATGTCAACCCTGAAATGTTTTTTTCCAAAAGGAACACACACACACACACACCCTTTAGAATGGGTATGGTGAAATATGCCTGGAGAGGGAAGGACTCAGCTACACCAGCAGGTTCCTGACTCCTTATCATCAAAGCAAGAAGCCCAGCCTCTGAATTAATTTCATCAATGTCCTCTTTCTTCCTTCTCCAAGGGCTCATATCCCCGAACGCGACTGCAAACACACTGCCAAGAAGGTCGTGCGATATCTGAATCCACAACGGATTCAAAGACATTTCCATGTTTTGCTGTCAGCCTGAAGTTTGAATAAGGGAGCCCACCAGAAAGAGTGAATGAACGCTGGCAGCTGCCAGCAGAGCAGAGCCGAGCCTGTGCTGTAAGCCACCTAGTGTCCGAGCCGCGCAGGGAGATGCTTCGGGAAATTCAGGCGAGGAGAAGGAGTTGAGACATCCAACCAGACCGACGGGAAAGGAGCAAAGGACAGGGTGCACCGATTGAGAAGCGACCCCGAGCCGAGGAAGCAGGCGATCAAGCGAGCACGGCAAAGCCAGCACCCTCCCGGGCCGCAGCTGCAGTGCCCCGGCCGGGGCTGCCACCCAGCCCCGGGCCGAGCAGCCTGGGCAGCCGGCTCCTCTCGAACTGATCTCCGTCAGAGAACGGCACCATTACAGGCCAACATTTCAGCCCCAAGGTCCAGCTGGGCTGCTCGGGTGCAAACCTGGGATATCTCTGGGACGCAAACTTGGAGACAACTTGCCCCAGCATAGGTCTGTGGAACGAACCCAAAGTGTCCCAGAGGCACAAGCCCCTACTAACCTGTGCCCACTCCCCTAAAAACCACTCTCATACACATCTGCTCTCCTGCTCCCACAGTAGCCCCCTCCTCCTCACTCTCTTTCTCTGTGTCCTCGAGACTCCTCTCACCTTGAGGAGTGTTAGGATTACCCAGCATTTACACTCAATGCTCCTCTTTATTCCTTAAGACTTATTAAGAATGATAATGAGCTCCAAAGCAGTGACACGTCTCTCTCTCCCCCTCTGTCGCGCTCTCTCTCTCTCTCTCTCCCTACGTGCCTTTTCCGTCAAAGGCACACAGGACAAATCCGACCAAAAAAAAAAAAAAAAAAAAAAAAAAAAAAAAAAAAACAAAAAAAAAAAACCACCAAAAAAAACCCTGACAATATGGATCAAGGACACATGAGGATTTATATTCTACAAATACAGCCTTTATTGTTTTTATTATTTCTCCTGAAATTCCATTCCTTTCCTCTTCTTACTCATGTTCCCCCCTCCTCTACCTCAAACCTCTCAGACTTTGAATGAAAAAGAAGAAAAGAAAGCTGCTTGCCTGGAAAACCTCGTTAATGTGGAGCTCTTAAACGGTTGATTAATTTTAGCAAAATTTATGATGCACCCTTGCTCTTCTTTGAAGCTGCAGTCTTATATACCAAAAGCAAGTTAACTTTGAGATGTCTGTGCAAGCCAACTGCCCCCTAATTCTTAGATACCCTATTTAGGTACAACAAATGTATGGCAGAGAAATGCTACACCAGAGCATGGAAACAGTCACCCTGTCCGATGCTCAAAGTGGTTCAATTCAAATCCCTTGATCACAGCCTGGCAATCACAATCTGAAAACTTCCAACTTCTAGATATTTAACTTCCCATAAAGATTAAAAAAAAAATCACTAGTGAGTCCTTCGAAAACAAAAGGAAAGAGGGAAGCATAAACACAAATTCCAAGAGAAGTCTCTTGAAGTTACATCGGCACACACCACAGAAACACCAGACTCTCGGCTGCACTGGAAACATCAGGTTCTCCTGAAGCCACCTTTAAACCAGCTACATTTCACCAGAGGGAAAAACTGAGCCTAAGGAAACATCATAATACTGATCTATACATATCCTGAACTATACCTCAGTATTTCAGTCATCTCCTCAGCTTCCTCCTACCCAGTATTTGCTTTTATTCTTCCTCTCCCTCTTCTAGACTCTGTTTTTCTGATACAGACATCAGAAGGTTAAGGGCTCAATTATCAAGTCTGTTGAATCCTCAGCTTCACGTTACTTAGGAGGTTCTCTGTTGCTCTTTGGAACTACACTGCAAAATCTCCTTCCTTCTCGGCTTTTCTTTTTCCTACTTGTAACGTCTATTTCCGACATACCCATGTGTGAACCCACAAATCTATTTGGGATAAATGGAGAGAAACCCTGAATTGGTTTGGGAGACAGAAACATTAATAAAAATAACCTTAAGAGTACCTAGCCAGACTGAACCTGAAGCACTCGCAATCTTGAAACCTAAAGTAACATCCACATGGAATTTACAAAATATTATCCGAGTGGTTCTAATTAGCCCCAGTCTGTGGAAATTTGGAAGGAAGCGGCTCTTTGATTAATGTTACAAAACCAGAAAGGAAACATATTTTAAAAGTTAAAGTAGCAGCATTGTGGAATACAGAATCGTTACCAGCATGCATTTATGATACCTGCTTCAATCAGATGGCTTGGGGTTTTGTTTTTAGGGGTTTTTTTTTCTTTTTTACTTTAAGAAAAAAAGGAAGACAGGATGCAAGTAAAAGCCTTTGTTTATGGAAGTGTGTGGCGCTTTTATCTCCAAAGGAATTTATATAGCTGAACTGTGTATAAATCCTTCTGAAAATGAAATTAGCAAAAACAAAACGGGGGTGAAGGGGCTGGGGGGAGTGTGGGAGGGGGCGACCATCACCTCAGTAAATCATAGTGGATAACCAGCCTCTGGCTTGGAAAGATAGCAAATTCAGCTTTAATAGGAAGAAACAGAGTTGGAAAGGGAAAGAAAAAGATTCATACCTGCAGCAAACTCCTCGCAAAAATGGGGGGCTATTTTTAATAAGGTTTTGAAAGTTACTGCGCAAGTTTGCTTGGGCTTGAAAAGAAAAAGGAAATAAGGCTTTTTTTCCAGCTAGCTTGATTGTTTTGGGTGGAGCTCAAGCATGTGTGTATATATGCTGTATATAAAAATGAATTACTAATTCTTTCCTGGAAACTGTTTGAATTACAATCTGCAAGATACAAAAACACACCTTTATTTTAACACTGATTTTAATACAGATAGAATTGGAGGGAGGGGGGAAAAGTGAGGGAAACGTTTTTATCCTAGTACCCAGCAAAACCCTTAAGCAAGAATAACATCCCGCCACATGTACCCAGAGACACTCTGTTCAGCTGTATAACCCCAACTTAACTCCAGCTTTCAGTGGCTTTTCCCTGTACAAAGGCTTTGCTCTGAAACTGCAAGAATGACAATGTCATGTGTGTGGAAAGCTGACACTTAGATCTTTTAAAAAGAAATGAGGAAAAATAAGCTGTTGACTTCTTGGTTAAAGTATTTTCTTGTTCTAACTCATGTTCTTATGTCACTGGGCTAAAAAAAAAGAGAGAGAAGGAGAGAGAGATATGACTTTCCTTGAATGATCTGTTTAACCTAAGCCAGAGGAAAAAAAAAAAGAAGTCATTAATTACTTATGTGAGCTATTGCTTCTGAAAGACAATAAACCTGCCTGGTCGCCATGGATATGACATATTTGCTCTGAAAACAACACAATAATTAGCAAAGGGGAAAGATACAAGGAGAATATGCAAACTCCTGAGTTTAAAGCCATAGTGTTTCCTTTTTTCCCCCTCCTCTTTTTACTTGTCAGAGTCAATTCTGTTTGCAATTCAAATCAAACAAATAAACAGAATACTTACAAAAAATTTTAAATGATCTCCCACACATCAAATCACACACACAAACACACACAGGGAAAAAAAAAAAAAGGAAAAAATTTACAAGGAAAAAATATTTAAACCTAGTATGGACAGATCATAAACCAGTTGATGTTTTCCGTACATGTGTATCTATTCATATATATATACATACATATATATGAAATATAAATGTATATGCACACACAAACATATATGAGTTATAAGGGTTACATACACTATTTCCTCTAGGATTATATTTTTATTTTTAGGATCAGTATAGAAGCACACCAAGAGGAAAAACATCTCAGATTTAAGGAGTGGAAACATTTTGAAGATACACTAAAAAAAAGTACAACAAGGGGTTCTTTTACTGTGTTAAACATGCATTGTGTTGGTAGTATATTTTTTGCAAATCTTTGAACTTTTCTCTAAAAGATTTGCAAAAACCCACAACTGGTGTGCACTGTGCATCAACCTAATCAACACACTGGCTTACTAGGATTTCTCAAATTTTATGCATAAAAAAAAATTTCTCACCTCAATTACTTTAGTTCTAAAGTGATATTACCCTGAATCACATGTAATAATGCAATGGATAAGTTAAGAAATAATGAAAACTGAGTTATATTCAGAGAGACTTCTTTGAAATAATTTATAAACGTTGCAGGGAAAATGTTTTTTAGATTGCTCTATCATTAAGATGAGACAAAGACTATTAAAACCTTCTCTAATGCAGTAGCTTTCTGGATTCTGACCTTCCACATTTAGAAACCAAGTAATAAAAACACCCTAACAAGCACTTTATCTTTGGAGATATTTGACTTTGAACTTATTTTAACTTTAAAAAGACTTGGAAGGTATAAAAATAACAATATAGTTGCCACAAGTTTCTGTTGTTGTTGTGTTGACAAAGCTAAAAAAAAAATCTTTAGAACAAAATAAGCAGATTAAGGAAACATCCCCCTAATTTAACTGTCTCTTTTTCTGTTTTTCTGTTTTTGTTTTTGTTTTTTTTTTAAACAATAGTTTTTAGCTGGACGCTTTGATCTTGAAAGAGTTCTGCTATCTGGTGTGATGAGGGGGGAAAAATGATCTGTTTTAAATGATGATGCAAAAAAAAGGATCAAAGCCCTGACTTTCTGTTGGCCACAATAAGTTCTGTCTTGCTCAAAGCTTCAGCTTCAGGCTTTAATATATAAAATATACAGGAGCCCAGTAAAAGCGCTGAAAAGGTACAAAGTCTGAAAACAAAAGGGGACGCTGCTCCTTTAAACGTTTTAGTGCATATGGAGTTTGATTTCTGAAAGAGATCAGTTTAACATCTCCATAGAAACCAGCAACAGATTATCATCAACAGAATAAATAACTAGTCTAATAAATTAAACAGGAGGCATAAGATCTGGAAACTTGATTACTGAAGTTCAACAATATTCTCCCATAAACTCTTCCAAGCCACCTTTAGGGTAGCTAACAAGGTGGCAGCGACACACAGATAAAAGGTAGATGGGAAGCAGGCAGGACTTCTGAAATGAGAAGTCCGAAACCTTCGCAAGAAATTATACCACGCTGACAGTCAGCAAATCAATAGAGGAAATAAATTCATCAATGAAGTTTTGGGAGAGACAGCTACTCTTCCAGGGAGCGAGCTGCCAGGACCCGCTGTGCAGCGCAGCGCGGACAGGAGGGGGCACACAGATTGGGGTGGACGTGCAGCTCCTGAGAAGTTTCACCTTTCCGACCCGAAAGAGCAGGAGGGCTCGAGTCGATCGGTCCAACCTGCCGTGATTCGGAGCGGCCTCCGGCCGCAGCCCACCCCTCAAAGTTTGCCGCACAAGTTGCCCGCCCGCCGCACAGCCAGGCGCTCACGGCGCCGGCCCCGAGGCGAGCGGCAGCGCCAGTCCCGCGCCAGCCCGAGCCTCTTGACAGCTCGCTCCCCGCTCCGGGCCGCCGCCGAGCCTGCCTCTGCTCTGCGCCCCGGCTGCCCCTCGCTCCTCCTCTGCTCCCCGGGACTGGTGCTCCGCGGTCGGCGGCGCTCGGGGCCCCAGCACGCCACCGCTCCTCGCCTTCCCCGTCCGCGCCCTCGCCCCCCCACCGGCCCGGCTTATGAGTGACGGCTCGGACACCTGTTCCCCGTCCCCAGAGCCTCCAGCGCGGGCAGCCGTTCCCCCGGGAGTCCCGGCCCGTGCCCCCCACCCGCCGCCACCCCGGTCGGCCGTCCCCCCGCCCGCCACTACCCCGCCGCGCACGGGGGAAAGAAAGGGGGAAAGGGGAAGGAGGCGGAAGGGGAAAACTTCCTGGCTCCGGATGGCAAATCAGCTGCACATTCTGCAAATACCACCGGGTAAAAATAACCTGCTGCTTCGCCCGGGGGGCCGGGCACCGGCTGCCCCGACCCGCGCTCCCGGCCGCCGCGGCCCCTGCCCACCGCGACCCTTGCTGGGGGGCTGCGGCCGTGCCGCTGCGGGCACCAGGAGAAGCGCTGCCGGCCCCGGCCCGGCTACTTTGCAGAAAGTTCCCGGGCACGGCTCGCCCCGCCGCGCCCGGCCCTGTCCGCGGAGCGCTCCAGCTGCCGCTCGCCCAACTTTGCTGCCGCCTTTCCCCTCCCACCTCTCAGCGCCTCGCCGGGACCCTCGGGTGGTGCGGCGCGGCGGGGCTGCGGTTACCTGCCCTCGGCGCGGAGCGGGAGCACGTGTTCCCCCGTCCCCTGCCCGAGCTCCTGCCAAAGTCTTGGAAATTGACTGGCGCCGCCGCGGCCGCGGCTCCGCCGCCGAGCGGGCACGGCGCTACCCCGCCGCCGCCGGCCCCCCACGGCACCTCCCTCCTCCGGCGGGGCCGGGCGGCCGCCGCTGCCCTCGCTGTCGGCCGGTGCGCGCAGAGGCTGCCCGCTGCCCGCGGAGGTGGGCGCTGCCCCACGGGAACCGGCTCGGAGCGCGGAGCGCTGCCCACCTGCCGGGCAGCGCCGCCCGCCCGCGCAGCGCCCCGGCCCCGGGGCTGCCGGCGGCGGGGCCGGGCGGGAGCGGACGGGCTTACCTGCACTTGGGGCTGCTTTGGTTGACTTTCCAAGTCAAGGGAAATGTGTGTGTGTTTGGGATGGAGGCAGCAGCGCGCATGCGCCATCAAACTTGCCCTGATCCCGGATTTTTCCTCCTCGCGCTCCCCTTTGCTTTGATTATTGAATTTTCCTATTTCTAACAGGAGGGCGGGCGTCGCGCAAAACCCGGCCTGGAGCCCGCCGCCGCCCGCCCCGGCCCGCCCGGGGTGGGAAGGGGGGAGCGGCGGGAGGGAGCGGGCACGGAGCGGACTCGGTCTCCAGGCAGGCAGGGCAGGCAGTGAAGGGAGAGGCACCTGCAAAACACGGACTGGATCACCCTCCCCTGGCAAGGGAAAAGGCGAGAAAGTGTCCCTGCCCGCGCGCGCAGCTGCCTGTCCCCTACCCTGTTCCTGCACCAGCGGTTCCTCTTACGCATCCGTCCTCCTTCCCAGAGAGCCACTGTAAATGTTATAAAATTCTCTATTTTGCAGTCTGCTGACCCCGTTCACCTTAGTTCCCTGAGACTAAACTCCATGGAGATGACGAATAACTAGGTTGTGTGTACCGCTTTATTCTCCTGCTGGTTTTCCTAGGCATGATGTTCAGTTGCTATTTTACAAATTTCTGAACTTCAGTATTTTTCTTTTGCTAATGTTCTCTGTCTGGATTTCACTCAAGTTTAGAACTAACTCTTGTCTCAGATCTACAACTGTAGTATTTCTCAGTTTGGCCATGCTGGCTTTGCTAGCAGTTGCACACGGGACTAACTTTTGTGGGTCTGGATCCTAGCAAAAATGCCAAGGAACAAATGTGCAAGCTATGAGCAGCCTTGTAGACTAGGCGGGTTTTGGGAGATGTCTTTGCAGGATCAGAGACAAGAGTTCTCATCCACCTGAATTTCCAACAGGCAGGCATCACATTTCTGTGTTAAACTACTTTCCCCAGCTCCACCTTTCATTTCACTGAGAAAGTGAGTATACATTACAGTTGCATGTGCACATTTTGTGGTGATGATTCCATAGAAGCATCCACAGAGACCTTTTCTGTCATCCCCTGGCTGCCTCTACAGGAGCCAGGAGCCTGGGCTCACTGGCACCGTGCACTCAGCACTGGGGTTTGGAGGTACAGCTGCCTGCCTGCCCAGACAGTAGGTCTGCGGGATGGATCTGCCTCCACTGTAGGGCTTGCAGGATTTGGGCCCTAGGCCGCAGCGAGGCAAACCTGAACACTCTTGGATAATTTTGCTCATTGGCAGCAGGGAGATCCGCATCGGCACACCCACACAGAAGCCCTTGCAGGAGCGTCTTGCTCTTCCCATGTGCTTCCCTGTCTGTGTCTGTCTCCACCTGTTGCCTCTTGTCTGGTGTTTACACCATCAGCTCTTTGGGGCAGAAACCATGGTTTTGCTCTGGATTTGTCAGTGCCTTGCAAAATGTGGCCCAGCTCCATAACCACAACTCCTATGTGCTATTGCTACACACATAAATAATAATAATTAATAATAATAGGCTAATTCCTCTGATTTTGATGTGACTACTCATGTGAGTAAAAGTGACTCACATACATGAGCGTGTGTGGGACCACTGCCAGGTCTTGAGCTTTAATTGTGAGTCTTCCAATATTTGGTGTTCTCTTTTGATCCCTAGCTCCTGGAATGGCTTGTTTCTAGCACTTGCCTTTACACAAGGACACTTGGAAATGTGGCCTAGTGCTGTCAAAAGCCTCAGAAGCCAGAGAACAAATAGGAGACTTCCAAAGAAATACATTTTTAATGGCTTTTGTGAAATTCCTGTGATTTGGAAGCTCAGGGAGGAGTGGAGTCTGACTCATGAATTTTGAGCAGTCAAGTTTAGCAATATGCATCAATTGAGTTAAATATTTAGGTCCCTGTAAAGACTAGACTTCTACTAACCAGGCCAAACTTATAGTGCAGAGACATATTTTGTGGCAATAATGTTTATAGTGCCGGTGTCTTTGCAAAATCTGAGTTTTTGTATATTTGCATATTGTTTGGGATTTGTCATTCTGTAGTTATTTACTTTTACCTCTTCACACTAAGAAAGCAAGAAAAAAATACATGAAAGTGGGATTATTAAAGTAAATAGGACTGTGTGAAACTGTTATAATAATTGTGGCAAGTATTTATAAATTGCTGAAAATACAACCAGCAAACTTCTTGAGTTTGGTATGCTGGAGAGACACTGCCAGGTTAAAACCCATGTGCTTCTGAAAGTAAATGTCCCAACTTCTTCTTACAAAAGTAAAAGAGAGCAGGTCCCAAGCTATGAATTCTTGCTTATGAGGCATCCCTGAAGAATGAAGGGTTGGGAGAATAGGGCCCTTTAATTAAACCTGCATCGTTACTTTTAATTGCATTTACTTACTATTTTCTCTTGTTCACGTTTTGCATTTCTCTCATCTAGGGTGTTGAACACAGACTGAATGGTCTTCCTTCTTTTTGTAAATGCTCTAATTTTGAAGTGCTGTGGAGCTGGCCTAGTTAGAAGGAGCACTTGGCAAGTGTTTTGAGGTGGTCCTGTTTATCACCACAGATCCTCTTCTGCCTGTGCTCCCCTGCATGTGGCAGGAGGCTCAGACACCATGTGAGCTGTGCCTCTGACAGCTTTGAGTCTTCTTCCAGACCACAGCTCACTCAAAGCCCATTCAGCCCTCTGATGTTCACTGTACAAGCCCCAGAGTGTGCAGCTCCTCAGCCAGATAGAACAGGAGGTAATGACACCTTACACAGCCCGTTCTAGATAGAAAGAATATAATTTAGCAAATTGCAAATGATGCATACTTAACTATTTATGCAGTATCTTCCTGTCATCAACCCAAAGCAATTTTACTTCCGTGTTGAACAGTGGATGAAAATGTTCTATAGATTTAACCATTGCAGGAGTTCCTTTTAAGTGGTACAGTAATCTCTCTCCAGCTAATTTAGTGTTGTAATAAGGCACCACCCTCACAAGTCCTTTGTGTTCTTGTGTCAATACTGCCCCCAAACCAAAAGTGCTGGCATCTGCATCTGTCAGAAAAGTGGGTCTGCAACACAAACCAAAAAAGGTTGCATCAGTGGAGCAATATGGCCATCAGCAGGGCGATCTCAAAAACCTTTTGCTAATTTTGAACATACCCAATTTCATTCAGATTTCCTCTAAAAGGCGATTTACTTTCTCAGCAAGACCATGATATGGTTTAACAGTACTTGAGAATTCAACAATAAACCTCAAACAGAAGCTGGACTGAGATGTATCTGGTGACCCAGAATGCTTCAGTGCAGATTCAGTTTTGTTCTTGCCCATGGGGGTTCCTTGCCCACTGCTCAGGATTCAACTTGAATCAGATCATGTCTCTTGTTGGGACTGAAGATCCTTAACCAAAGACCTCTAAGGAAAACGTCTCTCAGTTTTGCTCTTTTCTGTTTCAAGCATACAACACGACAGTGGAAAAAAATCCAAAAGGAATCTTGGACATTACTTTCATTTCCTTTCCTCTTATGGTTTTCTTTGCTGGCATTTACTAAACCTGTGAGTCCTTACACAGTTATGGTTCCCATCTTCAGTAATTCCTACTTGCCTGAACATATAATAAACAGTTCAGTTGCACAAAATCATGGGCAGCTCAGGTTCTACACACTCCTCCATCTCCAAAGAGGTTTCATCTACTCCCAGCCTTTGTTTAGCTACCATAGCATGTAGTGATGCCATTAGCTGCTGCCCTTGGGGAGAGGACATCCTGCACACTGCAAGCTTAGTGCCCATAAGATATTGGTTCTATTGAGCTACATATTTCAAATTAATTTCCATGGACTGAAGTTGCAGGACACATTTTTGCCATTTATCATTCAGCAATTAGCAATGATAGCATCCAAACTCATTGTTAGGTTGTCTGCTGTCCACAACTCTTGGTTAAACCCAGAAATTTGTCTCTTAAGCCTAACTTCATAGAAGTTGCTTTGCTTTTGCTCAGAGCCCTCATTTCCATTGTGGAGTGGGGTGGGTGCAGCTGTGTAGACATGCAGGACATGGTGTCTTGTCAAATCCCCTTGTGAGCTGCTGGGCAGCAGTGAGATGTGAGCATGAAGAGGTAATACAAGTCATTCAGCACAGAAGTGAGCACAACATTTAGACTGATGACAGGACAGCTGTGGGTCAAGCATACAGGCTGCCTCTTTACTGCAAAGTAGAGGTTAATGTATTTTATTCACACCCAGAACACTCCATCTGGCTATGCTGTGCAAGTGCAGCCTGAGAAAACTACATACCCTTAAAAAATTACTCATACAAGAAAAAATGATGCTAAAACAACATGAGAAGGGCAAGGATTAAAATGCCATAGGCAGAGATATACATGGTGAGGGTTCTAACTTTGTCCTCAGGTCACCCTGCTTTCAGCAGAAGGGAAGAGGAAGGAATGCAAAGGTAGTTCCTATAGCTCTGAGGCTCATGGCAATAATCAGGCTGAGATTCCTTGTTCCCACCCCACTCGGAGCAGGTGACATGCTTTCCACAGGCCTACATGCCACATTAATTCCTCAAAGAGGCATTTAATCTCTAGTAAATGAGGAGCTGGAGGAGGTCTAGACTGACCAAACTACCAAACTGGACTGACCCAGTCACCTGTCCCATGTGGACTACCCAAGAGCCATAAGGCGTCAGGAGTGACATTTTCCAAACCCAGCGCAGAGAAGGATGCTGTCCAGGACCTCTTATCCTGCTTCACAACTCACTGGAAGAATGAAGAAATCACTCAGATATGCACTATAAAAAGTCTGTGTATTTACTTAGTTTCATAATGGAAAATTAAAAGTAATTGCAGAGGAGGAGGAGGCATTTTTTCAGTTGCAAGTGCAACATAATCCACTTCCATATTTTATCATTGGAGTGGCACAAGTAATCAAGGAATATCATGTGGTCATTTTTGCAAGTGCCTTTTTGTCACAGTCAACTATTTCTTTGCATGCGCCCATTTCAGAAGAAGAAATTGGTTAGATCCCCATCCTACCCTGATCCAAATACTCTGTGCAGAGGAGGCATTGCTTCACACTGGCAGTACTGGGCCAAGAATTATTTATATTGAAGATGATCAGGCTCTGCATTTTGAAATGTCTTTGCTTAGAAATACATATGATTAATATCAGTATGCAAGTATGTTATATAAATATTGAAACCTTGTGGACCTAATTAAAGGCCTACAGACTGATACTAACTTTTGGTTGGTATAAATGAGTGTGTACAAGAATTTAACCTGCTCAGAATCTGTCCTTACCTGTTTTATTTGCCTCAAATACATATATAAAAGTTCAAGCAAAAGACTTGACACTCAACAAGAAACATCCTGCATTTAACCCCAGTTCTGCCCCAAAATTTCCCAGTGACTTCACTATTCCATGTGTCTTGGTAACATCCATAGGTTTGGGGCTTAGTCCTAAGAGAGACTACTAAAGATAACAAATAAATACAGGAGGAAACAATAATAAATAATCAACAACAATAATAAAACTGGAATTCAAGTGTGACGTATGTTTGTAATTGTCTGTGTTAGAAAATAATCAACTAAATAGCAATAAATAATAAAAATTTATATTAACAATTCATTTGTGCTGATACAGACCTTCAAGTTCATTATATTAATTTACTAATTAATTAGGCACTACATCACCTGGCACCTACATAGATTTTATTACACTTTATGGATGGAAAACCTAAGAGTCTTGCCTAGGGACACAGTGAATCAGTGGCAGAGCTGGACACAGAACTGGAATATCCTCCACAGCTCTACATCTGTTTACAGCATAAAGTTGACGTGATTTTCTGACTAATTTAGTTCAGCAGATGCAATTCTCAGTGTGGGGACTTCAATTTGGGTACAAGATGGAGTTATTTTGTTTGAGCTTAAATCAGTTCTTAATTACATCAAGCTAGTTATATAAAGGCAGTTTTAAAAATATCCTTGTAGGCATCTACATTTTGGGCTATTGACTTAAAAACACACCTTCAGTTTAAATGCTGCAATTTTCCTGATAGGTCCCAAGTCCCAGCAGCTCTTGAGGTCCCTCCCTTCAGCATTTCACCAGCAAACCTCACCTGCTGAACTGACATGTGCAATTTTGAGTGTCTCCACCTAAACAGTGCAAATATTGGCCCTGAATTTGGTTAAAGACAGAGTTAGTGCAATTTCGTTTGGCCTTTTAATAAATGGTTTAACATTCTTAAAAGTCAGGGTTTGCAACCGAGTCTCAATTGCTTAAGATGATGCTGTTAGTGCCTGGAGCTGAGTTAATTACAAGACAATGACCCTTCCACACTCCCTCTCCCGGGTATCACAGAGCACTTCCATCAGGGAACATTTCTTGATGGACTTTTCTGAAACTGAACCCCTTCCTTTGGTCACCCGCACCTATGTCCGGGCAAGAGGAGGTGACTTGATTATCTCTGTCTTGCTCAGTGTCTCCACGGGTCACACTGGTCCTGGGACACAGACACAAGGACTCCTTGGCCCTCTCCCTTTTCTAGCAGTGCATGCCAGCCTGGCAGGATGGTGTGGGAGTTTCGCACTGGCCCAGTGAGATGGAGGCAAACCACGGGCTGCGTGAGGAATGCAGGAGAACTGCACAGGATAATGGGAAACATTATTTATAGCCTGAATGCAGAAAACCTCCCCTTCCTCCCCCCTCGCCAACAGACAAACCCATGTCCAGTAATGACAAAGTCATTACCTTTTTATTATTTTTCAATAGGATTCAGATATAGCGTGTCTGTTCCTTACAGGATGATCTGATGGCTCCAGTCTCCTGTCACGCTGGGAGCACTCATCTAAACGCACCAAGTGGGTGTGGAGTCACCAGCCATGCTTTAGAAAATTTGGGCCTTACCCTCCCAGAAGCCTGTTATCTCACTTATTAAGGGAGAATTATAATGTTTCCCTTCCTCCCAAGAGGTGTTTGGGACTACAATAAAGGCCCTGTGAGAACTGCTGCAAGATCAAAGCAGGGATCCCATTGGAGAAGTTCAGCATAGTGCTGTCCCTGATAAGACATGGATTTGGGGGCTCCTAATAGAAACAATGGGCTTTTCAATATTTTTTTTCTAGCACAAATGTTATTCTTGAGAAAACTAATTTTTTCACGTGGAAATCCTAAAATTATATGATCCTCCGATACTGAAAAGGCTGAAATTCTTTTAGACTTGAGGCTTTTCAAGCTTTCCATCCTAATATCATTTTTCCCGTGAGAAGTCCCTATTCTGACATGCTTTTGCTCACTATTCCACCACTGATCATTCTCTGAAAAGCTTCCTCCTTCACCTGCTGCCCCTCTGTAACTCCAGTCCTCCTTTTCTTTTTTCTTGAATTTAATGTCGTCGCATGCTTTGTCTTTGTTTCTATGCTTTGTAAATGTCCTTCCCTCACTTTGTATCCTCAACAAGACCCCTGTGTGTGGGTCTGATAACCCACGTAGCACCCATGTCTCTGGGATTTATTTTGAGATCTGCTGCTTGTTTATTTATTTCCCTTTTAGCACACCCAGCGAGGCCTGTGTGGCAGGAGATGTGAAGGGAGGTGATTATGGGAGACTATTTCCCCTCGCTGCTCATTCATGACAAACAAAGAGCAGTGATTGATGATTAAAAATGCATTCTCTGGGCTTGTTTTCTTTTGTTTTACCATTATGGAGATATTATAAATACTGAATACTAATCAGTTCAGACCTTGTAGGACCTCACAGACCTTCTACAATCCCAGGGCTTTGCTCTTCCTTATAACCTCTGGAGCTTTCCCCTTCCTCCTTTGTTTCTAAATGACAGACCTCAATCCCAACCAAAAAGGATTAAGTTAACTTTGGAGGAATTTGGACTGTCTGGGCTCTCGCCTCTGCCAAAGACCCATACTCTCTCCCCTGAAAGGACAGTCTCTATGCTAAGGCACTTGGGCATTTCCATGCACTTTTTTTGCCCTGCAGTGGGGTGGAAACAAAAATTAATTCCTCAGATCAAACGAAAATATTTAGGAAGCCCAGAGTGCCACAAATTTGCTTGCAAAGTGGATACCTTGTGGGGAGGAGAAGACATCAGGAAGTCCCCTCTAAAAACCTCATTATTCATAGCAGTAAGGCTGGATTTCTCCCTGGGCATTTCTGTGCAAAAGCCAGAGAGCCACATCTGATTCTACAACATTACACAATGTCCAGATAAACAGCAAACTCAGTGGTGCTTGCATTCTTTTATCTTTATTCAGTCAAATTAGCTGCTTTCTCTTTCCCTTCCTGCGCCCTCACCTTGTTCTCCCTTATTCATGTAAAATAGAGACAAGCCACGCTGGTCTCTGCAAAAAATTGATCAAAATCATCTATCCCAATGGAATGAGAAGATTTCTCTTCACTTTGACCTAAACTACTACTTTTCTCGAATCAGCTATTTCCAGTGAGATTTTTCCAGTGTTCTGCTGAAGTCAATATTAAATCTCCTATACAACAAATCTCTGACTGACTCCAGTGTGAGCACAGTTATGTTGAGGCTCATCTTTTGCTGAAATCCCCCCAGAGAGCAGAGTGAGGTCCCTCTTCTGCTCCTGGCTGCACATGGGCAGACCCAAGGTGCTGATGGGGACACCGGGACCCCAGCAGAGTGTAACAGCAAGCAGCACAAGGGTTTGGTTGCCTGCATAGGCCAGATTACAGAAAATAAAGTGCAGTAGGCATTGACATAGATTTTTCTTAATATGCTTAGAACCAGCCCAGGAATAGCTGAGCTCAGCTGGAACATATCAGGAAGGAGAAGGAAGAGAATCTGAGCTGGGCTAGCAAGAAATTTTAGTCTGAACCATATGGCAAGAAACTGCAGTGTGTTCTTATCTTGAAGCCTGAGGATTTATTTTATGCACATAATTCCCTGATCATCTTGATCTAGCATCTCTTAGGAGGAGGGTATTACACTATCTAACCACCACTGTTGGAAGTTGACAATCTCTCTATCATCTTAACTTTCTTAAATAATTTTAAATATATATCTGTGTTTATGAAATATCAGGGGCCTGATCCCATTGAAGTCTGGGGAAGGACTCTAATCAGTTTGTGTAGGCATTTGGATCAAGCCCATAGACACTCAACTTTTTTCTTTAAGTATTGTATCTCTGCATCACATCTTTGCATGCTACTCTTCTGTAGTACACCCAGGGTCTTCCTCTCCCTTTGAAATCTGTGATTTTTTTTTTTTTTTTTCTATTAGAACAGCATTTCTCTATAATCTGTATTCAAAAATGAAAGCCACTGCTCGCAAGTAACGACGGAGCCTAAAATGCTGATTTTTAGGCAATACACTTTATCCCTCTGTTTCCAAATTTACGTCTTCCCCTCTTATCAGAGTTGTGTGAAACCAACTCAGAGTGAAGGGGGCTTTGCAGCAGTAATGATAAATAAATCTGCTTCAGAGTTTTGAGTTGAGCCTCAAGTCTGCAAGCTACCTTCAGCTGCAACATAATTGCCATCAGTTCACCAACAAATTCTATTTGCAGACTTGTTTCACCAGATTCAGCACACAGATTGATCGAAGCCACTCTTTGGTGAGCCTCTGCAATGCATTGGTAACTTTACACAGTGGTCTGTTCAAAGGAAATGTTGTTATTGCCATATTTTCAAACACACACACTTTCATCCAAAGATCCTAGCTCATCTGGCAGTTTGTTTCAGTGATACCACTTAGCATAAGCTTGGCAGAGACAGAAATGCATGTGTATGCATGTCTGTATGTATATGTATGCACATGTCCCACACCCACCCACACCAGTTACTAATCCACTGGGTGATGTATTTATGGCTAGTTTGCTTACAAACCATTGCCCTCTGAGGAGCTCACAGCCATCTCCTGCAGCCATGGCACACACTTGTCTCAACAGTATAACCTGCACTTCAGAAAGAGAAAGATTGTTTGTAACCTGGTTAAGGCCAGTGCCCTTTATGCACATGTGAAGTCCAGACCAGACACGCTTTTTGGCAATGCTGCATTTAAGGTGTGCTCTCCTTGCTGCCTGGTTCATGCCCCTCCCAGCCCATTTCTCTGCAGTCACAGTGAACCCCCCAGAGGCCCCAGGGACAGGAGGACCTGCCTTCCCTCTCCCTTTAGCTGATAGCCTCTGTCTCTTCTTCAGAAGATTTTTCTCATATTCTGAACTCCTATGAAAAACAGGCCATGCTTAGGGTTATGTAGCGTAGCAAAGCCAAGAAGCATTCCTCTGGAGCTGGATTAGAGAATGAGCCTGGAACATTTTCTTGGGAAAAATGAATCTAGAACTTGAAGAGATGAAAATACGGCCAGTTTCCATCTGGATTGCTTTGCTTAGACTAGAACAGAGGCAGGGGCAATTCTTCAGTCCATGATATTAAAGAGGTCAGAGAGAAAAATCACACTGATCCTAGGAATAAATGGATTACAGAGTATGACGACACTGCACAGTACAATGCTGGTTAAAGATACCTAAGCTACTGCTGAGTAAGTATAGCAATCAGTGGAAAGCTATACCAGACAGATCACTGTACTAATACAGCCATACTCTTCTGATATCAAGCTACTCAGGTATCTCTAAAACTGTGAGGTGTACATATGTACTAAACACTGCAACTGCCACTTCAACTGTTTTGTCACTGTACCTCAACATCCTAATCTGTAAAATTGGAGGAAGGGGCAGGGGGGAGAAGATCACTGCTGCTATATTCGGAAGGAGCTATGAGACTTATTTGATGTTTTTTAAGAGCCCTGAAACCTCAGAGAAGGGCAATTTATTGTTCTTATTTTCCTGTGATCACACTATTCCCACTGGGATTGTTTATTTCTCAGCTCTGGGTTTCAATTTATTTATTTCTCATTGTGCTCTGGGTTTTCACACAGAGCAATTTCCCCTAGCAAAGACTGAAGGGACTATTTTCCCTTTTTGGCTTCAACTTAACAAACGTACAGGCTGATAAATCCTCTTGTGAAAATCCTACAGGGTGAAGCAGGCTCTAGATCAAAGGGAAGGAACATTTGTCCTCTAGTATTCTACCAATATCAGCAGAACCTCCTCACCTTCATAAAATGATCCTTCATAAAAGGTCATGTCCCACCCTGCCACTCTCAGTTCCCAGATCCAGACTTCTGACTTTGCCACACATTTCTGCCACCCAGATCTGACAGTGTAATCTGGCTCTATTGGTATTAAAAGTTCAATTTCCTTGTGAAAGACACATCTGAGAGCAGCAGGAAATAAGGAAGCAGAGAGAATAGCACTGGATCCCAGGCTGCCTGGTATGTGGAGCTACAGGTCTGTTGTGAGTTTGGGGGGAAACCCCACCCAACTCCACATCCTAGCTCCACCTGGGAATGCCTTGCGGAGAGCAGCCACCTCCGTGCACTCTCAGGATACTATATCTGGGCAGACTTTGCTTGTCTCTGCTTTGGTCTGGTTCCAGGTAGCTTTCCTTCCTGCTCCAACGTCACAGACATGCTGTACCTGAGACACCTATGGAAATACAAAGGTCACTGCACCGCTGTGTGTGAGTGCAGAGCTTGTTCCAAGCAGCAGACACGCCCAGCACACCCAAGGATCTGCCACCATGCGGTCTCCATGCAATACACTCAGTCCTGGGAGAAGCTGAAAGCAGGTCCTCAGTAACCCCAGCTCAGTCTAGCTCCTTCTGCATGCTGGAGCCATTACTGTAAACAGCTCAGGAATGGTCCAGGGCCCAGTCGCAAAGTCCTTGCTCTAATTCAGATATCAGGGGAAGGTGCTAAAGTTGAATGCATACAAAACTTGACTAAAGGAATCAGGGAATAGCCTTTGGATGTAAAAAGACTGGGCCATTTCTATTGCCAAAGTCAGCAGGGTATTTAAAGTGAGAAGTGTCTGACATCTTTATATGTCCCTTGGCTCTACTGCACATGGCAGCCACAGAGCAGAGGAGTAGCTAAGCACTTGCTTAACCAGAAGTACTGGAAAGGTCCCAAGTGGTATCAAAGAGTTTTGAGTAACTGTTGAACCATCTACTTTCGGGGGTGTATCTCACATTCTTAAGATCTGAATCACGATTCACAAACTCAGATAATCCCTTCACTGTATTTAGGAGAAAACGATGGATTTTTGGTTCTATGCAAACTACACCTATCCTCTGTTATTAAACTGTTTCTCTCTGGAACCATTATGAAGTAATCTGAGTGTCCTCAATTGATTAATATACTTGAAAAAGTAGATAATAATGTCATGAAAATGGGTAGAAAAGGTTTGGAGCTTGCCAGTACACTAAGGGTATGTACAGATTATCTCAAGTGGCTGAATTATTACAGCTCATTGTTCCCCTCTCCCCAGCTGAGACACAGGACCTGACCATATTCCTGAGCATTTGAAATGGCAAAGTAAAATACTTTTGTCTGAACCAACATAAATACCAGCATGGTTCAACCAGGCAAATTTTACTCTGGAACTGCACTGATAATTGTTGTAGCAACTTTCCTGGTTACCTATTAAACTAAGGTTTGACTTGAATCATACCCCTATACCAATAAATTTGGTTTGGTGCTATTGGAGACACACTGCTTTTCCGTGGACTGAAATAGTTTATTGGTTTCAATGGTTTATATGATAAAACAGGTTATATAATAGTGCATATCAAACTGTGGCCAGCAGACTTGTAGCCAGATTTTAATATCCTAACTTTAGTTGAAGAGCCCTAAATGTTAAACCTCAGACTCCCTAAGAGCAAACTGGGGTAACTTCCTGTAGATGAATGGAAATCTAGTGCAAACTTTGCCTCTTGTTATGAAAATTACACTCTCTGATAAAAAAAAATCAAACTGACTCAGTGGGAACAACAGTCAGGAATCCTTGTAGGCAATTCCATAAAAATATCCCTATGAGTGTAGCTAAAATGGAGAAAACAATTCAGGTAAAAAATTAAAAGGAAAACTCTTGAAAGCTTTGGTGAGACACAGCTGCTAATCAGTTCAGAAGGGTGGGGAGGATAATTTATCGCTATAAAGTGGACTTATGTTCCCTTACCTGTGAATGTTATCATCTTTGATAAGCCATATGCATGCATATTTTATATTTCTATGTTAAAAAGCAAAGTACAATCTTATAATAATAATAAAAAAAAAAGCCCAGTAAGTACAAGGCCAGGTTGCCCATGGAGGCAGGTGTGTGTGTGGGGGTGTGTGTTCATGAAATGCTCCTTCCTCCCTGCCCAAAGAGTCTGCCTTTATAGCATAGTCACGAGATGGAGTTACTGTAAACATGGCCTTCTAAAGTCACCAAAAAAGTTCAGCACCCCTTGCAGGAAGGATCAGTTTACACCATCTAATTTTTCTGTCTGACTAAGACATTAAGTCAGATATCATTTCCTGCTCACAGCCCATTTATCCATTCAACCAAGCTTTCTCCCTGTCCTCTCCTGGATTGCTTCCTGAATCTTTCTGTCCCCTTTCTGTTCTCTGTATTTCCAATGTGCTCACTATTTTTCCCAAAAACCCATTTCCCCTGAGCTTTTTCTAATATGAAGCTGAACATCTTCATAGGTATCTGCAATTCTCTTTGGCCCAAATCCTGATACATCCATTCTGTTTTTATTCCGGAAAATTCCTGCCATAGCCACTAGGCACGCTGAGCTTCTAGCACACCTTGGGATCTGAGCAGCAAAAAAAGCTCATCTATCCCATGTGCACGGAGGAGAGGAAATCAGTGGCCAGACTCCAGAGACAGGGGCCAGCTCACTGCCCATTGGTGATGAGCACACACAGAACGTCTTCCACAAGCAGTGAGGAGCGGGAGTGCTCCGTGGAATGCACAACTTGTCTATCCTGGGGCTGTTTCCTGCTATACTCCTGTGCTCATACAACACCGAACAACTTCATAGGACAGCTGTTGCTGCTACCGGAGACAATAACCAAAACCCTTAGGAAAGGCAAAGAAAAGGATGCTGGTTTTAAAAGAGCATAGGCTGACCCTGTGGTGAGAGAACAGTATCACCAAGTGCCTGCAGCTCTGTGTCGGTCTGCTGGGAAACCCGGTAGGAATCAGGCCCCACCTCTCTGGGAAGTGGGGAAAGCTGTGTGTGCTGCCCACACATCCACGCTGCCCACAGAGGGCAACAGTGCCCAAAACATTTCAAGATGGACAACATTTAATCAACCCCAGCCCCCAGTAAGGGGCAGCTCTGATGCAGACACCTGTCCACTCACAAGTCTGAGTTCAGTTTCTCCTCAACAGGTCAGATTGGGGATGTTTCCTTCAGGAAATCTACCACTGATTTCAGCTGGATTTTCCAGCTTCCATAGCCCAGACTATCACAGCTTGCAGTGGACTGTGGTGGATGTCTGCTTCTCTCTCACTGCATCATGGGGCCTGAAGGAGAGGGTGTCCTATTAGCTCATACGCTGTGAGTTTGCAGCCCCTTGGATGATCCTGACTGGAATTTCACTAGTCCCAGTAAAGCTCCCTGCAGACAGAAAGGGGAAATAGCTCTGTGCTCTGTTCCCCTCCTGCACCCAAACATGGTATCTGCATCCAGGGAACAATGACTTAAAAAGGACTTCAAAAACAGGCATTATTTGTCATCTGGAAGAGCTATAAAAAGAAACACTTCTCAAGTAGTGAGTGTGAATACCATTACTTTACAGATTCAAGGGAAAAAAAGCAGATAACCTTGGGGAGATCCGACCTTCAAACAGGTTCAAATGACTTTACCATGTTTTCCCTTCCTCTCTCCCACACAAGCACAAAATTACATACATGTACACATTCCCACATGTATATACTCCCACATAAACAGAAGTTTGTAGACATGTATATGTCCTCTCTTGCACACACACACACACACACACACACACACACTTACACACACACAAAACCTCCTGTCCATGCTCTTATGTACAGGCACTTGCCCCCATTCACATTTCTACACATTTTTCTGCACTGCAATGGCACTCTCATTTGTGCACACACACACAAAGCATAAAATGCAAACACAGTGTGGTAACTGCAGAAGAAAGATCAGACCTCTCAATGCTATCATTGTTGGGATTTATTTTGGAAAGAAATTTCAGTACTTGTTTCAGACCCACAGTGTTTAGATCATCAGAATATAATTATATGAATTTACATATTTAAAAATCAGACTACCTAAAACCAAACCAAACCAAACCAAACAAAAACCAACCAACCAACCAAAAAAAACAACAACAAAAAAAAAACCAAACAAACCCACAAAACCCACAAACAAACAAACAAAAAAACCCACCCCACAAACCAAAACCAAAGAAAGCCAAAAATTCCCCAAAAAACAAAAAAAAGCCCCACCAAAACCCTGACTTTTGCAATTTCCCATCCCTTCAGATCCAGCTTTCTAGGCAGTCTGGATTAGCAGCAGATCCTAACAATGCTTCCAGAACGGCGTGCATACCTGTCTGAGGAGATTAACGAACTGTGCACAGATTCCTATCCAGAGCAGGACTTTGCAGGGTGTTGCTAGTGCAGTCAAGCCCATTATCTGACACTAGGGCACATTGTGTGGCTGTTCTCTCAGGTACTCCTGGTTTTGTGACCAGCCACATTTATGCTCTTTGCATGCACTGGGAGTACGATCCTCCATCAGCTACACCACACATCCAGCTTGTGACCATGAAAAGTCCCAAAGCCAAGGAGGAGATTCAGAACAACTCACTTAACTTAACTTAACAACTCACTTAAATTCTCAAAGCTGGGATATGGCTACCCATTGTGTCCTTTTTGTGCCAGAACCAGCTGGAACAAACATTCTTCCCTACAACTTTCAACATCAGCTGAACAGATTTTAACCTGCCTTTGGTGTCCTGAAAAGCTGAGACTATGGTATCCACCATCAGTGTTTTTTTCTGGAAGTCACAATGCAGTGTTTTCTCTACTGTTTTTCACAATTGAAACTAGCCAAGCCATCCAAAACCTGGTAGACTTTCTCACCCCTGCTTTCTGTGGCAACAGTACAACTGTCCTTAGAGAACAGACTTACCTAATCTTCAGTGGGTTTGGCAGAGGCAGTGATTGTATTTTTGTATTTTTATTGCCCTCTTCAACGGAGGCATAAGGAAAATCAGGTGGTTGGAAGGAAAGAGAAGACATACTGTAAGGCCTGTCTACTGGTACGAGAGTTTATGATGCCGGTCTAGAAGGTCTTATCTTACTGTAAACTTTGACCAGAGAGAACCGAGCCACTGTGAAAATGAGAAGCAATGTTAACTCTCACATGAAATGTGTCAGTGAGAAGAGTTGCCTGGACTCTGAGAAATAATTTGGGTCAGACAGCAATGCCTGGCCACTGAAAATGTTCCTGCTGACCCAGACATCAATAGAATTGTCTTTACTGGCTTTTAGGGAGAGCAGTTCCCCCCCTGGCCTGGATGACTCCTAAAAATATCAGTATTGGTAAACTACTGCAGAAGTTGTTTCAGATTTTAAAGCAATGGGAAGATCTCTCTTGGTAGGTCTGGCTAACTAGCAGAGAGCACCTTTTGGCTACAGAGTCAGCTGGAAAAGCCTGTGCTTTGTTCAGTCTCAGAGTTTTAGAAGAGAAAGTATATTGAGATCTTCATAGTTTGTTCCAGAGGATGTGACAAAAGGTCTCCAGAAATGTTGTGAATGGCCAGTTCTGTCACTGAGCACCGCCTGCCCCTCCTGGCATCACAGATGTGTTAAAAATCTTGCAACGGAATAGCAGTGAAGCAGAAATTAAAAAAAAAAAATCCTCCACTCTAGTGCCTGACATTCTTTTTAGGATGCCAATAAAAGATAATGTTACCTGTAAAATGTGCAAGCTGCTTCTAGCGCTGCACCTCCCTCCTCTCCTACGCCCTTCTTCTGAATTTGTACTATCCCTACAGTGGACAAAGACTCAGGAGAAAAGAGCTCCAGGGCAAGAATGTCACAGACAGACCCTCACAATTAAATCAACAGTTAAAGGAAAAAGCGAGAGAGGTGTTGAGAATCCAACAGCTCTGCTGCCCCTGCCATTTGTAGCCTTGGTTATTTCAAGGAAGCTGTTGTACTCTCTGACTGAGTTTTGGATCAAGCTGTGAATATCTCAGTGAATATTCTAACATCCATGTCAAATATGGGACAGGTACAAGGAAAGGCTGAGGGAGATGAGGCTGGGAGAAACACACTCAACACTGCAGAACAGAACCAGTGTGTCAAACTCAGCTCTAAGAGCTCTCCAGTGGGTTGTGTCTGTCCCAGTGTGAGCCATTTCAGCTGCCTCACACTCTTGCACAGTCATAAGTTCAAGGACAAATGCTTCAATTTGCAAAATGTTCCTGTATTCCAGTGGCATAAACTATTTGTCAAAGTGCTCAGAAGGTTTGGCTGCTCCTCTTTTTTTAGTTTTCCCATGCATTTGGGATGCTCCTGCTACTGAGATCTCAGTATGTAATACAGATTAAATGACTTTGTGCTGATGCAGTGAATTTCATCAGAAGATCTCACAACATTTGCAAATTAATTAATTAAACTCTCATGGCACCCTACTGCTAGTATTACCATCTTATTTAGATGGCAACAGAGGCATGGAGAAAGAGCTGCTTTATTGTGGACCACCCAGAACATCTTCAGAAAAGCTGAAAAAGAGCTCTGTTGGCCTGATGCAAAGTCCCTTCTTCAAGTGACTCGACCAATTCCCTCCCTGTCAATTATCTGAGATTGCTAAGGATCTTTGGTGCAGCCTAAGACAGCATGAAAAGGTTCATCAGAGGAGATTTTTGTTGGAGGATACAGAACTGCTTTGGAGAAAAGCAAAACTTAAAGCATACTCAAAGTATGATAATTAGGAGGGGTCCAGTGGGAAAAAGCAGAGGTTTATTCCTTGGTCTGAATTGAATGGTACAGATAATGCCTCCAAGACTTACTCTGGCAGAGGACACCTTGGACTTGAGCTTTGCTGCTTTCATCTGCCTTGCAGTGCCTCCAAGGAATAGGATTTGTCTGAATGAAGCATTTTCCCTGTGGGAAGCTGCTGTGGTGCCTTTAAGATTTGGAGTGATGTCCTCTGAAAGGGGAGCAAGAATATTTCAGAGGGACTCTATCCTTCAGGAAAAAAGCCCAAACCATGTCTTTCCAAGATGGGGTCAACTCGTCAGCCCTTTATCTGGAAGCACTTACTACACAATTAATGGAAGGAACCCTCATCAAATGAGGGACAAATCATAAAATTAGGGAGATAGAAATTAGGCATGGACAAATGATTCAGGTGCAGGGGAGATTTATGGAGGAGGTTGTATTAGAGCTAATGATTTCTACTAATGATCCTCCAAAGTATAAAGTGGCACAGAGCCCACTCTCAATGGGACGAGAGAAAATCCTGCGTGCAGAGAGAAGGGCATTCCTCTTGGGGAAGGGAAGCTGGACTTACAGCACAACAGCAACATCAGACCACTCTCCATCTTCTAACCCAGAGATGCTTGTCAGCAGAAGGCTTATCAGCCAGAAGGCTGTGAGAACAGTGGGAACCCCTCTGCTATGATGAAAGTCACCCAAAAAGGAACACCTTTTCCTGTGCTTCTCCCTCAGCAGCTTCCAAGGCTGAATGCTTGACTCTGGCCCTAGGCACAGCATCCCACCTCTTACTGCCTCTGTGAAAGTAATAACCATTTTGAAATCAAAATAATGATCCTGACCTGCTTCACACAAAGTTCTGAGATCAAATCTAAGTGGAAGGTGTTATTAATGATTTGTATCACTCAAACGCTCCATAAGCATTTCAGCATCTATTTTCAGTCACAAAGACAGCATTATTCCAGAACTTAAGAAAGCATTTCACAGGACCTAGAAATTATAGGATCTGAGTTCTTAAAAGAAAATATAAGATGGGAGAGCTGGAAGTAAGTTGTGGTTCCTTTCCTACTGTCAGGGAAAGTGGGGGGAAAAAAGACAATTAACACTGTCCAGCACTCCCCTGGGAGCCCCATCCTGCCAGCTCCAGTGATTCGTAGTTCAGACTATTACTTCACTGTTCTTGAGCAATAAAAATTCCTGGTGAGTTTCATTTGGAGCTCTGATCACGAATGGCACAGTGATTCACAGAAATATGGGTAGGACTGGATGCCAAAACAGTACCGAGTAAAATCTGCTGAGCTGGTGGATTCATGTGTTATGGGTTGTATTTTCTTGCTGCCCCCCGAAATAATTGGATCTATGTGTGACAGGGATGAGATGAAAAAATTAGGGAACTGGGGGAAAATGTGTGCAAGAGAAAATGATTCAGGACTACGAATGAGGATGTGGAGGTAACAGGAGCAGAGAGCTACACTGAACACTGCAGAAAGAAATTACAGCGGCTTAAATCAGTAGGTCAGTGGATATCTGGGCCAATGATGGATGTTAGCAACTGATATTGTGAAGTGATACATGTAGAAAAGACATAAAGGAGATATTCTCAGAAGGCACATAGCCTATCCAATCCCTCAATGAGCTCCTCGAGTCTCTACCAGCACTGTGCTTGTTTCTCTTTATATCTTGCTGGATGTAACCTAAACTTGTACCATACAACAAGAAGTATCTCCTTCCCTCAACACTGTCGTTAATTACAACCAGGTCCTACTCTAGCCTGTAATTTGGTGCACAGAGTTGCTTCAAAAGCCCTTTTGTAGCCACGCCCTTTGAAGGAACAGCATTTTTATAAGAGACGAAAGGGATCTTCAAGATTGGCCCTCCTTCTGCTGGAAGAGTTTCAATTAACACCGACTGCAGTCAGGAGCCATACACCTTAGCAAAGTGTTTCTAAGAAGGCAAAGGACTGCAGGATTAATGAACATGAAGACTGTGGGAAAGAAAATATTCCGTAGTATTATGTTTGTGTCTTGTTTTCTTTCTCATTTGTATCTTTGCACTCTCTTTAGTTCTCCTAGGATGAGAATTTTTTTTGGGGGGTGGGCAGGGGTTTACTATAGGAATTCTTGTTTCCTATCTTTCCTATTTACCTTTTTTCCTATAAAGGAGGTGAGGCTGAGCAATTCACCCATAAGACAATCTTCATCGTACTCTTCTTCCCAGATCTGCTCTCACCCAATGCAACAAACACATCAGCATGTGGAGTTGTCTCTACCTTGGGCAGGGAAACAATCCTTCATGAGACCCCACACCAATATTGCCAGTCTATTTAAATTTCAACACTGATAGGCAGCAGTATATAACATTTCAGGTGGACAGATAAGCATGTTGGTTTGTACTTAAATAGAAAATCTAATGAATAGACAACAATGATATAAACTTCCTTTTTATCAAATTGATCTGGGATTGGTTTCATGCTCTGATCAAGAAGAATAAGCAGCTTGATCTGAACAACATTGACCTGATGTTGAAAAGGTCAGGGTGAAATGCGTCCCCTGAAGTCTATAAATTAAAACCTACAGTCTCAATACATTCTCTCCCAATTCTCTCTCTCTCAAAACAAAACCAAAAAAACTTCCACCAACACCACTACAAAAACAAAACCCAAAAAACAAAACAACCCCCCCAAACAACAACAACAACAAATAAAAAAAAAAGCAAAAAAAACCCCAAAAAACCAAAAAAACAAAAAAAAAAAACCCCAAAAAACAACAAAAAAAAACCCCACCCCAAAACTAACACCAACAAACAAACAAACAAAACCCCTAACCCCAAAGTTAGATAACCTCTATTTGTTATTAACATGCAGCATGTCCAGGATAGTATTTTACATACTCGCTTTAGATCAAGCTCGCAAACACCTTGAGTTTCTTCCAGAGAAGAGCACACACATCAGCCCATGCATTGTGCATTTTTCCTGCTGCATCTTCATGTTTTATTCCCTCAAGGGTATTACAAGTTTTGACCATAGCAGCCTTACTCCTGCCACCCTTCCCCACACAGAGGCCCTCTGAAATAAAGAGCAGCACAGCAGCCTGAGCCTGCTGGATGCTGAGCCCTCTCAGACCTAGGTTACAGGAGTATATATATTGTGCAATTCGGATGTCCCTAGTGGTATCGATCAGAGCATTTGTAATGTTTCTGCATATACAAAGAGCAAACGGTTGCTGTCATTCAGAATAACATTCATTTTAGATTATATGGACAACCTAAGTAGAAGCAAAATGTCCATGAGATAGCTCTGTGTGTGAGCATGGATCTCTTTTTGTTTCTCTCTGCTCTGGCATGCTGCAATGAATTAACACCAAATAGGCCTTCAGTGCTGACAAAGTGGAAACAAGCTTAGCCCCTTAGCCCTCAGTGCAATGCTTTTCGTTTGAAAATATCAGGGCAAACTTCTTTCCCCATATTGCACAGCCTGGGTAGTTGGGGCACAAAGGGAGAAAGTTGTTGTGTCCGAGGCTGCAGAAGTGAATGGCAGAGCTGGAAAGAGACCCTTGTGACTCTCCAATGCCACTCAGTGCCTGAAAGCCCACCAGTCCTATACCTATGACCACAGCAGGCAAACATGCATGGAAGACCCACTGCTGGCCCTTCTCCTTGCAGGTCTGCTTTTAGCATCCTTCTTCTCTTGTTAAATTTTATTCCTGAACCCAGATGGACCTGCTTATTGTGATTACTCACACATCATTGTAAGGTGAAATATACAGCTTCACCCCACTGACTAAGAAAAATAAATAGGACTCTCTCCCCACCACCCACACCCACTCCCACACTTCCCTCTGAACTTGAAATAAAAACCTGCAGAAAGATTCCCGATGGCTTTGTCAGAGAGGGGGGATGGTGAGGATTGGTACAGTATATAACATCGCAGCTCTCCTGGATCAGTCACGCTTCCTAATTCAATAAGGTGAGAAGGAGCATAATTTGATCATATTTGTTTTGCATCACTGCAAAAACAGAAAATGAGGGGCTGCAGAGCCGCACCAATTTACTTCATCCGACCTTGATTAAAAGAAAATTAATTGCCGCATCTCTCTGGATATCTCAGGCAGCAGCCAATGGCTTTCCAGAATGGCACAAGGAAAAAAAAAAATGAGAGAGAGAGAGAAAGAGAGAGAGAGAGAGAGAAAGAGAGAGAAGAGAGAGAGAGAGAGAGAAAGAAAGAGGGGAAGGGAAGGGAAGGGAAGGGAAGGGAAGGGAAGGGAAGGGAAGGGAAGGGAAGGGAAGGGAAGGGAAGGGAAGGGAAGGGAAGGGAAGGGAAGGGAAGGGAAGGGAAGGGAAGGGAAGGGAAGGGAAGGGAAGGGAAGGGAAGGGAAGGGAAGGGAAGGGAAGGGAAGGGAAGGGAAGGGAAGGGAAGGGAAGGGAAGGGAAGGGAAGGGAAGGGAAGGGAAGGGAAGGGAAGAAAAGAGAAGAAAAGAGAAGAAAAGAGAAGAAAAGAGAAGAAAAGAGAAGAAAAGAGAAGAAAAGAGAAGAAAAGAAAAGAAAAGAAAAGAAAAGACAGGGAGCAAGGCAAAGAGAATCTTTGCCCTTCATCTTTGCCCTGTTTTATTAGGAGTGTTTTTGCACTGAGGGAAAAAAATGAGCCTAAATTTCCCTCTGTGGTTGCCACTGTATTCCCAACTGTTTGGGATTGTACCAGTCTCACAAGATCTGTTTTGTGAAACTGCAGGAGCTAGGCTGGGAAGATCTCAAGGCAAGATTTGGCTTAGGGCAGCTGGTAATAGGACACAGATACTTTTCTTGCTGTACTTCCCCATTTACTCAGAGCCAGGCCTATGCTAGAAATTATTTATGGTAATGTCAATTAGGGCCATGATTTTTTAACCGTATTTCTACACTGCGAAAAGCTGTAGTGTAGCTGCAGTGAATCAGAAACCAAAGTGCTTTTACCAAGATAGCTGATTTCCCTCAAGAAACTAATTTAAGCCATGCCAAGCCAACAAAAGCAGTCTTTGGCTGATCCAAGCTCTGCCTCACTGGTAGGATGCACTGATAGCAATACCAGCCAACACGTTCCAGTGTCAATTAGGAAAGACACTAAGATATTGTAATGTGTCTGGGATAGCCTTAAAAGAAAAAAGAGAAATACACTTCAAGTATTATTCCAATACCCTTTCATGGGGTATTCCAAAGGGCTAACTTTTGCCTAGGGAACTTTAGCTTGAACATTTCAAAACCAAGGAAGTACATAGGCTGTGAATCAGTGGCCAGGTTGGCTTCTCCTGAGCTGCCATCTAGGCAGACATGCTTCTGTCTGTGTTTGCACTAAGAATAGAGAGATTAACCCCAGGAGGTTGCAAATAAACTCTGTGAACCATCCATAAAGGCTGCACTGAGGGGGAAGTACCTTTCAAAGTTTCACTTGCACTTTAAAGTCAGTGGCTGCCCAAACAGCAGCTCCTAGAATACTCCAGCTTTGGAAAGCAAAGTACCAAGGAAAATAAGTGTTTGTGCTCAAAACAACATATATATGTATATCTATATCTCTAGCTGTACATCTATATATGTGTGTGTGTGTGTATTTTTTTTTTTTTTTTAATTTTCTTGCTTAGTCCTTTTGGCTCAGCCATCTGAGTCACCTTTTCTGGCAATGTCAGTGCAAGTCACAGATTAAATAAACTGAGAATTTTTCTTGACCTTCCTTCTACTGACTGGATGCAAAGAGATGAGAACTGGCAGCTGTTGGCTGCTCATGCCCTTAAGGGCCCACCCTGTCCATGCTGCTGCCCACTTCCCCCATTCTCCAGCTACCTGGAGATGTTATAAGCACTCAGCCTGAGAACCTTCCTCACCACTAAAGTCTTACACAAAATTTCTGAAGGGAAAAAAAGATGATGACTGTGGCTGATCCAGTGCAATTATCAGATCAGAAGTGCCTGCTGCAATCCCACTCAAATCTATATTAAAAATTCATTTCAAGTGTTCTTGGGGTGGTTTTTTTTTTTTTTTTTTTTTTTTTGGTTTGTTGTTTTTTTTTTTTTTCTCCTTTAGCTGCAAGTAGAAGAATTTACCCAGCTGTTTTATTAGGAAATTAAAGGGCACATTTTTCTAAGCAATGCACTGGAATTTAGATGGACCATAATCATGACTAGTATTAATGTGAGAAAGGATATATGTGTCCTCAACATCCAACTATTCATCCCACTGCACATATCACTGTACTAGCTATAACCCAAGCAATGCTAAAACTTAGACCTTTAATATAATAGGAATATAGGATTAGAAGGGAGCACTAGAGGTCACTTATTCTGGCCACTTATTTCTATGCAGGGCCAGCGGCAGCCGCATCATTCTTGTTTGCCTAGCCTGTTCTTAAAATCTTCTTTTGGTGGAGATTGTACCAGACTGCCTAGACCATATATTCCAACTATCCTTTTCACAAGAAAGTTTTTCCTAATGGCTAACCTTTTTTTTTTGCTGCAATTTAAGGCCATTATTTCTTGCAATTGAACTCCTACTTTCTGGGTTTCATCCTTTGCATAAGAACATTTCCACAAATCCTCAAAGTTTTTATAATTTAATATTTCTAAATTCTATTCTGATGAAGGTTAATCTATTTCACACAGAAACAGGAGACATGTTCAGTCCCTTCTGGGGTAAAAATAAAACCAAACAGAACATTGCATAGACAAAAAACTGTGCCACAGAAGACTCCTATTTAACAAAGTGGAATATTTTAAAGTGGTGTTTTTACAACTTAATTAAGGCAAAGTGTTTATTCTTTCCATATTATCCCTTCTGAGAATCTGTCACTTACTGTATCACTTGATCTGCTATTTTGGGGTGGGTGGTAAAAAAAAAAAAGGCATAAATATTTACTGAAGAGTCCTGATTTAAACATAAATAATTTGGTCAATGCACAGGCCTGTCCTGGTCCCTGAAATTGGAGGAATGATCCCCACATGCCCACGTTAGTCACAGATTTAGCCCCAACTGCCAGCTGCAGAGTAGAATATGGGTCATAATTAAGATGAATGTGTGCAAAGATCAAAACTGGAGTCAGGCCTGTTTCTCTCAGTGCTCCAGGATGCAGATATAACCCTTTGATTTGGACTGTTACAGAGCTTTGCAACAGTGATCACATTCCCAAAGACAAGACAAGGGCCTGCCTCGTGCCCAGTTCCCTACCAATTCCCCCATCAGCAGCATGCCAGTAAAGCCCCAGTGCTTCCTACTTGGACACCTGCAGCTCCTCTTATGCTTCCCAAATTATAGGAAAATTTTATTTTACTTTTAAATGATGAGAAATGGTGAGAATCTGCCTGTTTAAATTAACTGCTCTTTTGGGCACTTTTGCTGAAAAATCTTGTAGAGAAAGGAACAGTTCTAAGCTCTGAATCCTCAAATTTGAGGTGTCCCTTCATAATAAGCAATGCAGTACAAATCCATTGAGTCATGCTGAGAGTATGTGGAGCATCAGAGACCAACAGAGCAGTTTGGGGAAACAAATACACTTTATACTTCAAATCAAATTAATACTCTTATGGTCATGCAGACAGCAGAGTCAACCAACAGTGGGAGTTACAGTAGAATCAACTTAAATAGCACTCCTGTTTTTAACTAAGCAGTCCATTTCCTCCAGAAAACCCATGTAGACTTTAATGTTCCTTGGAAATTCCCTAAAACCCTCCAGTGAAATGGAGAATGAGGTATAATTCAGCATATGGATAACTCCTCAGATTGCTAAAGGAAAGATAGAATTTTTCACTGAGAGGACATTGACCATCAATAGAGTATATGCAAACACACAGTGCATCAAGTCTGTGCAGACACACAGGCAAAGTTTGTAAGCTCAGAATTTGCAAGTTAACGTAAATTACAACATGGGTTCATATGGGAACTTGCACAGGACTTTTGCTTAGTGTGTATCATTTACACAACTATTTGTGTAAAAATAGTGTGAATTTTGATTACAATTTATGGATGCCTATGAAACCTAAGATTACTATAATAAAGTATTTGTGCATCTCTAAGAGAGTCTGCAGAAGTATTTCAAGTGGTATAAGCATGGTGGGAACAGGCTATATTTATCACATGTCATTTTATGTGCAACATTTAAGTAGACTATTCCAACTATTTGTGTGACATATACCAGGTCTGACTGCTTCTATCCTGAATGTGTAGGGAGGTTTGTATATAAAGGATAAGAAGCCCACATATGCCTATATGTACTGTGCATGTAGCACGAAAAAGTACAGACTCTGCTCTGTGTGTATATGTGAATGCACATACATGCACATAAACATGTGTCTGCAGTATATGAGATGCAATGGGGGACCTAATATTGCAACCACATGTGCTCCTATACAAGAAGATGTGTCCCAGAAAAAATCATCCTCATGTTCTTTCTCTGCTCTTCAAGGTTAACTTAAATAAAACAAAGAAAGCAGTTTCCCTTCTCCATAATTCATGGCTTGCTTTAATAGCCCATCTTAAAAACATACATAATTTCCCCCAATTTTCTGATACACTAATTACCTCACTCTAAAGCCAATGGTGTTCTGCATTTGGCCTAAGTGATACATTATCTGGAAACCCCTTCTAGCCCAGAGAAAAAACATTTCCTTTCATTATCCATCACCTTTGATTTCCTTGGTCTTTGTCACTACCTACATCTTGAACTCTCTGGTCTAGATCCTGCTTAAATAGGAGTCAACAGTATAATTCTAGTGGGAGCAGGACACCCAACTTTCCCTTTCTTCAACTCTGTTCTTTTTTTTTATCTTTGCTGCCTAAATTAGCCAGTAACAGCAGTATCTTGCACTGGTAGACTCAGGAGTCCTTCAAAGATCTCAAAGCACTCTAATAGACTGCACAGATAAGTATCTGCTAGCTCAGTAAATCTCAAATCTCTTTCCAAAAGTTCATATCACTGGCTTCATTTTACAGATGATGAAACTGAAGCAACTGGCATAAAATGGCCTGACTTCTTCCAATGGCAAGGGACAGATCTGAGGAAGAGCTGTTATCTCCCAAGTCCCCACTGAGGCACCACTGATTTGGCCATACTCCTACCAGTGCTCTTTGTGCCACGCAGCTGTTCCTGTGGTAGAGCACAACTGCTGCTCAGCAGCTCACAGGAACAGTTACACCAGCACAGCCTGGAATAGGAAACGAAGGAGTATCCTGTTAGTAGCTGAAAGTACCAGGAAGAGTTAAAGAGGTTGCATACAGGTTTTTGCATTGAAATTTGCCCACAATTTCCAGTCTATTGTTACTATGAGAAGTGCTGCTAGATGTTCCCAGTCAAAAAGCAGGGAAGTGTTTGGAAGAGAAGATAGCATCCCCAGAGCAGTGATCCAGATATCAATGGAATGAGCAGCACGACTTCCCCCCCTTATAGTGTGATGTCTACATGGGAGCTCTCAAAAACATACTCAGTTGTGGGTGCAAAATATCTGAAAATCTGGCCTTGTAAGAACAGAAATTGTAAAGGCTGTGGTTAGGGCCTTTGTACACCTCTTGTTTCTGAGCAAAGTGTGTAACAAAAACTATTAATAGAGCAAATTAGTCACATGTATTAATAAATAAGTCACACGTAGTGTGCTTGCTGCAGGTGAGAGACTACATGGTGACATTCAGCAACAGAAGAGAAGAAATACCTACTGCTGGCTAGGAGCTAGAGTCAACTCTTATTTTTTTAGTGTCTGACCAGAAGCAGGGCATAAACAAGTAATTTCTGTCTTTCTTGCATTTCTGTAACCAGATGCGTGACTCCAGAGGAGGAATACATGTTATAACACACATGTACCTTCCATGTGCAATGGCCAAAACACATTGGTGCAGTGCAGTGTGAATCCTCTACTTCCAAAACACAATCTGTATGGAACATGGATTTGGTAAGGTGCATGGCAGAGTGCAGTAGGTGTGACTCTGTGTGCATGAGTATTATATGTGCTTGTGAGTACAGTAGGTGTGGTGTATATGTACAGTACAGCATGTGTTTGGATTCTGGGAGTAGGAGATGTTTAGTAATTAAATCCCTTTTCATCCTTCTGCACCTGTCTCCTTCTGAAAACTGAGAGAACAGACGTCAACCGGGACAAGGGCTGGATTGAATACAGCCAATTCTGAAATATTTATTAGCTTGTGACACCACTCAATGGAGGAGAAGGAATGCTGGTTAATCCGCCCAGCAAGTGCTCACTTGGTGGTGGGGTATTTTTCTACCTCATTATATTTCAACTACTGTCTATTTTGTCAAAAATGGTATAATTTTAACTTGTGTTTATATTTATTTTCAAATGCTTTTGCTAGTAACCAGAGATTTCAGTGCACTGAGTTCTGAATCCAGGACACCCATGGCTTTCTAGCCATATTACAGAGCTGCTTTAGTTCTTCTGTTTTGTGTGTTTACTTTCTTCACACTGCACTCTTCCATCTGCCCTTCCCACCAGTGCTGGACCTCCTTGTGCTTAGGTAACTCCAGCAGTTTATTAAAGCCTGTCTTAAGCTGTGTGAGCCCTCAGCCAGGGTATGCTTTATGTTTGAACTACCACAGACTGAGTTTATATATATCCCTTTACCTTCCTATAAATGTCCAGATAATGTATATAGATATATATACACACATATATATATATTCCTGCATATACATGCGTATACATGCGTACAAGCAGGCATCCATCTTACAGCCATACACCTGTATGAAACATGACACTGTCTTTGTTTGCTCTAAATGACCACACACTAATCCCTGAAAAAATGATAATTTTTAAAGGTAAAACTTTACTGGGGAGATGACAACCAGGGCTTATAGTGTTAGACAAAGGATTCAGATAGAGCAAAGATTAGTCAGGTCTTGTAGCAGCAAACAGAAACATTAGTTTGCTTTCAAATGGGAGTTTATACACCTGGTTAGATGCCTTTTCAAAGACACTATCACAGGAGAGAGCTTGTCCCTTCCTGTCAAAGTGCTCTTAGAGATAACTTCAGTCCAGAGGATGACTTTAGTTGAAAGGGAGGAATAGACTTTGTTTTATAGTGGAGAACAAAATCTGTCCACACCAAAAGCTTCTGTGTGCAGAGACCTCCTGGGAAGGAGCTGTCTCTTCACCAAAATAGAAAATTTTCAATGATCCTCATGGAGCTCTGAAGTAACCTTCTCTTTAGAATCTCTTAGGGATTTGGCAGATGCCAGTTAGATGCAGATGCTGTAGATCCCTGAATAGGGATGGGGTTTAAAAACTTTTCTTACCTCCACTGTGAAAAAAAAAACAAAAAAACAACCAACCAACCAACCAACCAAACAAACAAAAAAAAACCCAAAAAAAAAACCAAACAAAAAAACCCAAAAAAACAAAAAAAACACCCCAAGCAAACAAACAAACAAAAAAACCCAAACAAAAACCAAAAAAACAAAACCAAACAAAAACACCACCACCAAAAAAAAAAAAAAAAAAAAAACACACCAAAAAAAAAAAAACAAACAAACCAAAAAACCAACAACAAACGAAAAAACCCTTAAGACTGGCAACAAATCTCACTGTGTGAGGCTTATTCTGAATGGTTTTGGCATGATGCATAGTTGCAGCTATTGTGTTTGAGCAGTAATTAGATGTGGCCCAGGGGGACCACAAATGCATTAGAAGGGACGAGGCTCACCATAAGCCAAATGGCTGCTCTTACTGTTTTCTGTAGGTTACTCAGGATGTTCTTAGAACCAAATCCTTCCATAATGCTACAGAAAAGGGACTGCAGCATGAGACCTGCAGCACCACCACCAGTTCTCTACATCTGACTCCTCACTCCTTTTAGCACTTGTGCACGCCCCACTCACCCACTTACCTGCCCCATGTGGACAAGCGCAATTCATTGTGGTAGATCTACCTGACAGTGTTTGTTCACTACAGCAACATGCTCACACTTTGCAAACTGTATGGTTTATATGTAGTAACAAATATTCATTAAAGCAGTTCTCAGTGTCAAGAACAGGCAACATGAGGTTTGAAAGCCAGAAGACCTCATGTCCCATTGACAACATCCTTATCGTCTTCACACCCCCCACTAACATTCAATCCCTGGGTTCCTCATATCTGTTGAGCATATTAAACCTCTTGAATGTGGAATTTGTACTGTTTGTTCCACAGTACACCATCACACTACCTTCATAACACTACAGCACATATTGATTGTACCAGGTATTCCCCATCACATTGATTTACTGATTCCTTTCACTGCATTGAGCAGATTGAGTCTTCCTCTCTCCTTTGCCACAGTGGCATCCTCAGCTGTACTTATTGGGTATTTTCCTGTCAATCTCTGTCACAATGATACTGAGATCCACTTACCACTGTTTATATTGGGACTGAAGTGACCTCTGTGTTCTGCTGTCTTAATATCTCAATGGCATCTTTCCCTGAATACCATACAGCTATTTTATATGGTATAATGGTCTACACCAAGAAGACCACTTGGACATTTCAAGTCATTTATTTCCTTTGAAATGTAAATGTAATCTAATTAAAAATCAGAAAATATCACATAGTTTTGTAGAACACAGAGAGAGAGAGAAATAGTATTTCCCATTGGTGAATTCCCCAGTTTTACAGTTTCTGCTGAGATTATAGAATCACAGAATCGTTAAGGCTGGAAAAGACTTCTCCAAGATCACCAAGGCCCATCTTTGACTGAATACCACCATGCCAACTAAACTGTAGCACTAAGTGTCACATCCAGTTGTTTCTGGAACATTTGCAGGAATGGTGACTCCATCACTGCCCTGGAAAGCCCGTTCCAATGTTTAGCCTGCCTTATCAGTGAAAAAATAATTCCTGATTTCCTGAACCTTCCCTGGTTGAGCTAAATGGAGGGAGAGAGCATCGATAGGAGTCTCTTACAAAATCAGAAGCCTCATTCTTGTCTCAATCTCATCTTTTGAGGTGCTCACCCACAGAATGAAACTGCAATCTCAGATTTAATTTCTTCAAGACCCTGGTTTCCCTCTAACATTGTGAAGACAGCAGAAAAGGAGCAGACTGAATGCATGGACTGTTACATGCCAGAAATTAGGAGAATAAGCAACTCCAGACAAGCATGAGACTGTCCACTTTGCAGTTTACAGGAGAACTTGTCCCTTCCTTCTCCACTCAGTGTTGCCAATATGCCATTGACACATTGGCACATTGACACAGCAGGAGCCCAAATCAAAGTGAAGAGATTCTGGTAGTGCATCTTCTGCTTATGGTAAAAATCTCGCAGTAATCTCATCTCTCAACCAGGCAGACAGTGCTCAGAACCCACCATAATCAATTCCGGAGTCAGTGTGTGGGACAGCCTGGGAATGTCATGCTAATGTAGGTCATAGTGAGCACCATTCCGCTCTGTGTCTCTCGCTCTTGTTTAAAGGGCCACCTAAAAGGCACAGCTGTCCCCAGACTATGGCCACACAATCTCTTCTTGCAATAGGCCAATCCTTCTATTGAGAGTGTCAGGACCTACACAGTACTCTCCAGAGTGCTTCCCCTTTAAGACAGGACAGTGCAGTCTTTATTTGCTTGTTGAAACTGTTCAGTTTTAGGACAGGGGGGGAGGTCACACCTGTTGTGGAACTTGATAGAAGGCTTATTTATAAACTTTCAGAGCTTGGGATTCTTGCAGAGCTGAATGCGCTGATGTCCGGAGGGGAAGGTCACCGAAATGCTTGTTTATAAAAGCAGCAGCAACTGGAAAAACCATAAAAGTCTGAAATGATGAAATTACCGAGCTATTTGATCAGGCGCATGGGCTATGTGCTCTGTGGTCAGCCAGAAAAACCTCGCACGTAAGAGTCAACCCTGCTGGCTGCTGCCCTGAATTCTCCTTCAGAGGCGAATGCAGTGTGCCTGAAGAGGGCAAAAAATAATCAGCTGCTTAGTATGGTCTACTTTTGGGTTGCTGGCTGGTCCACTCTTAATTTGACCTTGCATGGAAAGGGGAAAGCCTACTCTGCACTTGGTATCACAGCTAATCCACTCTTTAGTTTCACAACTTCAAAGAGCTACACCACTTGTTAACATTCAGAGTGTTCTTTTAGCAAGGAGTCAGTCACACCCCAAAAATCTGCCACTGTCTGGGGGAGGAGGGAGAAGAGAGATGGCAGCTTCAGAAACACTTTTGGATTTCTGCAAAAATGTTGCATGAAAGGTGTTGCCTTTTTTGATTGTATGTTTATGCTACTGTTTGAAAAAACACTTCTTATATTACAGTTTGGAGAGAAGGGGAAGTAAAAACCTTCCCTTGGGTTTCAGCTTTAGTTTCTATTCTCATTTTACAGTAGAGTAAATTCAGAATAATTTCCTTTTCGCCTCTTTTTATTTTTTTTCTCTTTTATTTTTCTCTGTACGTCAAAATCTTCATTTAAGGAAAGCTTCATTTTCACTTGGTGACTGATAGCTGAACAGGTGGCTTCTGAGCTTGCAAGTGTCAGATGAACAGGCAGTTTAGAAATGGACAATTTGCAGCTCACTTTCTCTTGCTGACGGCCCTTTTTCTGCTGACAGATTCTTGGTTCTACCAGCCAAATCATGCACACTCTATCTGCCCTCCACCCCCGGTAGAGAAAAAAAAAACTTCAAGAGAAAAAAACCCTAAGATGAAAGAAGATGGTCTCTGGGGAACTCCTATTCATAAAATGGAAAGAACTTCACACTTGGAGGCATTCTTGCCCACTCAGCCTACTTGGACATAATTTATAAGAGGGGCAGGATTTTCTGCTTAATTTTCTTTCCTGGAAATCTTGTTTGTTTTATGGGATTTTTTCTGCAGAATCCTACATAAAGTGGTGGATGCCAGAACCAGGACCAGTGACTGCCTGCTGAACGTGATGAGTTTATTCAAATACCAGAGCCATCAACCCCTCCACATAAAGTTTTTCCTTGACCACAGCTAGAAATACTGTCAACCAGGGGATTCTGACATGTGAATGCCCTTCTGCCTGTTAATGATTAAGACTTTCGATGATTATAACAAATACGGCTGTATATAACTTTCTGCTGAGACTCATATATGGCAGAGGCATTCCATTTTCAGGAATGTAGGTAGGAGCTGCACAGGTCTGGTCCTGCTGCCTGAGTTGCCAAGAGATTTTCATGCTGTATCTTTACAAGATCATGGGATTTTGGTAATTAAAAAAGATACCAGAGTAACCTTTTCCATAAAATGCATCACTAGAATATGGATTTATCTAAGGTAGCAGTCACTCTTCTGATGTTTGGTTATAAGTAACTTAAGAGCTGTTTTCTACAGGATCTTAGAGGCTCTTGGTACCAATTTTTCAAAAGGATTTAGATGCCTTTGAAAGATAAGTGCCCAGAGGGGTCTTAAAATTTTCAAGGCAAGCCACATTAAAATCATTTGGATTTATGTGCCTATCTTAAACAGTTTTGATAATCTACAAGGTGCCTATCTGAATATTTAGATAAAGAGAGCACTTTGAAAATATGACACTTACAGACCTGAGGAATTCTAATCTGGAGAACACATCTTGCTGACTTTCAGCGACATTTAAACTCCTAAGCCTCTCTCCAAAGTGAAACTTAGGATCCTAAGACACTTAAGTGCTTAAAATATGTTGCTATGTGTCTGTAGGAGCTGGATGAGGACAGATGAGGAGAGCAGGATTAGATGCATGCATCTGTCTTTCTGTGTAGCTCTCATAATACTGGAGTGTCTCTGCATATGGATAAAGGTGGATTGATGAGTGCATGACCATATGCATGAGCATATTATATGGCCGATTGGATGGGACAGGGAGGAACAAAAATTGGGTGGAAGTGACAGGTGATTACATGGATAAATAACTTCATCTTGCTGAACATTTATTTAGTGCTTTTCATCCAAAGGTACCCTTAAGTGCCTTACAAACTATTATGGATATAAGAATGACTCCACCAGCCACAGCAGCTCTTTAAGAGTACACAGCCAAATTATATGATCAAGTTATGACCAGACATGAAGAGTATCAAGTCCCACTGAAATTACCTAGAAATTTTTGGCCATCAGCCATTTAGGATTCAGTCAATACACCCAGGTTAGAGCTCTTATGCAGGAAGAAAGTGCTATGGAAGTCTAACAATGACAAATGGCAAGGACTTAGTTTTCAACACCATTTAAAAATGAGCACTGCCAACAGCATATGAGCTATGGAAACTGGCTCAATATTAAGGCAGAGAGAGGAGTACTGGCTTTCCATGGGTGGCAAAAGGGAAGATGTTTATATGGTATTTTAATGGGGAACAAAATTACAGAACTTTGTTTTGAAATAAATCTGCATAAAGAGAAAAGAAGCAGAACGATGAATGGATGAGAGATACAAGGGGGAGAGGCATTGTTCAGACCTGAGAGGATTTTCAGTACTGCCTGTCTGAAGCTCCAAGCCCATGTTCACACTGAGAGAAGATCCCATCTCTTCCCACATTACCTAACCCGGCTGTCTCTCTTAAGGGCAGCACATGCACTCCAAAGGCAAGTGGTGCCAGCTGCTCTCTTGCCAAACAGTGGAGTTAAAAGCTGTATAAAGTTATAGACAATAAACAATGAAACAGAAGCAACAACAGCAGTTTTCTCTGCTGCCTCCACCTTTGTGCCTTGCTGCCACCCTCTTTCACACTCCTCCCCCTCTGTCTGCCAAAAGGATAAAAGCATGATTGAATTGGTACTCTGTGACAGGCTGGGGAAAAGCAGCTGCCCAGTATACATATTTATTTAAGTACAGTAGATGAATCAAGACTATGATTATAATACAACATAAAAACTGGGATGCACTGAGCAAATAGGGGAAAATGTGTTCATCTGCTCCTCTATTCTCCTACCTGCACTTCCGCTATCCACAACATCAAAACACCCAGTCTCTGACAAGTTTAATGCTAGTGAGGTAGTGTTGGGAAAGAATGTACCATTTTTGTACAGCAAGCCTGTACAGAAGTCTTTTCCTACCATGAGGATGATTTTGGGAAATGCTGTCATTGCAATGTATAGTTTCCTCACCAGTTTGAGGAGACAGTGATCCACCAAACAGAGCATGCAAGGGGCTAGCTGTGCACTGCAGCTGTAATAAGGAATATCCTATTGTCATGGTGAGTGAGTGCTGGTTCTTTGCTGTAGGAGATCTGTCCTTGAGTAAGGGCCAGGCTGTACAGTTTGCACACACAGCACTCCTTGACTTTGGGGGATTCAGGCATTGGATGATGAGTGACTTACAGAACCAGTTTCCAGTAATATGCATTGCACACTATTAGAGGAAGTCCACTGACATCTCTGTGCTGTTCCCTTCCCTTTACCACTTCTTCATCTTACATGCTCGGTCATTTCCCAGATCCTCCTCAGAGAGCCCTGCTCCCTGGCATGCTCTCCCTTCCCTACTGCCAAGCGTCATCACACCCGCAGCTGTCACCAGAGGTGCCTGAACAGCCATGCTCGCTGCCATCCCTGCCCACACCAAGCACTGCTTGCCATCAGAGAGATATTTGGGAGTCCTAGCTATGGCTACTTCTGGGACTGGGATCCTTCCCAGGTAACTGTACTTCTGGAGCCCAAGCACACAGGTGGTTATGCTGACAAAATAATGCTCCTGGTGATAGATACTATTTCCTCTGAGGAAGTGGTATACGCTGGCCAGTTGCTCCCAGGCCAGGTAAGCAATGTTAGGGCTGAGAGGTTCTCATGGCACAGCAACACTGATACAGCCCTTCCTATACTCAAGTTTATACTCAAACGCTGTTCATGCTTAGTACCGTTTTCATTGGGTCTCATGACTGGATCATACAAATACTAACTGACAAGTAGCCCATGCTAAGGGATATTTAAATCAGGAAAGGAGGATGATCTCATTTGTGAAGCAATGGCCTGTGAATCAGGAGATGCAGCTCCAGTTCCTAGCTCTGCCAAGACTATTTGGCTAGCCTGAGCAAGTCACTTCCTTGGGGCTCCACTGGTAAATGAGAGATACTCTTGTTCCCTTTTCCTGCTCTTCCACCTGCAATGCAAGCTTTTCAGGACAAAGACTGTTTCTAGCAATGCAATTATATGGTACAAAGCATAGTGGGCCTCAGAGTTGGTTGAGGCTAGCATATTAAGATATGAATCTTAATTATAGCAGGGAAAATATACAAAACAACAAACATTAAATATGGTTATATTTTTGGTGAATGCTCAGGTTGCAGCTTTGTGTACCAAAAGGAAATACTTTTTTTAAGTAAAATTTTTAACATTTGCTTTAATCAAAAAAACTGTAATTGGGGGAAAACTGATCATAAATACCAATGCTTTTTTCTGCCTCACCAATTTTTGCCCACTTAGAAGTGCTATATACTTTTTTGTATGTATTCAGCCACACTGAGACTACAGAAGCGGAGTCTAAGTGCAAAGGGGCTATGTTGGCTTTCAGCTGCCAGACTACATTGGACATGGAAACATTGGAAACAGCTCAGTAACCATCTTTTACTCTGCTCTCCTCTCAGTATTTGCTGCATCTGCCTGGAAAGGACCAAGTTTCTTTTGCTTATGTTTCTCAGGGTGCTAGTGAGCAGCCTGTGGTGCCCAACTGAGATGCTGTGGGTTGGTGTTTTGCTAACAGTCATAGACGTTTTTGCTTACCTCTGGGATGACTCCATGATCGGGAACTGGGCCTTCTACTCTTTGAGTTTGCTTTCATTTTCTCAGCAGACACATCCTTTGGGCACAAATGGCACTTACTGTGTCCATGTAGGAGTGTTTCTGCTACAGCTTGGACTGTTAATGCCTGTGAGTAGACTTCACTCCTTGTGAGTAAACAGATCTCCCTGTGCCTTTGAATGTCCGTCAGTTAGTGAAATCGTTTTGCTGCTCTAATCAGCATTCTCCCCTGAATTTCTGAACTGGGATGACTTATGGAGAATTTTGGCAAGCACATTTTACTCACACCTGGCTATATTTCTTTCTCTATTATTTCACTAACTTTGTGTCACACTTACTTACAAGGGAGATCCACAACGCCTAATGCAAGCGTCTGCATTTGTGTATGTGTCATGACATGTTTACAACTGTGTATCCTTGTGTTTGTCAGCACATATCAGTATGTGCACCTGTTTAACTGCATTTGGTTTTGCTTCTTGGTTTTGGCTTTGTGTGAGAATCTGTGAACATAATCTTTTTTCACCCCAGAAGTGGACATTTTTCCTGGGGGGGGGGGGGGGGGTGTGTGCGGTGTGTGGTGTATATATACTATATGAAGTACTTCTTCTGTATTTGTTTTGCTTTTTGCATGTTCCCTTGCAGTTGTGTTGAGATGCTCATGCAGGCATGTTTGAGTATAGTTGTGCATTGATATTTGTTTTGAGTTGTGTGTCTTTTCCCATGTGTGTAATTCCCTGTCTCTGTCTCTGTGCTTCCCTGTATTTTCTTTCCATTTCCCCATCTATGCTGTGTGCAGTTACCTGGATTTGTGCATGTACGTATCTCCCTGCTTTTATTGTCTGAGGGTTGTATTTTTAATGGGGTGGGTGCTGGTGAAATTGTTAGTCATTTTGCTTTGTATTTATCTTTCCGTGTTTTCCCTATTTTTGCATAAAGTAGAGGCAGATTATAATTTGGTGATGAATTCTATGAATACTAATCTTAGGCTACCCTTGACCCTAGGGTCAGCTAAAGATCAAAACCAAACCATTTAATATTTTCCTTTTGCAGATCAATAGAAGCATAAATTCACTCTCAATGACAACTATAATTTCAAACAGATCTATAGGAGGCATGCATGCATTTCCAGGATGAGCTGCTCATGCGCCTGTTGGGGAGCACAAGAAAAAGAGTTTCTCTGTTGTTGTGGGTTTGGGGGTTGTTTTTACCATTGAATCTCTTTTGCCTTTTTTCTTTTATTGCTCTGAAATGCTATTTTCAGCAATGCCTGTCATATAAATATCTCTTGTTTTTCTTCTCCTCTTTCCCTCCTAGTGAAAAGGGCAGGGGACCTATTGAAAATTCTGCTTTATCTCTTTCAGGAGAGTTCAAGTGCGGGTCGAACAATCGATTCCTCCTCCTTTTCTTTTTCAAGTTTCCTGTCGTTCTTTTGCCCAGATCAGCACTGAAGGAAAATAGGAAGGGCAGCCTGGAGTATGTACATCTATACACCTAGTGACAGAAAGGGAGAGCACGCAAGTGTGTATTTGTGAGCACTTATAATTTTTTTTTATATATAGCATATATGTATATAAAGTATATATATATTCACACTCATGTGCAAACATATACATACATATTTTTTCCTGTAGCTGTCTATATGCCACAAACTCCTGACATGTTCTTACAGTAAAACTATTGCAGAGATAGAAGGAAAAAAAAACCAAAAGCTGAGAATGGGAAAAGTTTGGAAGTACTGTTCAGTTCCAAACCAGAATATTAACCCTTCCAAAAATTCTCCTCTATGAATTGCAAAAGCTTTTAAAGAAATGCGTTAAGATCCCAGACAGTTTCTACAATTTTTCATGGTTGGGGGGGGGGGGGGGGGAAGAAGGGTTATTCTGCAAGCAGCATTGTTTAAGAAAAATAAATTCAGCTGATAATCCACAAATCTTTAAAGCTGCATTTAGTCTAAAAAAGGTACTTCTCAAACATTTTCACCAAATCAAAGTGGCAGGAGGGGAATGGGGTTGGGGGGGTGGGGGGGTGAGGGGGAAGACAAATATAAAAAAAGCAAAACAAATGACACCATTAATCTGCCTGGATTTTCCACCTCATAGAACAATCTGTTTAGGAATGACTGAAATAAAGTGGAATGTGGTTTAGATTTTTTTCCTCAGCAATCACTCTCTGTAAATTCCTTGTTTGTGGGGAAACGCTGAAAAGAGGAGTTAGTCCCACTACCCTGTTAGTAAAATAAAATTAAAAAAAATTAAAAAGGCACTATAAGCACAGGGAAAGAAAAGGGGGGGGGGGGGGGAGGTTTGCTTTGTGTAGGAAATAAAGACCGTAAAGTGAGGACTTTTATTGCTGGCAATCAGAGTATTGCTGCTGGCAGTGGCTAAAGGTGGAAAGCAAAGATGATTTAATTTATAGAAAGGACAAAGATGTCATGTAGCAGATTTAATCACTGAAAAGAAAAAAAACCTACCTAACGTCATAATTTACATTTTGGGATAATAAAGAAGAGTGAAAGAAAGAAACAACTGAAAAACCCTGATGGGTGAAAAAAAAAAAATGAAGGAAGATAAATAGATTTGCCTGTAAAACTAATAAATTTAAAAACAAATCCAGAAAGCAAAACACAGCCCTCTGAAAGTGCTGGTAAAATGGACCATCGATTTTGGAATTCATCTGCATTTTGTATTTTAATAATGCTTACTCTCTCTCTCTCTCTCTCTCTTCCTCTCTCTCTTTTGCAAAATATAAAAGCTGATCTGATAAATATTAATTTGAACCATCATAATGTATTTGAAAATTCCAGCTAAAATGTCACCACATGGAACATTAATGTAATATTTCAAGGCCCTGAGAGCAATACTCATATTGATTGCATTTATTTCACTCTAGGGAGGAGAAATAATTCTTCAATGTGGGACACATCTGGTAGCCAAAGATGCAAAAGGCTGAGGGTAGAAATGGAAAATTATATGGGAAAAAACCCCCATAACCTAACACCCCAAAACCAAAACAGAAGTATAAGTGAACCTGACAATGCAACCCATTCAATCTTGTGTTTCACTTATTGCAATTTTTTTTTTCAGAAAAATTCTCTTCAATTTTTTAATTTGGAGGAAAAAAAAATCACAAAATTCCCATCATGTTTCTATGAATCTTTTGGCATGAAAATCAACAGTAAACAGTATCATCACAAGTCTAATGAAAGAATGTGTGTAATTGATTTGCTTATTGGAAACACAGAAGCCAGGCTGAGAAGACAGCACAGGACTTAATCCTGTGAAACTTGGACAGAGGATCTCAAGAAAGATGCTCTTATCTGGGGAGGGTCTTGAACTTTGCAACACTGGTAACCCAAACCAGTCTTTGGTTTGGGACTATTTTCCTGTGATTCTGCAGAAGAAGCATGGAGACGCTGCCTGTCTGGGGTCCCATAAAACAGATCTTTTCCTTGTCATTAAGAATATTGATGTTCATTAGGCCCAGGCGTCAATGAGTCTTTGTGCAAATGAAACGAAATCTGAGTCAAATTTTGACCCTGAGCCCAACACATAACCGCAATTGGCTGCAACTGGGGGGCTGGGGATTAGAGGGGTTCCCCCTAACACCGAAAATTCAGCATCCTTACTTTGAGATAAAAAAAATCTCTGCAAACACAGCCAAAAAGTGTAAGGAAATGGTCCTGTCCCTCCACCCAGCCAAAAACCCTCTTCATGTAAGGTGGTTTCTGATAAAGATGGAACAGATCAGGGCAAATTTTGCATTCTGTTAAGGTGAGATATCTTCAGGTAAGATAAACGAGCTCTCTGTCCCAGCTCCTGTCAGGGCAGTATCACTTCTGCAGGTAATGCTCCTTCTTTTAATTTGTTACCAGGGTTTTTCTCTTCCACCGCAGGTCTGGGATTGACGTTCCTGCTGGACAAACTCCAGGCTAATGAAGCAAGCTTGAGCCCTGTAATTCACGGCGAGCTACTTTGATGGAGCACTTTCAGTGTTAACAGTGTGATGGGTGCTTTTCGGAGCTAATGCCTCACTGATATTAACAGCCATGCCATAGAGCAAAATCTGCAATGTAAAAGCAAGTGGCTTGCTAAATATTTACAGGCGTGCACATCTCGCTGTCCCATTCATTTCCTTGACCTTTCATGAAGGGGGATGGGAAAGGGGATGCTAGAGAATGGTCCCTTCTGAAGTACAAATGCGCTAGAGCCAAACTCACTCCCCAGCTGCTGATAGCAAGACCTTGAGCTGAGGTCCCACTCTTTCCTCCCCAGCAGTTCATAAAATTAAGTCAAGTAAAGTCATCATATGCAGTGGACAGGCTTTGGCCTGAGCTTTCTGAGCAGGGGTAAAGGAATAGCTCCCAAAAGGAGAAGAGCCTTGTTATGAACTCTGTGTAGGTCACTGGAGCATTTCACTGCAGACCAGCACAGAGGCCAGTTAGATCCCCAAACCCCCAAAAGCTGATCCCAGGCGCAGCTGTTTTCAGAGAAAGGCAGCATTCCTGGAGAATTAAAGATGGGAACCAATTAAGGAGACTTCTCAGTTCTGCATCCAGTTCTGCCACTGATGTGCTGGATGATTTTCGGCAAGCCTTTTCCCATCTCTGCACCTCAGTTTCTCCTGACAGCATTTAAAATAAATACAGAACGGGTGTAGCAAACCCTCCTACATGAAGACGGGAGAGGGCATTGTGAGGCTTGTTTAATGCTTAGAAAGCACTTTGAGATCTACAGATAGAAAACGGTACACGGAAGCCAAGTATTATAATTAAACTTTATATAACCAGGCTTTGTAGAAACCATGGGGGCAGGAGCAGCAGCACCGGTTCCTGCAGCACCATGCAGCGGGGTGAGCCGGGGGCCGGAGCTGCGGCCGGGCACGGCGGAGATGAGGCTGGGCGGCGTTTGCCGGGGGAGCCGAGAGCGACAGAGTGTGGTTCTGTGCGACGCTGAGCCTCACTCAGCACTCGCGCGGCTGAGCAGCCTCTGCACTCGCTCAAACTGCCGCTCCGCCGAGCTGTCAAAACAGCGTGATGGCTGGTGCTGGCGTTGTGTGGCAGCCCGCAGGACTGGCCACCGTGCAGAGCCCCCGCCGCAGCGAACCGAGCCGAGCGAGCCAAGCCGGGCCAAGCCGAGCCGAGCCGAGCCGGGCCGAGCCAAGCCGAGCCGGGCCGGGCCGAGCCGGGCCGAGCCCGCGGCTCCGGCGTGCCCCGCGCGCCCCCTGCTGCCCGCCAGCTCCAGGGCGCCGGAGCCCCGGCCCGGCCCCGCCGGAGCCCCGGCCGGCTCTCCGGGTGCAGAGCGCCCCATAGCCAGGGCCAGAGCTGTGTGGGTTTTGGTCCGGGTCCGCCCCGGCCGCGCTCCCCAGGCGAACTCCCGGTTGCAGACCCCAGGCCGAGCGAGAGGTGGAGGGAGGGCTTTCTAAAGAGCAGGCATTAAGAGATGGTTTAATTAAGCCCACCAGAATCTGCAATTCTTATACAGAGGAGATACTGCAAGAGAACAGTGGAGAGTAGGTGGATAAGTCAACCTCACACACATAGCGTAAAAAGTTTTAACGGCCAAACCAGTTTCGTACAGAATTTACCACCTTGTAAAGGACTGAATGCGCACTGTACAGTCTCTCTTACAGATAATCCTACTGGTCTGAGACTCTCGAGCTACATCAGCCCCAGCATTTTCTCCAAAGATGTACCATCCCCAGAATGACTTTTATTCACAGATTGAGAGTTCTCTAAGTGCCTGGAACAGGACAAATTAATTCCCTGCAGCTGGTCTGCCCTACTACACCTTGCAAACTCCAGTGCTCAGGGGCAGGCAACCACAGTGCTTTCTCCAAAGAAAGCCTTGAATTAGTTTTTTTCCCTGCTGTTCTCCTTATACACCCATGCAATACATAAGACTGCTGGGAGGCTCTGTGGAGGAGGCACACCTTCAGGAGGACCGGAGGTTTCAAGTCCATCATGCCATAAGCCCCCACAGCTGCGCAGCAGTAGTATAAACATAGGGCTTCAGGTGGGCCTGCAGAGCACTTAAGAGTGGGACTCTCTGCAGGTGGCTGTGCCTCAAACCACCCATAGGACAAACTGATGTGACCCTTTGAGCACCATGGCCTCAAGAGTCATGTTCAGGGATGTGATGATCATTTCCCCAGTCCTTCAAGTATTACACAAGGAAACATCCTCCATACAGTCTCTCTTCTGCCTACAGTTTCCTCCCTTGTCATTTACATGATTGTCAATTCCAAGTACCGGGACAGAGTTCCAGCTAGTGAACAAACCCAGACGCTCCTACAGGCTTTCACTGAGTGTCTGTCCCCAGAAAAAGAGGATTGAACAGGATAGTGGTGAAAAGAAAAGGTTATGATCCTGGTTTTTCTCATGAATGATACTGGGTCTGAGTCACAGAGGAAGATGGCACTGGAGTAGCCTATACTCCAGAAAAGCACCACCCTGTCTGGCAACCTGAGCTCAGGAAAGAGCTAGGACAGGAAGAGCAGGTCAGGAAGGAGATGCAGTGGCAGAGCAGCATGTTTGTGGGAGCTCAGAATGGTGCATGCTTGCTTTTCTGGGATGCGTCAGGCCCACACAAAGGGCAAAAAGCAGCAATGCCTGGGGCAGCATGCAGGGATCAGGATTTCTTTCTCAGGATTCTTGTCAGGCATAGGAATGGGCCATGAACACCCAGACCAGGTATTTCAAATCTGCTATTGAATTTTCCTAGTGTTTCATAAACCATGGATGAGAAGGAGAGAAGAAAGGCAAGACTGAACATTGCAGAGAACATTTTACAAAGGCCTTGGATCTCCATATCTCAAGGTCCTGGGGCTACAAACCTGTAAGATGTTGTCAAGAAGTGGCCTATAACCCCTACAACCCCTCCCCCACTGATCTGGAAGCTTTTCAGAAGCCCCATTCTTCCCCCTGAAGACCACACAGATGACTTTGCGGACCCTGAGAAAGGCAGCCTTCCCATCCAAAGCCAAAGTGCCCACCACGCAGGGTGAGGCAGGAAGTAGTTCCCACGCAGATGCCCTTGCTTGCTTTAGGCATGGCTCAACAGCCTGTGGATGTGCTCAGTGCCATCAAAGGCAGCCCCACCTTGGGGCTAAGATTCAGAGTGCCTCATCAAGAACCACATCTCCAAGATTAATGATTGCCTACACTAGGACTTCTCCTTTATCCCAAGATGATCCCAATGCATATTTCACATCCACATGCTGCTGACCTCAAGTCCTGCCTACATCTACGAGTTCATGCCTTTCTTACCCATTTCTACTCCTGGTACCCCACCCAAAACAACTTTTCTTTTTTTTTCTTCTTCTGCCACACCTACCATATACTTGTCTCTATACCAAGGGTGGCATTGCAAGCCAGAGTCCTCAAGCATCTATGCCATGACCTAATTGTTCCTGGGACTCCACCTCTTCCAGGAGGCCTGTGTACATGCCATTCTAATAGTAAACTTTCCCACAATTAGTGGAGGTGTTGGCATCAGGAGCATAGCACAAACCACAGAGTGTGGACAAGCCATCCCTGGAGATGAGAGTAGTGCAGCTGAGCCACCGTGAGATCAGGCAAGGTAGTCATATCTCTCTCCTTATCTTCTGTTGTTCAGTTTTAGAAGGAAACTGCTTGCACCCTGCCAGTCATTGTACCTCACACCAAAGAAAAGTGCTTCTCCTAGATTGAGAGCCTATCCTGGGAGAGTTTTCCATGCACTTTACACTGAAGAATTGACAGTGTGGGATGAACCATGAATGCTGCATGTTATAATATCCCCAATATGTAGAGGAGAAAAGGGAGACTGAGATTTGCCTGCTAAGTATTAACGTCAAAGATAAAAAGCACCCTGTGCTCCAGGGGCAGGCACATGGAGGATCGGGCTGGGTGGTTTTGAATCTAGAGCTGATTCATGAGAGCCAAGCATGCAGAAAGCTTTACAAAACCCCTCAAAGTTATTTCAGACAATTAATGTGTTTGCTTTCTCCTCCTCCAGCTTCACTGCCCTTCTCTGGGGTCCCTCCTAGGTGCTGAGACTGACCATCTCCCCTTGGTGTGCACAGGGACAGTTACAATTCTGTGGTGTCCCAGTGCTTCATTGCTGAGACTGCAGCACAGCAAGTACTGCACAGGATAGTGCACAGTACATTTATAAATAATCACCTTTTCTATGCCCTGCAGGAGAGTGTGACTTCACAGTGATGTGTGTCAATGTCACACAGGCCCAAGGAGAGACACTGCTTTGACTGCTAGCTTGGTTCCTGGGGGACTTTCTTCTTCTTTGCCCTCCCTCCAGAGCCAAGGATCAATGTAAGAAGTTGCTGCACAAAGACATAATAGTACTTTACTAGCTAAGACATGTCCATGCAGTTGATGGTTCTCAGCCATCACACTGCAAAGGATTCTCCACATACATCTATAGACTACAGAGAACCACATTGTTATTTCTGTCCCAGACGTAGTGACAGATTAAGTCACTGAAGTCACCTGGCACTGCAGCCTCCTGCTTGACTGGATCCATGGAGTCTTGACGTCCCAGTATATGCACACTAATGAAGTAGTATAGGAAAGGACTGTACCGCATTCTTCTGAGAAATTTTTCCAGGGCAGATCAGGCACAGAAATGTTGTCCCCAAATTGGCTGTGCCTAAATTACAACATATTGAAGTACCCTGCAGACTGGTGAATCAGTGAGTGGCAGAGGACTGGCCCCAAGTTTGGGTCAGCACCCAAGCCACAAAGCAGTGACAGATATACATGAAGGCTGGGACACCTGGCTGGGTCTGACACCCATGAACCTCACAGCAATTTGTCTCATGCTGTGCCAGACCTTTGCTTAATGCAGTCGTTCTTCTCAGCTGCGGCCACAGTGACATTACTGTGCTGCATCCCTTCTTGAGCCCGCACTGAGACATTGCTCCTGCGTGGACCTGCTCTATGTGCCACAGACTGAGGGTCCCTCTGAGCCAAAACCCTCCAAGTGCCCTGGAGACACAAGCTGGACACAGTCATAGTTAAGTGATACTGTGTGCTCCATGTTCAGCAGCAGATCAGATCAGAAAATGCTGTAAGTCTCCTTTATTGCTTTCTACGGATCTGACCAAATATTCCTAGGCATTTGCCCTGCACTGTCCTTGCTGTTACCTTAGAGCTCCAAGCATTGGTTCTCCTTCACTCCCCGCCACTGACTCATTCAGTTTCTTGGCAGGTCAAAGAGAAAGGTGGACAGAGAAGCTGTACCTAATTTCCTGTAAAAGTATTGTGGCAGAATAGGGAAAGGGTTAGTATTGAAGCATGAGAGATACTGTAAGATAGAAAAAGCTTTTCCCCAATTCTCTATTGGCCCCCACTCCTTTTTTAAGGGGTGTTTCATGAGTGAGATTTCCCCTGTATCCTCTATGGGCAACATATGCCTGACTCACCTCATTTACTCAGCTAGAGCATGTTTTATTAATCTGGAGTTTCAACAAGGTCCTTTAGTTCTATTAATTTATTAATATTGCTAATTAAATATCATATTCACAAATGTAAATTTCCTAATAGTGTCCCTTCCATTTTCGAATTAAAAAAAAAAAAAAAAAAGAAAGAAAAAGCAGCAGCAGCTTGTTATGTTAGTCAATTGAAAGCAATTCAGGCTAATCAGGAGAGCGGGGCTGTCTTGTGTCTGCAGAAGGAGAGCCACTGTCAGTTTGCTTTGGGGCAAATATCCACCTTCTACCAAGAGCTTTAACAATTAGATTTCAAAGCAGGTACAAAATTTTGTGAGTGGAGTAAATGGCAGGGGGTGAGAGAAGGGGAAAGCAGAGAATTTGGTGTATGTGGGAAGAGGTCCCAGGGAAAAAAAAAAAAAAAAAAAACAATTGGCACAGGAGAATTGAGGAGGGTCAGGGGCACACATGTGGCCAGAGCCCAGGGCCAGCACATGTGTAAGGGAAATCACAACTTAATAGGCAGCCAGGAAGCCTGGAGAGTGGCTGTGTGGAAAGGGTCATGGGAGGGGACTGGTCCCTCTGGGGAAATGCAGTTGGTGAGTGAGGTCCAGCATCTGAATTGTATTTTGCCTGTTTTCCCTGCTGACACTTTCAGCTATGTTTATGTATATATGTTTGGAAAGATGTGATAATCTGCATGTTGGGATGACTGGGCTGGTGTTGCATTAAGGGAAGTTTAAAAAATATATTATATTGTTTTTATTATTAATGGTAATGATAGGGGCCTGTTCATTATCTTTCCTTTTGTTATGAGCTCTGTAATCTGAGGATGCTGTGGTAATGTAAAAGGGATAATGCAGTGGTACTGCTCAATTTGGTTCTGTTCTAAAATTCCATCCTTCTTAATATTTATGATCAGAACCCAGGAAAATGACATGTAGTTGCCTTTCTTCAAGAAGTTTAATAAAATCATAGAAACCTTTTTTTGGATCCATTGTGCAAAACAGACCTCAGTTAAAAAATCCTTATGCTCATTGTATGGATAGAGAGACATAAGCCCAGAAGGCAAAATATGACTCCCAAGGTTGTGGCTGAATGTCTCTTCAGATCCCAGCCCTTTCCCTAGATTAAATGCTAAACCATTTGCATAAAGGCACAAAACAGTAGATTAGGAGAAATTTGGGTGCAGAACATGGGCCACCCAGTATTTCATCCCTTGCTTTAAATGCTAGACTACCATAGACCAAAGTATGAAAATAGTTAGAAGCGTACACACTGAAACAAGAAAATACATCTGTCTCCAGGTAGGTGATTTTTTTTTCCTGTACACAGAAAGAATTCCCAAATGAAAATCCACTGATGACTCCAAGATGCCTAAAGGAATAACAGCATTGACCAGGTCAAAAGCAGATCCTTTTCAGCTGAGAGCTGGAGGGTGACACTCCCTCAGATGCAGACCTATACCTTCTGAGAAAACAGGAAAAATAAGTCACCTGTACTGAATCCTAGCAGCTGTCCTACTTTTGCTGTTGTGTTGCATATCCACACACCAAGGCTCGTAAAGGGTGAATGCTTTGCAACCTGGTTGGGCTGTTTTAGCAGAGTGAGTGGTATGTCACGTGGAGGGGTAGGTCTAAAGGGGAAGAGAAGGGAACAAACTGCCGCAACAAAATGCCTTTTCATTTTTCCACAGAGAGCAGAGAAAACACAGAAAGCCCTGGCTGAACTGGAAGGAACTGGTTCTTGTCACCTCACACACACTGGTCTTTCAACTGTTAATGATCTCTGTTGATGTGAACATCACCTCCTCTGCATCTTGGCGTATATAATTGAGCAGGTCTGCAATGGGGAGACAGCACCTCCAACTTCCCAGTCAGCACACACTTAGTGCAGCCTAATATCAGCTCAAGAAATGTTGCCAAGGTATCCTCTTCTGATGCCATGTTATCGCTCCAGTTTGAGAAAGTACAGAGTGCACCTCCTTGTGCTGACATAATAGGAGAGGACATCACCTTAATTCCACCTCCATTAGACCTCAGAGAGTTGACTGTGACACCCTGACCTCATCAATATTCAAAAGCTTAACAAAAAAAAGGCTATAATTGGGGAAGTCAGAAATAATGTAATGCTGTATTGATTATTTTATGGTAGGATTAGGTGTAATTACATCTCTCAAATTTTATTTTAATGTTACTTTATACTACTTTTAGCCTTTTAAAATTATCCAAAACAGCTCTGTTTAATGGAATGAACATGCCTTCAATTTAAATGTGAAACAGTCTTTTTCTGCTAAAGTGTGACCTCAATATATTTGAAAACATAAATTACTGCTATGTATAAACCATAAAAAATGAATGATGAATTTAATTCTGGTGAAGCGTGAGGGACTGGGAATGCAACAGGGAAATACTGTTTATCCAGAGGAGAGCAGACAGCCCAGGTGGAGAGAAGGAGGCAAAATATGACCTTCTCTAACACTGAATGGGACATGTCGTATGAAGGACTTGACTTTGGACTTACAGACCAAGGGCAATAATCATTTATTCCCTGGGTCAAGTCCTCAGCTGGCCTTGATCAGCATAGCTTTATTGCAATCAAAGTCACAGTACTGATTTATGGAGATTTCAGTCCTCTGTATTTGCTTGGTATTTGATTCCCTCCAGCTTTTTGAGATGTGCAGAAACAAATGTTCCAGCCAGAGATCCACAGGGTAACCTCCTAACTCCTCATCTTTCAGACCTCTTTGCACTGCCAGACTAGTGTAAAAGGACCTCTGCATTAACAAGAACAGGGCTGTAAGAATCCAGCTGAACCCTCTGTCTCTCATTTGCTGGTATCACCTCACCCATTATTAGAACTAATTATATTCATTACCAGGATCTAGGAGCCTTGAACCAGAGCTCAATTACTGAAGAGATGAGACAGCTCAGTGTCCCTACTCAGCCTCTGCTCAGAGCCTTTTCTAACACACCAGTGTTTGCATCCCTGGGCATTATCACAAGTGAATTATTAATAAATTATGATAGGCCAAACCTGCTTCCTCAGTGACCATAAATGGATGATTTTTTCCTCTGGGACCCCTGTTTTAAAAGGAAACTCTGCCTAGACTTCACTGCTGGACTTCAGCAGTGCTATCAAGTCCTCTGAGCAGTTACCGTGCAACTGTAAGTTCAAATTTCATCTTGATAGCAATTCCTATTTCCAACATAAACATTTCCTTGTTTTACCTCTTAATATGCAGGTAAGGAAGAAGGTATGCTGTCATCCATAAGTGTATATAACAGTTTGAGTTTATGCTTGAGGAAAGGAAAAGCAAGGTGGCTAGAAGGGTCACGGATAATAGTCTTAGACCTCTTTTGGGCCAGTGTGAGTCCAGCCAATTTCTGAACTTGAGCATCTTGAAACTCATGTACCTCATCTTAGCGCCTCTTCAGATTGAGACTACAATGGCTGTGTAAAGTTGTAATTGTGGGGATCACTCCTGATAGCTTTGTAAGGCTGCTCTTTGTCCCAGAACTATTGATATGGACTTACGGTGAAGGACCTGCCTGTTTAATCCACAACTTTTCAAAACACCTGCCAGCAGTTCAGTGAATTCAGCAGCCAAACATCCCAGGATGCTCATCAGCTGGAGTTGCTGATTTGCTGCTATCCATTCTTTCAAGTGTTCCCTTATCTGCTTTACATCAACAGCCAGGGTGCCAAGATGCTCATTACTTCCTAATGGTCCATATTCCATTTCTATATTTTTCTTCTTAAAGACCAATTAAAAACAAAACAAAACAAAACAAAAAAAAAAAAAAAAAAAAAGGCAACCAAAAAAACCCCAACAAAACTTAAGTAGCTCAGCCATTTTAGAATCACCATTGATTCCAGCTCTCCTAATTTATTAATGGGCTTACCCTCTCTATTGTATTTCTTTCCCCTGATATACTTGGAAAAGCTCTCATTATTTATTGTAGCCCTTTGGGCCAACATTTACTCCTTCTGCTTCCTACCTACACTGAAAGCTGGAACAGTTTCTCCATTTGCCTGCTGGCTTCTTCCCCATAGCTGGATGAGTTCAGACATCTAAGGTTTTCAAATTCAAATACGGAGGAAGTTCTGTGTCATTCCTATTTGAGTCACACAAACTCCAGCAATCCTTGGAGATCAGAAATTGCACAAGTGAGTGTGTTCTAGTATCTCAAGAGCAAGGAAATGATGTCGTATTTTAGGAGCAATCTATCTAATACAGATTCTGTTACCATTACAAGGGCTTTGAAGAAAAAGCACAAGAAATCTGACAAGATTGGACAAAAAATAATTTGAGTCCCCAGAAGACTCCACCAGTTCCAACCACAAATCAAATAGCCAAGTTCACCATTATAAAGTTTCCAAGGGAGCTAGCTGGGCACATAATTTCCCTGGTTTTTCTCTGTATTTTGGGAGAATCTCCACCTGTGAGGACAGTTGCATTTGCTGTAGGATTTACTACATTTTCTTTCTTTTCAGATAAGCAAATTATTCATAAAACGGAAGTAGGGAAATCCACTCCTCCCTGGCTACGATCAAGTTTCCCATCAATTAGGCAAATTGACATGAGGTTTAACATTTTCCCACTTATAGTTCCAAAAGTACTATGAAAACAATCCTTCAAATTGATACCCAAACTAACCTTACCCTGTAAAGCAAGTTCAGGAAAAGAAGGCAAGATTGCTAGGAAGTTTTACCAGCAATAGAAAATCAGCCAAATACAAAAAGGATTTTAAAGATTAAGGAAGAGGAATGACTGTCTTGCAACAAAGTATATAACACAGATAGGCACTGAGAGAACACACAGGTAAGATTAACATTCACAAGCCCATTCTAGAGAAAAATTATTTCTACAAAGATTTCAGGTAAATCTCTCTAAATTTCCATATTGTAAAGTAAATGAAGAAGAAGAGGATGCTTATGAAGGCACAAATAAAGGGTGTAGGTGTGCACAAGTGTGTATGTATGCCTGTGTGCAGCAGGTGCATGTGCGTACACAAAGAGATTAGCTGTGCTTTCCCATTTGTCTTCCTCTACCCTTAGTGTGCACCAGTGACAGAAAAGGCTCTCAAATGGCCTTTCACCACCACACAACCAGTCATGCCAGGCTATGCACAGACACTGCTCTCATCCTGACTCAAATTTAGAGCAAGGTGACTAAATAATATTTTCATTGTGTTTACTTCCATTTTTTCCATAATTTTTCAAGTTTTTTTCTGCAGAAGCAGGAGAGTAATCCAGTGAGCAGCAATGATAATCCCAAGAGAATGCCAATCCATGAGGACAGCCAAGGCCTGCTTCCTGTTTAATGAATGTGCAGTGACTGGTTAGGCAAATTGTGTATCTGCATTTCCTATGAATATCCCTGACCATATATTCCCAGCTGTGTTTTCTATTTAAAGTTGGCATGATGCATGCTCAGAGAGATCCCAGATGCTTATCCCTAGCAGGGAGTACAAATGTCAGTTCTCCTGAGATAATTCAGTTTATCTGTTATCAAAATCTGTAGCACAATAGCACCTACATGTCATAGAGGGCTGAATGGACACATGCTAAGAGGCAGCTCCTAGCTAGTAAAAAGGAAGTCTGAACAAACACACAGAGGAGGGAAACAGAAGCACAGAGATAGAAAGCTTCCCACCCCCTGACCAGGCACACACAGCATGTCAGTGGTTGAGCTACTAAGGCAGAATTCCTGATCCCAAAATCCACAAGTATACCATGAACAGCAAAAGGCTTGAGTAGCACTCTTTGGGTAGACACTCAAAACTAATTACCAAACAGGAAAGATCACCAGCTTCCCTTCCCGATACTTCTGTTCTTTACTGTATCAGCACTGGATGGCACAGAAATTCCAAATATAGCAGGTTAGGAATCTCTTGCCTATTCCCTACTTGCCAGCAAAAAAGCTTGTTTTGATATTTGCAGGAGGGAATTAATTTGGTATTCCTGATAAGATCTCAGACACACCCCAATGACACAGCCACAGAGGCTGATAATATCATCAGCTGACTTCTCAGCTTAGCAGCAGTCTTTTTCACCCGTTTCTAGGATTATGAAATACATATTTTGTGTGGCTGGCTAATGCTAAAGTTACAAAATCTATGTAATTAAGATTAATTTAAGAGCTGGATTGGATCAACTTGTGGCATCCACCCATTAATTAAAAGAAACACTGAATTTCAAGCAGCCGCCTTAATATTTCACTCTGTGCTGGCACTGTTAACCTCAAATTGGCAGGTGAGATGTGAGTGCCCAGGTGTGAAAGGCTGGGAGCCATTGGTTTGGGAACGCTGCCTGCATCGGGAGACAGGTGCCCTCTTCTGGAAGGTGCCAACATGCTACCTGTACGGGCTACTGGATTCCCTGCTTCCATGAATACCTGTGCATACACTCCTGGCTAAAAGCATAAAATTTATGTATGTAAGTCAGTGTAAATGTATGCATGACACACATCTTTCTGAAGACCCACATAAGTTGTACATAGATGGTTACCTGTGATGATGAAATTTTATGTATTATGTGAAAGTTTATAAAAGTTTGTGGGTTTTTACTACATATGCATATGTATATTAGTTCTGCAGAAGATTATGTAATGTCCACATGTGCTAGATTTTATGAGCCATGCAAAACCAACACTGAAATGATTAAGTGTTCAAAGCTGTAGGGAAAGTATTTCAAACAAATGGAAAAAAACAGTGACAAATGTTCTGCACAAGTTCATATGGATGGATTTGTAGTTTATTTAAGTGTCCTGCCTGCCCAGCTCATCTAATCTTTCCATAGAATCTGACCATTTTTATTAACTATTTGCAGTGTCCTAGCATCTAAATTCTTGAACAATCTGACATTGCCTTTGTTGCATAAACAGGAAGGGAATCTACAAACTGCCCTGAAGAGCTCACAGTTGATGGTACAGAGTGTTAAAACCACACTATATGCTGAAATGTAAAACTTCAGGTCCCAAGATTACCTTTCATTTGAAATGGGTCCATTTACCCCTGGGAATGAAATGAGAAATAACACAGATTTGGAATAACCTAATTTTTTAATTTGACTATGTTGATCACCTCATGCATGCATGGGAATATAAACAAAGATACATATATGCACCTTGGGACATACTGATGCATATGTGCATAAGCACATTAATTCAAAGAGGAAGTTAATTTGATAAGATTATATACATGCACATAAAGTGTGTCAAATGTCCAAGGATGTAGAGATATGTGTGTACATATATACAGAAATTGCATTTAGATGACCATATGAACACGTCAATGTGAAGTCCCTTAAGCAAACTTGTCAGAGAAGACACAGACTGTGTAAACAGCTGGAAAGATACTTAAGACCAAATGTTTTTTCTTACTGTCACGTTACAAAAAAGTTAAGAATCTCTTCCAAATCCAGACTTCTCTCGGATTCTACAGCTGCCAAGTCTAGTAGTTTTATGTATTTTTTATAATCTGAATTGCTCTCATGCAAAGTCATAGTTCTAATTCATTTAGAACAAAATCTCTCCCTCTTCTCTTTATGACAGGGGAAAAAAGTTCACCCCAGCACAGCATGCCGTTCTTTTCAGCACCTTCTGTTGGTTGCACTTAGACTGGTCTCTTCAAATATATTCCATCATTTAACTCATAACCATGGCTGAATCAGAGATCAATAAGTCCCTCATAACATCTTCTGCTGGATGAGAAGTAAACCAGCCACAGTCTTTCTACCTTATTCTCTCCATCATTCCATCAGCACTCAGCGCTGTCTTGAGTACAAGGCTTTGATCAAACTAGTAGTTTCCCTTCCAGACATCACGATGATACATATCCAACTATCCTTCAGCAGGGCAGGCTCCAACACCCCTTATTAGTAGCTTTGTATTTGCAGAATTGTGGCAAGTACAGGCTGGATAAGAACTTGCATATGTTTAATATAATCTAAATAACTGAGCGAGTCCTGGATTTAGTTTTACAGATTGGCTATTCCCAATTATATTATCCTTCCTCATTGTGTCTTCTGACAGCCTGATCAAAAGAGGCAATCCAATCATTTACGTTTCTGATACTAAAGCAAGTTACAAACAAAATAATCTGATATAATAATAATATATAAAAATCAGACAGGTATAACCTTACCTGTCTATGAAAGGCAGCCACATCTGGAGTGCAGTATAGCAAATGTTCAGATGGCAAAACTGCAGTCCAGTGTGTCTGCAAGGGAAAGGAAGAATTTGATTAACATGTTGTCTTGCACCAATTGTAAATCATTTAACAGATTTTATTTTTAGATAGGTACATCTGTAGTTTTACAGCTTACCTATGAAAGGAGGCTAGGGTGAGAGGACTTGTTCGATGTTACCAGCAAGCAATCCAATAGTAACTAGAAGTAGAATCTAGAATTAAGCAACACTACACTGTCTGTATTTCTAGCACCTCTGCTCAGTTATGCTTAAGCCAGAAGGTCACCCAAACGAGCCTGCAGAAACTGGTATAACTAATAACCAACACAAGTTTCCATGGTGAGGATTATAACATAACCACCTCCTCTGATACCAGCAGATCTCTGCCCTGCTGATAAGCACAAAGCCTACCTGCACCTGAGGCCAGGGAATGGCAGCAGATTTTTAGGTGTCAGTGTACTCTACATGTGTTCTCATTCTTGGGGAAAATGTTCATGATTATTTCATTTTGTGGCAGTAATGGAAAATACATTTTAGTGCTTGTGTTCTGCATTTGCAATTCATGTTCCCATACATGATTACATTAAGTCTGTGTTCTGTCATTTTTGATGAATGTAGCTTGTTTTCTGTAAAAAACAGACTCTGGGATGGAAAGTGACAGAAGTGAAGCTGTAACAAAGGATGATCAATTTTTTATGGCCAGCACCAAATGCAGGGAAAGTCCCTGAATGTCTCTCTGAAGCTGGGGACTCTTCAGTCACGGGCTGAAGTATGACCCATTCCTGTCACCATACTGCTTCTGGCAGTCACAGGGCAGCGGTGGCTAATACTACTTTCTTCTTTTTCCAGAGCTGATAGCTTTTCATTAACAGGTCAGTGGCTGAGAGCAATTTGGCCTCTGCAAACAAATGTACACTGGTAAAGAGTGAGCAGCAAAGCAGGCAGCAGTGGGTGAGTTTGACTCACTTCTTAGCACTTGGTAACATCTCTGATCCTCTGATATGTTGTGCTGAAAAACTAGCAGAGACCCCTGTCTCTCCCAAAGTTAAAAAAAAAAAAAAGAAAAAAAAAAAAAAAAAAAAAAGAAAGAAAGAAACAGGAGGAGAAGAAAGGCATGAGGAAGGGAAGTGATTTAGTGATTTGTTCAAAGATAACTGTTGGAGGCTCCAGTGGAGATATCAGGAGAACTGTACTAAAGGTGACAACCCAAAGGACTGACTCAACAGTGACTTCAGACTAGAAAACCAGAGTAATGCACAGGCTAGAGTATTTAGCTGATCTTATTCAGACAGAGACCTCAAATAAGAAAAAATGATCCCACATATTTGTGGGAACATGGGGTTCTCTGCTGATGGCAGAACAGTTTGGCTTGTGTGTTGTTTTTGTTCAGATGGTCATGAGTTAGATCTTGACCTTGGAGACTCATCAATAACCACCCTGAACTGACAAAGGAGTTTTCCTGCTTCATAAAATCTGAGACTAAAGCCTCTTGACACACAACTCAATCCTCTTCTGCCATTCAAAATTCTGACTCAGGCTACAGTGGAAGAAGTTGTAGGGCTGCTGGATTTGCTTCTGCCCCCCCTTGCCTCCGGGACATGTGCTCACCACAAGCAGATGGTTTCAGAGATTAAGTTCTAAGGAGGCATTAGCAGGAATATCTGCACACAGCACCCTAGCAGCTGCCTGCGCTCACACCTGTTCTAATTTTCACAGCTTTCAAAGAAACAGTGTCCAAGGCTTTTTTGCCCTTTCCTTTTTAGGAAAATAGAAGCTTTGAGGCCAAATGCAGAGCCAGCTTCTACAGGCACTTAGGGCTTCTTCCCTTTGCAAACAGATTCCCTGGAGCTTCACCCCAGTCCAGATTCTTAGCTATTATAGTCAGGTTCTGAAAGAGAATGCAGCTATTTCCCTAATCCAGAAATTACAATAACAAAGAAAGCTGCATCTTAGGTAGAAGTCAAAAGCCCTTATCACAGGAAAGGAAACTCAAAATTGTTTTTTTGTTTCAGTACTGAAATAAAAATTATTGGATCACAACTGAAAGAGTAAGGCATCCACCCTTCACATTGAGTGTATTTCTTTGGTCATGTTTCTTCTGGTCATCAAATTTAATTCAGAGAGATCAATAAGAAAAGCAGCAGCAGGTATCACTCAGGACTCTAATGGCAGTCTCCAACTGCTGGGCACATGGGTAAAGAATGTAACCCCAGGTTCTGCACTACTGAGAATGGTGTCTTGTGTGATGTGACATCACTAAATGAAGATGCTGAAGATGCTGAGCTTGAGTCACTTTCTGCAGGAAATGGGAAAGGCATCTTCCTTCATAAGAGGACTTTAGGCACAATGTAATCTGGCACTGGGAAATGCAGCCAGCCCATAAAATTAACAAAAACATCATCAGCAAAGCAATTGTGCTGGAATTTCTCCTGGTTTAGCCATACTCTCCAGTTGCTTGCCATCAAAAAAAGTAGGTATTTCACAGCCTGCTGTGCTATTCATGTTGCCACACAACAGATAGCAGAAAAACCTTATATACATACAATAGTGACCACTTGATTCATTCGGGTGTACCTGTCTCTGGGAAGCTAGGAGGAGCTCTTCTTGAGCGTTCGTGATGTATACATTGAATTCCTAGTGCACATAAGCACTTACAAATGTACCTAGCACTTCTTAGAGTGAAAGTGTTTATGTGCTTGGATGCATGTCTTCCCTGCTATTGCTGTTCATAGTCTGTGCATGGAAGTGCTGCAAGTTCTGGCTCCTGTTCTGATAACTGAAGCAAGTCTGATAACAGTTAGAAATCCAATCTACTGAGCAGTGGTATGTCTATCACCAGGTCTGGAATCAAAGATGCTTATCCAAAGTGATCCACAGACCTTTTTCCAGACCCAATGTAACACCTACCCTCTTCTACAACAGCCAGCAGGAAAGTCCTTTGTCTTACCTCCCTCTCCTACACAACCTAATGCAGTGAGGTATAAACATGAAAGGGATGCTACTGGTAGCCAAAAACATTCTAGGCAAAGGCATGAGCATCAAATAAGAAAAAAAAGAAAAAAAACAACAACAACAACAACAAAAAAAAAAACCAGTAGAAATGAGAGAAAAGAGAGATTGGAAAAAAAAAAATACCAAAAAAAATTTAAAAAGCAAAGATTCAGAGAGGATGAGAAATTTAATGTTCACATAGTCAGAAAAAAAGGAATGAATGTCGAGAGGGCAAAGATGGCCAAAGGTGCCCCTTACTTGCCCATGGCATCATGCCACTACACTATCCCACTGATCCAAACTCTCCTCACAACTCTGCCAGCAGCACTCATTACTTATTAGCAACATGCCATCTGCCTCCACCATTGACAAGGTCCCAACCTTGGAATCAATACAGATCTGTTGGTGACATCTGTTGGGACGGGCCACAGATACCAGCGGCTTTTCACCAAGCACACTTGCTTCAAACAATGCTCAGCTGGTACCCAGTTCAGCTGGTGAGCACTGGGTTACCCTCCATCCCTCCACTGCCTGCACCCCTTGTGGTGGGGATGCTCAGCCAGACACACGTGCCCCCCACCCCAGCCAGGACATCCCACACAGAGGGGGCTCCAGACAGCTCGCCACTCCAGCTGGAACACCTCGCACGGAGGGGTTGTTTTCTGTAGAAAACAGACTCTGGGATGGAAAGTGACAGAAGTGAAGCTGTAACAAAAGGATGACCAATTTTGAATGGCCAGCACCAAATGCAGGGAAAGTCGCTGAATGTCTTTCTGAAGTCGGGGACTCTTCAGTCACGGGCTGAAGTACGACCCATTCCTGTCACCATACTGCTTCTGGCATACTGCTTCTGGCCCACTCGTGCCGGAACATCCCGCACGGACGGGGCTCCAGCCGCTCCCAAGCCCCCCCCGCAGGGCCAGAGCGCCACCTGCAGACCACGGGCCGGTCCAGTGAACAGCAGGAACTGAGGGCTTCACTTGCTCCCTCCATCTACTGCGACAGGACGATGGTCCTGAGAAGAGAATCGGGTGGTTGCAATATCAGCGGTATCGGGTATCTTGTCAGAACAACGGAAAATAAATGGAAAGGGACAACCACGTTAGGCAGGACAGGAAATTCCTGCTGTTGTGTTATATGTTGCTATGCAGAGTGTGTGAGCAGGCAAGTGTGAAAAACCTTCAATACTTTTTGCTGCCAGCTTTTTCTCTGAGTACCTGTCTTCCTCCTCTGACATCTCCTGGAGAGATGTTGGGGCTCTTCTGGAGTTTGTACCTCCATCTGCAAGTCCAAGTCTGCCGCTCATTCAGGTGTGCATTCCCCAATAGCTTCCACCAAGCTGAAGTGCTGTATGCCAGTGGACCTTCAACAAGTGCCAATATTCCATTCCCTAAAACACAGATCCAGGTGCTCCCTAATACTCTATACACTGAAAAACTAGTGAAATCATGCGATGAACTGCACTTGCCAATAAATGATTTCCTTCACATAAGACTTTGATTTTACTTTTTGACACTTTGGAGAAGCTCAAAAACAGCCTAGAAAAAAAAAAATCATTAAAACTCCGTATGCACCTGCATAATTCTTGCAATAATCTTCTTGACCCTGCTTTGCTTCTTAAAGAGAAATTTGCTGTCCCTTCCTCCCCACAGGAAGGTGGACAATATTTGGTATCCGGATTACAAACATATTTTGCAGATCAACTCAACAGCTCGACAAAAGAGCTCTAGAACTGTTAGAGGTGAAAGTGGTTCCTGCCTATCAAGGAAAGGAATGTCTGTCTTACTCACCCACAAAACAACAAAAAAAAAATGAACAGACCTTCAAACTGTGGCAGATAGAATGGCAGCATCTCATCTGGGTTAGAGTTTTCTCCCATCAATTACATCTTTTTTATCCAGTCATAGGACTTCACAGGTCTGATGTGATCCTGAGGCAGCAGGAGATGATGCTTTGGCAGATGTATGAGATAAAAACTACTTCCAATGAAACACACTAAATTTCTTTCGAAAACAGTTCTAATGAATTTAGGTGAAATATGGAATATAAGCAAAAACTCAGCCAGATAGAGTGTGGCCTGGAGGAGTTCTGGCTGCTTGATTGGGGATTGTAAAGGTCAGCAGTCTGTGTGCCCCTCAGCAGACCTTTGCCCTCCCTCTGCCATCAGGTGGACGGATGCCGTTAGTCAGGCCACACTTTGATCCCCAACCAACGACTCCCAGCCCCACATAACGATTTATAAAGCATTGCAAGGGCACTGTGTGACACTGCCAGCATCACCCAGTGACATGGCCATGTCCTCTCCATTGGACACCAGACCTGCACTCCTCTACTGACAATTTCCTCCCATCTGATAGCAACACATTGAACAAAACTTGCAAGCCGCCCTCAGGACCAGCAGAGTTAATCCCATGCCAATGCCATTGGGATTTGCTGCTCTCCTAAAATGTTAGTGCTACTGTATCAGATTCCAGCACCATATCCTTTTCATCTCTCTTTCCATCATGGTCTCTGAGGACACTGGTGAGAGAGAATGGCCATATAGCCTGGGCAAAGGGATTAGCATTAGGAACCCAAAGACCCAGATCTGTCACTGGGACTCTGCCATAACAACTTCATCCACCAGTGCCTCAGTTTCTCCATGTGTAAAATGAGGATAATGATAATGACCTACCTCAAAGGGTGTGGTTTGCAGATGAGTTAGCGACCAGCACTACAGAAACACCCCCCATCAATAAACAACCCAGCTTGGCACTGAAGGCACCGAGGGCACTGCATCCTTCCCTCACTGATCCTGCTCGGGAAAAATCTGCTTGCCAGAGCCCTCCTGCCTGCGACTGCGCAAATGACCAGCCAGCTCCATCCTCATCGAACCACCCTGCGTCTATTTGATAAAGACGAATATTGCTTTTTAAATAAATATAAAAACTCCGTTTCCTCCTTGGTGAGTTCATTTTGAGTCATTTTATATCTCTCCTCCCCCTATATTTTTCCCCAAATAATGTGATTAAGTGAGTCAGCGTTCTGCTTTCCCTGACAGCCTCTGGATTTAATTCAGTTTGAGGACTGTGACCTTTGACTCCTTTTTACTATACTAACCCAGCTAAGAGAACACTTAGCGATTTCTCCGCTTCCTACTGGGAGAGTATCTGGTGAAGGGTGAGGAGGGGGAGTAGGGGTGGAGGGGGGAAGAAGAGAAACAAACTTTCACATAAAATTATGGTATATGGATAATTGAGAAGTTTAAAAACATGAATCTAATTGTGCTGTCCCTTGAGAAGCAGATATTGAGCTATCCTATAAAAGGCTTGGAGTATCCCAATGGTGATTTATTGCTAAATCCTAGTATTTTTCAATACATTATAGTTTTTAAATTGTGTTTAAATTGAGTGTAGAAGAGCAGAGGCCATTAGGAGATGCAGAAATGATGATTATATTTAAATATTCATGCACGCAGTACCTTATTATTGAATCTGAACACTAACAAAATCAATATTAAGTGCGGTTTGACATGAATTTATTTATGAATTTCGACTTTCTAAGTACTGTATTTTTTCACTCAAAAATTGTGAGTATAATGTAGTAATGATATCAAAACAGAGTGTCAGAGAGCATTAGCTGAGGAGGTTATAAACCTCCATATTACAGGGCCCCATATTGCCCTCAAAAGTGCTTAGTGCACAAAACCAAAATGTTGTGGGGTTGTTTTTTTTTTTGTTGTTGTTTTTTTTTTTTTTTTTTTTTTAACACGTAAATACACACACACACATTCGCTCAGAAATAGGAAGGAAATTCTCAGTCGGAAATTGCACTGCAGTGGCTTTGATTGCTCTCTGAGGCTGCTTCAGGGACCAGGCAAACTGGGATTTGAAGGCCAACAAACCTGAATGGAGTGCTCTGGGCATGTGGTTTGTGGGGGCACTTCAGCACTTTGAGGGGAAGCTGGCAAAAAGAGAGCAGCTCACAAGCACAGGGTGTAGCCAGGGTCCCAGTCAAATCCATCAGTCTGCACCAAGAACGCACGACTGACTCCTGTCTCACACAGCAGCGCTGGGTCAGTCACATTGGGATCCCAGAAGGCAACACCAGTCAGTATTCTCATTAAAAGTGTCTGGTGATAAGTTGTGCTCAGATTGGCTAGTAAGTCTGGTAAAGAAAGATTCTTCACTAATGTATGCCAGCAAAGAGAATGGAAACAGTTTGGGAGTCCATCTTCATGAGCAACATGGCAGGTGCCTTGAGCAGTTTTCACTCAAAATGGTGCAAATATGAGAAAATTGGCTAGAAATCACCCCCTTAGTTCTCTCAAAAAAATATGATTCTATATTTTTCACGGTTCCTTTCTAAGGTGCATCTCAAGCAGGGCACTTGGTAATCAAGTTGGAACTTCCCCAGGAAAGAGATAGACAGCTTTTGAAAGCTTGGCACTTGATGCCACTCATTTAATGATGCCCATGATCATTTAGTAAGCAGCACTGCAGCAAATCCCCCTGCTCCTTGTCCTTTCAATTTCCATATTGCTACTCCATTACTGTTTCCAGCTCTGGACATTTGGTAGGTTTTTCGATAGAGCTACCACTCCCTCCTGCTTAAATGAACAGAGATTTCAGCAGTGGAAGACAGAAGTCTTGTTGGTAATGGGGAGGGGAACAGGAATAATTCAGACTAAAACCTTGACATAAGGGGATGCAAAGGAGGGGCTTGCACAGATCTATCTACAGTTAAGTGATCTATATTAAAAGCAACTGCCCTTCCTCCCCTAACAATTAATTTTAAATGTGAGAAGAATTTGGAAGATTCATTTACTGTTGTCAGGAATCTGGACTGAGCCCTCCACATGCTGTATTGTGCATCCTCCTTTGAGTCCAGCCTTGGTTCAAAATACTACAGAGCCCACAGGAGATTCTCACCTCACTTCCTTTCTTTACTATAAAACACTCCTCTCCTGGCATCACACCCAATAGAAAGAAAGGGTTATCCTTTCTGCTTGGGAGCCATATATCTATAAGTATCATACCACTTAAAGAAAGACAAAACAATTTTGGCAGCTCTCATTCCAGTCCATTGCCAGAAGCCCACTAGGGGCAACAATAGATACCACAGCACCAGGATTTCCTTGCTCTTGATCTCTGTAGAGACAGATACATAAACAAAAACAGTCTGATAGAAGAGAAACAAAATTCAGTTTTGTCTGATTTTTCACTATGACCAGGAATCAATATACTTACTGAATCCAATGCAAAGCCATACTGCCTTCAGTAAAACCAAGGAGCAGATATTCAAAGGGTTAGCACTTAATAGGGCTCAAGCATTTCATTTGAAGCAGATTGTTGAAGAGCACAGCCCAACATACTTATAGTTTTCTCAGGTCTCTATAATATCAGGTATTGACAAGCAATAGCCAGGGATGCCAAGCAAACTGTACAGTATAGGAACGGTCTGCAGTCGTAAGGGAAACCTCTTCTGCTAGGAAGTCTTGGTAAGCCATTCAGCAAAGTGAACAGCATTCTGCAAAGTACAAGCTCAAGACAATATATCCCTAGAAGTCCTTTTTGGATACAGAATTGCTGCTGAGATTATTCTTTCCTTCCACCTTATTCTCAGGCTTGCCTCTCTCTTCTGTGCTCATGCTAGCATTTCCCAGTACAGCCTGCCAGGCTCTTAATGGATTGGCAACATTCTTCAGGGATCGGACTTGACACAGAAACACATGTAACGTATCCCCTCTTGGAAGAGGTTTGATCATAGAGCACTGACGTCATGGCAGATCACACTGCCTACACAGAGGCCATACACGACAGGGCAAGCAGCAGCAAAAACATCACTCATTAAAATTAATTCCTTTCTCATTTTCATCTTAAAGGGGATGCTCAGATTTACTGGTCTCAGCTGAGTCTCTGATGGATAGAGGTCTGCATTAACAAAGCCCAGCATATCCTATTTGGCTTGCTCTGCAGAATGTATTAATTCAGTGACTTTTCCAGGCATGAGAACCAATGAAAGACCCCAAGACTAGGGGACAGCATTGGAAAAGATTTTGTGGGTCACTCTGAAGTTCCTGTTACTGCAAACATCCACATTGTATCCACATCTCTTTGTTAAACCCAAAGTGAAGCCGTAGGATTCCAGGGAACACCCATCCCAATGAAAGCTCACCATCTAAAAGCCTTGAGACATCCCCATTTGACAGTGAACCAAAACAGCAAGAGCATCTGGGTGTCAGAAGATGAAGCCTTGATCAAAATGAGGGAATCACAGCACTGAAAACAGTAAAAAACACATGGAAAAGAAATGTTTTCTGTCATGTTTGCAACCCTGCAGAGTCAAAGGATGCTACATGGAGAAAAAGGCAAGGGGGGGGGGGGGTGGAATAATTTCGTAAGCATAATGCACAGAAAAAGTGACATGCCCAAGGTATATAAACTTTGCAACAGTTTGGAATCAAGATTGCCAACAAACTGCCTTAATCACAAGCTCTTAGTTCTGAACTCAAAGTGTACCCTTGGTAAGAGATACAGTATACAGGGCGCTTGAGAACATTCAATACCGAATCTTACTCTAAGCTTCTTGATAACAGACAGGTCTTCACCACACTATGGCCTCTATCAGCTCCTCCTGTGGTAATAGATAGGACAGCTTAGATGCCTTGGGAGAAGACACGAGACTGAAGTGTCATGGTCTGATCCAGGTAGAGCAATTCCACATTTCTCATGAGATTTCTTTCTCAGAAATGCTAAACACCATCTTGGAAACTCTGCACACAAGAGATGTCTAATGCTGGCATTATTTCTAACACTAACAACTCGTTAAGTTTTTCCACTATGCTTCTGTATCAATATTTTAACACAACTGTTACAAGGAAAATTGCTTTTTTTCATGTGTGACTGTGTCTCTTTCCTCTCCTCCTCTCTCATTAAATGAGCATGACAGATTTTAGCCTACTCCATAACTAAGTGAATATCTCAGAAATCTTAAATCCCCAAAGCACGGTGATGGGTTCTGAAAGCTCTCCAGTGGTATGGAGTATGAACAAACTCAATTGGCTTTGATTGTTCTTTCCCCTTATTGTAACTGCAAGCAGGCTGTTGTTGGAGTGCAAAACAATGGGATCAACACAAATCTCAGTAGGAGATAGAGCCCAATGCACAACTTACCGCTGTGAGATTCAGCAGTACAAACACAACAGGACTAATTTCTCAGGTAAGGTTGCCTACATCAGTGTAACACCACCACCAAGTTGGTTCTGATAATCTAACAGCTGGCTGAAGTTGGTTTTAGAGGCAAATAAGGAGCAGGGCAAGGGAGGGAGGGGATCCATTACATTAAAATGGAAGTCAGAAATCAGGATATGGATTGCACAATCTATAGATGAAAAAGGAGTAAAATGGTCCCATCCAGATCAGTTCCCACTATGAGCAACCAGCCATTTACGGGTACTTGGAGATATGACTAAAATGCATTAATGAAAGGTAATTACTTCAGAAGATCAGCATAGACAAAATGGTCCATAGTGGGGGCAACAAGCAGAGTATTCTCAGAACCAAGGGGGGAAAATTATCAGGGAACTGATAAAAAAAGAACAACAACAAGAAAAAAACCAGCCAACCAACCAAAACCAACTGAATAAACAAACAACCTGAAACAAACACTAACAATCCCCAAAACAAAACAAACAAAAAGCCCAACACCTAAAAAGAAGAAACTGGATATCTTTTACATGGAATATTCACCAGCATTTTTAAGAGGTGGGTGGCAGAGAAAATGCTATCACCAAGGAAAAAAATCCAAACCTTCTTTTCCAGTAAATCGATGTATTTTGCTCTAATTTTATTAGGAATATAAAAGGAGCCTTTAGAAAAGTGCTTAGAGAGCAGAAAGAAAAAAGAAGAGATAGGGAAGGCTAGCAGTGGAAACATTAGTCTGTCTGTATTAGGAATCCCATACTCACATTTTATTGTTACTGTCAGGATGCAAAAGGCAGCGCTTAAAACAAAATAATACATAATGTATTACAGGAGCATAAACATCAGCAGTCATTTTTATTTTAAAAAGAAAGTGAAAAAAAAAAAAAAAAAAACAACCAAAAAAAAACGGAGATAGCTTGCAAGTGAGGGATCCAAGGTGCAGCATTTATATCTGTGTCCACTGAGATAATCAAAAAGGTATTAGAGCAGCTGATGGAACAGAGTACCACAAAGGGCTCCTCAGCAGTTTACCACTGTTCTCATTACAAGGTGGCTGTGGAAGCTCTTTCAAAGAAATCACGGGGTCAATTTTTAGGTTGGGTGGGAATTTACTCCAACTGTAAAGATGAGATGATATTTAGGGAAATAAACTCCATGCTTCTGAATGAGTAGTAAAGAAAATGGGGTTTGTACATTTGTGCATGTTTTAGGAGAGAGTGAGGAAAGATACAGAAATAAGAGTCATTTATGTTTTTCAGCCAGGCCTTTTCAATCATTACTTTCTTTAGAGTGAGTGCTTTAACTATGTTCACTTCTGCTTTTTTAGAGCTTGTTCTCTTGATCTCTGCACAACAGACCTAAACCTAAATCCAGCATCTTTTGTCATGGCCATAATATAAATAAACAAACTTGATAATACCTGCCTGTCACAGGAGTAAGCAATGTGTGTTCCATCGCTCTTGTTTGATAGGACTACTGGGGGTAAGGAGGGTCCCTACTCGTATGGTTTTATCTCAGAGTCATCTTCCAGCAGAGACTGTCCCATATTCCAAACCTTCCATTAGCTACGCTCTACTTCAGCCCTGCTTTCCATCCCTGCAGCTTCATGGACAGGGTTCAGTCTTGCCCCTGCCTGGGCTCCTACACCATGCAAACTGCACAGCTGGTCCCATCTGCCTTGTTCAGATTCCAGTTCCAATGCTACCTGCTCAGCAGGAAAAGGGGATTCCTTTTCTCTAAGAAGTTTATACGGAACAGCTGGAACATCTTCTGTCAAAAAAACTCAGCTCTTGCCTCCCATTCCCTGTGATTCTCTGAAGGCCTCAGGGGGTACTTGATCCCCCTGTTTCCCTATCTGGTTGTACTGCTTTTGTCACAACATATGCACATTAACATGGCACAAACACAGTCTGCTGATGGGATGATGTCAAGAAGATATGACTGCTGTGGCCTGTGTAGTCATTTGGAGGACAGGGAAAGAAGATAGGGCAGGCAAATTGGCAGAGGCCTGGGAGGAGCGGGCTAAGAAATGAGATAGACAGAAAATAAAGACAAGCAAGTTCAGAAATGAAAAAAAATATTAGTAAAAGAATAAAAAAAGGAAAAGTAAAAATGCAGTGATCTAGCTTTTTAACTATCTGTAACAGTAAACCACAATATAGACATTTTCCGGAGCTTGTTTCATTTACTCTGCAAAAGTAAGTGAGGTGAATCATATTCACTAGAGAGCAAAACCAAGTGTGTTAAAAAAAAAAAAAATCAAACTTGCTCTATTTGCTTATTTAAAATGATCTGGAAAACAAGGGTCTGCTCCAGGAGCCAGGAATTATTGACAACCAAAGTTTAGAAACCCCTTAAGGAGATGATATGCATCAAAAATTGATGAATTAAGAAGTTCTACAGTTCTGGAGGATTTGCTCTTGAGAAGTGAAGAAGAGAGGAGTTAACATCTGAAGCTGGATTTCATCCCCAGCTATGTCACTTGCTTCACTTCTCAGCACCTGAGATTAGCTACAATGCTTAATGGCTTCACCAAAATAAATATGGATATTGCTCTTAAAATGAGAACTCTGGAGATGATCAGCATTAGTGAAACTCAGTGAAGTGTTTGTCTTTCATACAAGGACAGGCATAGGGAATTTGCTGATTCTAGGTAGTCTTAAGGGATACTAGTTCCTAAAATGAAAATAATTGTGTGCATCCTAGAATCCTCTGTTTAGGAGAAAACTGTGGGTGATAAATCAGAGCAAGGATACACTGATGGAACTAGCTGCTGGACAGGGCTGCTTTATGAGAAGCTGCTTCAGGTCAGGCCTGAAGGGCATAGAGAGCTGTTCAGAGAAGAGCTCACTGTGCATCATTTTGGGTAGCCCTTGTATTTGTTTTCCTCTCACTAAAAAATATACTGTTTAGAGAAAAATACAGGAAATAAAGAAAATATAGGAATAAAGGAAATCCCACAAAACAAATTATGAATTGTACAGCCTGTGAAAATTCTGCCCACAGTACAGAAGACAATCTTCCCCTCCCTCCCCTCATGCCAGCTTGTCTCTGTGATATCTTTCCACTTCATAAATCTCTTCCTTGATTTAGAGGCAAATCTGGGAAACGGCCCCTTGGGGAAACAGTTCCTGAAAAGCCTGCATGCCAAGCTAGAGGCATCTTCTCATTGAGGTACAAAGCAAGTAAAAGCCTCAGACTCATTGCATCTGCATGAGAGTTCTTGGCACCACCTAGTGGAATCATGCTGGTGATGGAGAGGACAGGTCCTAGAAGAAAACTGCAAATTTTCTTGGGTGGCAGTGGCAGCTCAGCTAGAACAAGGAGGCAGAAGAAAATACTTGCTCTTTGTTCAGGGGACTCCTCCTCGTAGTAAGTAAGCTAGAGGTGATGCTACATCATATAGGGAAAGCATTATGGAGTCTCCCTGGAGGACATCACCTGCTGTTTTTAATGGCAGCTTTGCTACTACAGGTGGAGCTGTATATGCCAAGGGTGCACACCCTCTCTACTGTCCTGCAGTGGGATGGCCAATGATACCTTCCAGAGAGCAGGCCAAAATTGGAAACCCTCTGAAGAATCCTGAATCCTGAGCTGCAAATGAAGTTGCACTAAAGGAATATAGAAGATGACATAAAGTAATATCACGGCCACGGGTTGTTTGAAAATGGGTCTGAGAGAGGGTGTAACTACCACTTTATGAGCAAAGTCATTAACTGGAGTTGATTACTCATCTACTTCCCTCCTCTCCTGTGCAAGAATAGTAAACAGTTGCCCAAGTTACACAAAAGATCAACACTGAGAACAAAACAATGCTTCTTGTTTTTCAAATTTTCCTACAGCTACCTCCCTTCCTGTCCAGGCTCCTCACCTTTCATCCTTCCTGAAGGATAGCCATCACCACCAAACACATGGAACTGTATCAATACCAAGCCCTGGTACTAAACCTCCAAGAACATTCTCACCTGGAAAAGGCTACTGGTTTGTGATGTTCACAAACTGGGGCATGTGTGCTTTGGAAGACTGCAAGCATCACTCCTCCCTGCAGTCCTCAGAAATCAAGTGAAGGAATCAATGAACTATCCAGGAGTAATGTTCTCAAATCAATTCAGCTCTTCATCTTTCAAAGCGAAGCAAGCCAAGGACCATGCTGAAACCTTAACCATAGGGCCCAGCCACTCTGTGGACACTAAAGACATGAGGGCAGTTTCCCAAAAAGCAGGTATTAGCTTTGGCATCCTTGGCCAATATTTAGTTCCTCTTTGCTGTTACAAAGCAGCCTTTCCATGCAGTTAAGAGACAGATTCACAGGGAAATGCAGGCAGCTACTTCCAATTTCACTGGAAATACAACATCTCTGTACCTCTGAGCCTAGACTGCAGTACTTCAGGATCCCTGGAAGGCATATGGGGGAGGGGGAGTTTAAATCCCATTTCTACCCTGTCTTGAAATTCGTGTTATTGTTCATTCCATATAAAGCAGTTCTGAAAAGCTCCCAAGCCAAAACTCCCCACTTGCTCAACAGGGTAATGATTTACATCCCCTTTGCCAGGGTGCAAATGACACCTTGTGGTGCAAGGAAGCAATAGGATCCAAACCTTGTGACAGTTAAATGGGAAATCGCTGCCATGGATTGGACAGTGTGGGTACAATTTTGTTACCTGCAATGCTCAGCACTGGAAACATGCAGCACAGTGCAACAGCATCCACTCTACAGATGTGTCTCCTTTAAAGACATGGACACATGCAGTTTTAAAGTGCTTTAAGCAGCTAATTAGGGTGTCTTCCCCTCCTTCATCCCACAAGATGATAATTGCATTATAAAAATGAATATGTAACTAAGCAGAAACCACAGGAACAGTGATGGCAGAAAAGGAGATGGAACCAGCAGCAGCCTCACTCCACAGTCACAGGTGGAAGCCCTCACATTAGAGCGACTCATGCTCCAGTGCGGTTTCTGTAGCTGTGGGGAGGAAAACCTCAAAAAAGCCCCACATCATTTAGAGTCACAAGAGTCAGCGAATGGTTTAGTGCTTAAACAATCAATGTCAGGAAGAGAGAAGATCCGTGAGAGTGTGTTTGCTTCTTGTTCTCCCTGCATATATCTCCCCAGAATGTCTACAGTCATCAGGATATTTAAAAAGGAATAAAAAAATAAAGACTTGGCTTGGCCTAACTGGGGCTATCACTGTAATTGTGGAAGGAAGTGAGAACATTACCAGCAGGGCCCCAGGGAGAAAAGAGCAAAGTGAGGGGAATGGAGACTGTATTTGTGGGACCCTGTGAAACTGAAGAAGTGTCAGAGAGAAGCGCAGTGATGCCTGAGGGTGGAGAAAAGCTCAAGGCAGTTAGAGCGTCCTGAAACAGCAATAGCGTAGGATCTGAGCTTGGAGCACAGCTGCACAGCTAGCACTGCTCCCGGTGTTCCTTCGGTAGCTAGTACTATGCATGACCAGGTAACTGGGCACATTCTCTATACATTTAAAAAGAGAGGTATCATTGTAAACAGCTGCAGGGATGATAAATATTTTTATTTTTTTCAGGGAAGAAAGGGGGGGACTCTTCCTACTGCCAGTTCTTCTCTGCCCCCTATGGAGCACAGGCAGCCTCTATTCTGCCAGTCCATTCTTCCACAATCCAGTGCATTATTATGAACCCTCCAGCACACACAGCTAATTAGAGAAAATATCCTTTCTAGCAATTTAAATGATTTTGGCATTTTCAGGAGGGCACATGTAATATTCAAATTACTTCCACTCTGCGCTGCCTTGTCTTGCCTGGCTCATCTTCCCAGGTGAATTTGTAGTCTCTGAAATGCTCTAATTTCCCACACAAGCTGTGTCAAATATAATTTTGGTGCAAAGTTGGTAATTATACGTAACATCAGTCTGATGTTAAAAACACTGAAAAATTTAGCAAGAAGAGACGAATGGAGAGACATAAGTCTGAGGCCAAGGAACGAAAGGCGTGCAGCCCCCTTAGTATTTGCGCTCATTAATTAATAATAGCATGTTTTCAGGAACTGAAAGGATGCGTTTCCTGAACTGACTGGAATTCACTTATGTCCCAATTACATTGTCTCAGTGCTTCGGTCAGGTCTTGCTGAAGAGTCCCAGCAAGAGTGCAAACCAAATGCAAAATCCAGACTCCCACTCAGACCATCCCAGCTTCAAGGGTATATAAAAGAGCAGAAATCTCACACCAGGGCTCAAACTCGTGGACCAGATTGTCTCTTCCTCTGCCACCCCTGCTGCAAACTCCTCTAGAAGTAGTCAAGCAGATTTGCATCAGTGAGTCACCAAATGTATGGATACGTATTAGAATAAATGTAATTACAACTGTTGGCCCCAAAGTATTGGGCAAACATTTTAACAGACTTGTTCCTTTACTCCAAATAGAAGAATTAACATGAAGAGTGAATTATCTGACCCCATCATCAGCTCTTCCCCAAGGATACCAGGTCTGCCTGTTTCAAGGAACACCCCAATCCAGCCTGCTTTTTGACACCATTATCTCAGCACAGTGTCTGCCTCTTAAAAAACAGTGGAGAATTTGAATTAACCTGTTCCATGCTAAAATCCATGCCAGCAATAACTGCTGGGAATCACAGAGCCTTTTGCTCTGACATTGTTGCTCCAGCTAATCTACTCATGGAAAGCAGTACCCAAGCATCTCGTCAACACTGAACTGCAGTTTCTGGATCATATGAGAATTTGGACCCCAGGTGGCGAGGAAGACTTGCTTCATTTTGTTCCTGAAGGCTATTATGACAACAATCAAGAACCATATTAAAAGGCCTGATCATATAAGCAAATCAGCACACCCAAACAAGGGTTAAATAAGGATTACACCCCAAAGGATTAAGTAAGAGCCACTGAATAAATCTCTTATTTCAGAGAGATGAGATGAGATGAGATGAGATGAGATGAGATGAGATGAGATGAGATGAGATGAAAAGAGAACCGATGAAGTATCAAATAAACTTTAAACTCTTGGACATAGGTGAGCCCCACTTTCATCCTATATTAGCCATTGTGTGCTTGTATACAAGGAACACAAGCACACATATAAGAATTCCAGACCTCGTCTTGAATTTAAGTCTCTGTGTTTCATGTGTCACACCTCTCTCTGTCTTTCTTCAACTCCACATTAAAAGAAGAACCTCCTTGTTTTGGAGAATGAACACTTCCTGCCTTTTCAGCTGACTCCATCTACCGCCTTAAAATCAGTTCTGACTTCTCTTGCCCTTCTTCAGTGTCTTGGGTTTGTGCCGCTCATTTAACACTGGCTAGCTGTGCATAAACATAAAATCCATCAGACCACATGGGCCAGAAAAAGCCAGAAACTTTCACCACAGCTTTAGGAAGTCCTTAAGACCCTCAGATAAAAGCAACTTTCTAAATGTAAAGAGGTTATGCTCAGCTTTTCCTTCTCAGTCTGAAAGGATAATGTGCAAGAGCAGAATAGGAAAAATGACATTTGATGTCAAATTTCCTGAATGCTAACTAGCTTTCCTTGCCTTTTTGAATCAGGTCTCCAACGTAAGGGCAGGATGTGGCGAGGTAGCTGGACAAATAAAGAGTTCCTTTGCTGCCATGGCAATGATGCAAACAGAGCAGAGCATATGCCAGAGGAAGTTGCCATGAATCAAAATTGGTCAATTCTGTTTAGTTTCCAAGCAAAGATCATACAAACTGGCTAGAACGGGCTTCACAGAGAAGCCAACTATAATTTTCTTCAGGAAAATGTACTGATTTGTAGATTATTTAGTCTTATCGCAACTATCCTCAGGTCTGAAAGACTCTAATTTTGGAAACATACCATACTTTCAGGGTAGCTTGAACTCTGTCAAGGTCTTAGAAACATAAAGGGTAAGACTACATCCCCGTGTTCAGATTTTTTTTTCATTTGTCACTTAAGAAGTAGTGAAATAAATCTCACTTGGAGAGACATGCCTTTGTAACATAACTTTCATGGGTAAATCTTATCAAGGATTCTGCAGAGTGAGCTAAGAATGTGGAATACACATTTGCATAGATCACCGTCTTCCCTTTCCACGAGGAAAAAGTCTTTACAGTACTTCCCACTGTCTCACTGGTGGACCAGGACAGTATTCTGTGGTGCAGATAGGAATTTCTGTGACTCTTATGCCTATAAACTCATCCCTTTTGAGACTCAGACAACAAACTGGGCAATTTGGCCTTCACAGTGGAGAATGAAACTTCTATGATAAACACCATTCAAACACCATCAGAAGCAAAATGAAATCCAGCTTGTTCTTCAACAGGTATTTTGGTTTTGTGGGCTACTGTCATTAAATTTATTGGGAAAGGGGAAGGAGGAGGTTCTGCTCCATCATTTGAGAAGCTGTACCCTCAGATTATTTTATAAGGGACCCAGTTGGCAACACTCACCATGCATGGCTCCATTACTGCATGGGGCAGCCAGCAAGCAAAACTCCAGTGCAAACCTTGCTGAGTCCTGTCAACACTTCATCTTGTCTGGGCTAATGTAAACCAGAACCTCACCCTCCCTGGGAGGGGTCAGATAGAGTTATAAAGCATGAGAGTGTTGACAGGGTCTCCAGCAACATGCTCCTGTTGTATCATTAGGTCCATATTCCCTGCATCTCACTCGTCCTGGATGATGCCTAGGTTCATTCTGATGCCAGAGACATTCTGCAGGCAAACATAGGCTTCTTTCCAGTTCACCCAACTCCAGCCTGCCCAACTCCTCCCCCTAAATTTCATATTTATACCTATGCTAGGAGAGTGCAAAGCTCTACTCAGTCAAAACAATGGAGCATTTATCCTTTAGTTCTTGATGCTTAGAGAGCACAGACCAAGAAAGGACTTGACTTCTCCCTGCTCTTAACTGATAAGGTCCTCTTGGCTAGCCAGCTCCTCCAGCTGGTGGGGCAGATATAACAGGACAGAATTATTTTCTAGGCTAAGCAGAAACTTCCTGTCCCGAAGTCTACAAAACTCAGCAGATAAGCAGTGATGGATTTCAATGGACACCGACTAGGTGCAGGCTTCCTAAAGACAGTAACAACTTCACCCACAGAAATATTCATAATTAACAGATAAAATATGACAGTAGTATTTGCGTAAGGGTAGGCAGCACCCTAAAGAGCAACAGTTTGTGCTGGTATGGGACCAAGAAGGTCTCCATGACTTCACGCTAATCTAATGCAGCCTCTTTCTCACCCAGGGTAATTCATTAATTGTTCCCTCTAAGGCAGAAGCAGAGAAGCAAAGAGGCTGGTCAGGGGATTTTTACCTTCTTGTTACAAATGTCCTGTGGCCTGGCACAAAATAAAGGATACACTGATCACAGTCCTGAAAGAATTTAATGCTAACTGAAGTTAATTTTGTACTCCTTATTTAGACAAAGAGGATGAAGGAAGAGACAGAGTGAGCGCGCCAGGGGAGCAACTGATTTCCCGTCATTTCATTTCATTTCATTATTACCAGAATCAAATAAGCAAAAAACTCACGCATCAGGCTTTTATAATCATGAGAACTGAAAATGAATGAATACATTGGATTACTTTCTACTGACCTGACTTCAGAGCCATTACAGTGATAGAATTTAAGACTTTTTGGAGACTTTTGATATCAGAATTTGCCTTTAACTCATGCAAGTAAGAAAAATAACCTCATCTAATCATAGGAATCTACAGCTTGGTCTTTAAGCAAAATGTGCACCCAGTTCAATGCTACACTCACTCCTGTCTCCTGAGGTTTGAAAATTAATTACCATTAAGCAAGGGGACAGAATTAGATACAGAAGAGCCAAGGTAAGATCCAATTGCAGAGAGTGGTGGTTTTGGTGCTGGGTTCCCTGCTGGGACTTAAAATGGATTTCACAGCACAGCATGTGCCACCATAGTATGATGATGCTTTAATTTTCTCATTTCCCCGTCCAAACAGACTTAAGTTACTTTATGAAGTCTGTTGAATGGAAAAAGAGGGTACCTTTGGTCAGCAGTGCTTGATCACAACAGCCTGTAGCCTACAGATGTGGTTAACTCAATAGTAGGGCTGTGAAGGTCCCAGACCAAAGTCTTGCTGCTGAAGCAGGTGATGAGCCCACTGAAATTTGGGATACACTCATGGTTTTGACTATATAGCAGCAGAATGGTCTCCTCTAACTTTCTGTGTTAAAACCCAGCCAGCCTATGACCAGCATGATATAATCCAGCAGCATCTAGTTGGCTGCTGCCACCCTCGGCCTACCCCCACCTTCAGCACTGACGGATATGTCAAAGCAAAAACATCTCAACATTTCTGATCTCCCCGGGGTCACATCTGGTTTGAGTAAGGCTCCCCATTTGGTTCCAATCCACCGATTTCCTGCTACTGTCCATGAAAAAGAGTGCGACTCTGTGGCTTCCCCTGGGTGTAATGGTCTAATCTGTATCTTGTTGTGCACTGTAGAGGGGAGGGGGGATCGGTGCTACTTGGGAGCAGATTGCTCTTCTCCTGTGATTGTGTCCTGCTCTTATGCAAAGCACCTTTATTCTTGCCAGTAATGGCAGCCCCAGAAGTCCTGGTACCCTCCCTGTATCATCCATATTCCTCCAGCCTCCTAATTGAATCCTTTCCTGGCTAGGACAGGCCTTCCTAGTTAGAATTGTAATTTCCTAATTACAATTCTACTCCCTCCCGTCCATCTCCCAGTCTCATTGTGAAACACAGGGCAGGCCCCACAGAGCTTCTGTGGGTGGATGACCGCCCCAGTGAACTGCTCTTGCAGCTACTGGAATGCCACTCAACAGAACAGGAAAGCCCCAGACAGGTACAAGGTGGTAAAGGCATCTGCTCTGCCAAGGTTCTGGCAACATCAAGATGCAATTTAGTTCCAAGAAATAGCATCTAGTTCTTTTAATCTATGGCTTTAAAAGCCATTTATCTAAACCATCACTGTTTTGCAGCTGATGAAGCAGCCTAAGAATATGCACAAGAGTAGTGGCAGAGCCGAGGAGTTTAATGGGTCTCTTGCATCCTCATTCCATAGGATCCTCTCTGTAGGAAGGCAGTACCCATGAGTGATGTTTCACTCATGCTCTGAATGAGGCAGGGCAACGTACACAGAACAAATTCTCTTTTCTTTCTCTCATCCACTGAAAATCTCAATACTGAGGGAAAGAGGTCAGTTCTTTTCCTCACCTTATTTATCACCTAATTTACCCTTCTTCCTCTTAATCTGAGCTACATTATCCAATGCTGCCCCGTACAGCGCACAGTGATCTGCGTTTTCTTTGCAAGCCCCATTCTGGAGCAATGCTCCAGTGTTACTACACTTAAGATTACCCTGTAACACATTATGTTGCATTAATTCAGACACAGCGTCACACTGTACCTTGGGTTTGATACTTAAACTGGTTTGTTCAAAGTTAGTTAACTTATCATATGAACTGCCTTAGGGTGTGCAGGAACAGCCAGGCCTGTGTTGAGGCAAGTAGAGTCAGGTAAACTGAGGTACAAACCTATCAGGTGTATGGACTTCAAGGCAAGTTCTCATAAGCGCTGGGAGGAGGCCCAGCACATCCAATTCCACTAAGTGCCATCACTTTAACTACTAACCCACACTCTTCTGCTGCACTAAGTACATCTGGATTCCATCAGAGCCTGAATATTATTAAAAAAAAACAAAAAAAAACCAGATCTTTGGAAAACAAAATACCTCAAAGCACCAGAACAAAACCTCTGATCTTGAGGCTTTTCAGCATCTTAGGGAATGAGAGATGCTATTATTGTTACTAGAAAGGCAACAGTACAAGGAATGATCTATAGGGCACAAGTATGTTTGTTACGAAATGATTTGGATCCACAGAGAAATTCCATATGTGGTTTCCCCTCTGATGACTAGAGGTTCCCACCTTGGCAGTGATCCTAGAGTCCCATGCCTACAGGCTCAGCAGCATGGAAAGGGAGGGTGGACGCTGGAGGAGTAATGGGATCATCAGGCGCTGAGGCTGCTGCTTGGCACGCCGACAATGTTTGTTTGCACCTCTTTGAAGATGAGAGATGAAAGTGGCGCCCACATGGGCTGCCTTTGATTAGCTTCTTATTTTTAACATTGCAGCTGCGATTATTTTTCTTTTTCTTGAAGCATTTCTTCCCCAGCACCAGAAACTCTGAGGTTTCCTTCTCCAGGGAGGTTCAACTTCAAGGAAACATAACAAAGAGAAGTGTGAATGTAAAGGAGACTGGACAACTCGGGGCCAGTAGGGAATTATGTAATTTTATTTTTAATTTTACTTCCATTTTCCCCCCAATCCCCCATTCTCAGTGGGTCTCAAAAAGAAAATACTTGTTTACTTCTTTTTTTTAATAGGGAAAATAAATGAGTCCTGGGATTGTACAGAGCTGTCACGAAGAGAGAAATGTCTAATGGTTCAATTCCCAGCTCTGTCACTGAACCACTCTGGGACTTGGGGAAAAGTCAGTTCGCCCATCTGTAAAATGGGATTTATAATGCGTTGCTTCTCAGGGGTATTGAAGGAGTATGAGTACCATTGATGGAATGCTTCATGCACCTTGGATAGAAGGGGCAAGAGCCCTGTGAAGTGCTGTCCTTAATAGATACTTAGAGGAGTTTCCTTCACTGTGGTACTTATCTGACCACAGCAGCTGAGTGCCTTACAGCCACTGATGGATTTTTTTTTTCTATTACCTCTCTGTATCATAGGATTGTTGCAGAGGAAAGCAAGGCAAATGGCAAATGGAATGGAATGGACCCAGTCACACAGAGAATATGTGGTAAAGTCAGGACTAATCCTTTATTTCTTAAACTTCTGCCACAGCCATTTGACTTTCATCCTAGTTGTATGGATTTTGTGATCTGAAGGCATGAGAGAAAGCCACCTTCCCTTCCTCCTACACTGACCAATCACACTATGGCTATCTTCCTGCTGGATGAGGGGCAAGCGGTCTGGAAAGGGAGTCACTGTTGTGCATTACTCTATTCCTAACGTAACATTTTGGGGTTTGTTTCTTTCACCTGCTAGAGTAGTTTTCAGCCAAGAATTTAATGTTAATCCAGTCATCCATAGTAAATGTTCTAGCTTTAAGAGGATGATGGTAGAAAAGCATCTAAATTTGCTGTTTCTTATTTTCAGGACTAATTTCTAGGAGTAGTATAGAGCCATATATACAAGTGAAATCAGAGAAAACTGCTGGTAATTGATGCTTCCTAAAAAATAGCTTCACAAACTGCTGCTGCTTTTATCAGCTTAAGTTTAACTTCAGTCAGAAGGCCTTAAAAATGCAAGGCAGAGCATGACAGTAACAATATCAAGATGTAAAAATCTTGAGTGGAGATAAGAGGAACAGCCAAGGCTAAATAACAATCAAGCTCTCGATACTCACACACTTCAAAAGAAAAAACACAACTATGCATGTTTATATTTATTTGTGCTATCTATCAAGATATTTACCTGCCAAAGAGAAATGGGAGCACACTAGTTGAGTAAAAACTTGTAAGATGCTTATGCAAATCTGGCCAACTCTGAGAGCAAAATCTGGTGTTACCAAATATAATACCTGCTAAACCCTCTAAAAGACACTTCAGCCTTACTTTGGTCAGTCCAAAAAGCTTAGACTAATCCACATATAACTTAACCAGGTTTCCTTGTGTTTATGGCATTTCTCTTGCTCCCAAGAAAAGTCGTTCCAGCCCAGTACAACATTCAGGTAATCCCAATGGCCAAACATGATCCTGTTCAACCCAGCTCCCCATAAAGGAATAAACCAGTCTTACAGGCTCTCATCCAGGATATTAGGAAGAGATATACTGTACAGGACAGCTTATAAACTATACTTGCTTCAGATTCACTCCAGAGAAACAACATATTCCAGTCCTACTCCATCCAGTCACCCAGACTCCAGGATATTACCAAATTTACTGCAGGCCATCTGACCATACCATGTAGCTCACAGTAAAGACAAAATCTATACCTAGCTACAGTGAGGAAAGGAGGCACCTCTGTGGAAAACCTAGTTATGTCATTCAAGGAGATCAATGGAGAGCCCAGGTCTGGAGGCCAGTGACCTTGGATTAACACAAAACTTAAAAGGAAAAAAATGAATGGTCTCAATTCAAGAGACCATAGCTGTTATTCCAGAGAATTCAAAAACTAGCCCTGCAGCTTACTGACCAAGGAAAAGTGCTTAATTTTGAAATAGAGTAAATACTCACCCATTACTGGTACAGGAACAGAGGCACAGAGCTGCTTTCCCAGGACTCCCAGGATGGCTGCCTGTGCTACAGAGACAGGTTCTTGGTGGCATCAGATGTAGTGTAGCACTTTTTAGCAGCTTTTCTGGAAGAAGTTACTATTCACCCTAGAGAGCTTTCTATGGATTGTCTCCAGAAGGTGCTCCCTTGGGGATCTCCTGCCCAGGTAACTGTAAGGAGGTGGCAGGGGGGTGAGGTACCTGCTGAGGGATCAGGAGGCCACATGCACTGGTAGGATAAATTTTAAGGGCTCAGACTCCTCATTTCTGCCTCACAGCATCCTTTTCTGCCTAAGCCTTTTCTCAACTTTCTCAACTGCTCCAGCTCATCCTTAACCCCCTCAGGTAAGCCTAAACCACCCCAGCCCAGCCTCAACCACCTCAGGTCAGCCTCAACTGCTGCACATCAGCCTTAACGGCCCCAGCCTAGTCTCAACTGCCCCAGCCCAGAGCAGCAACAGCCCCTGAGAGGCTGGTAAGGGGGCTCCAACAGTCACAACATGGTGGCCATGGAGAGGGTGCCCAGTACTCAGCTTACTGAGGAACCAGCACACCTCCATGTAGATGACACAGCCAGATAGTGCTGCATAAATCGTGAGGAAAGGTAGCCAGGGCAGGAGACTGATGCCTGCTCCTCCTGAGGCACTGCCTGATGGACTAGGAAAAATGGCAAAAAATGGCAGGAAATGGTGGCTGTCTCAGGGGCCCCTAAACTGGCCTGTCTCCCACAGACATGGGCCCTGCTGACCCACCAGCCACAGCACCAGCTACTAAAAACCTTCTCTCCAGTGTAAACTCCAGCTGTACCCACAGAACACTCTCAGGAAGGGCTTTCAGAGGTACAAAAACGTCCCTACCCTGTCAAAGTTGACCGTAAGTTAGAGGGAACAGCCGAAAAGGGCATCTGCCCCACCTGGCAGGGCTGTGAGAAAAGTCCTAGAGAAAGTTAAGAGTCTGATTGTGTTTCATTATTTTTTAATTAAAATGGCAATAATTAGGCCCTGGAAAGAGCAGGTTACAGGGACAGTGATGTTCAGTGGAAGTTGTGAAGAGTCAGGTTTTATTTTTGGAGTAGCCACTGACTGCTGGTGCAGTGCTGGACATGTTAATGCACTTCTGCTGCCCTTAAAAGTTCTTGCTTTTTTTTAATTTAACCATTTTTAGGCAAGAATGCATTTTTGGGTGTACAGGTCTGTGCATTGTCAGGTCTGAGCACAGTAGGGCTGTGCTCTGTCATATGGCCATGCAGGAAAATGGCATGCAAGTCATAGCAATGCTGGCTATGATCATGTTCTGTAACTTTCTTGGGGACTTTTTCTAATTTTTTTTTCCTGCACTGGGTGAGAGATTCAGGAGGCTGATCCCTCAGCTGTGAACTAGTAGGTCCCATTTGATGTCCAGCTTTTGCAGGAGAGCTGGCTGCCACATTGTGGCCTGTTCCCCTGAACATCACATCTGGCAGATGTAAAACACACATGTTTTGACTGAAGCTTTTTCTTTAAAATGCCAACATTAAAGGAAGGCTTGCTTTGTAAAACTGAAACTGTAAAACTCTTCTGAAACCCAGTCTGGGGGATTAAAAGAACCACATGAAAAGGGATAAATATGACCTGGACATTCACTTCCTGTGCAGGAGTTCGCTGAACATGTGCCTCCCAGCCTGTCAGAGCAAAACAAGACCTTCTGCTCTTATCCTCAGAAGGGAAAAAAAAAAAAAAAAAAAAAAAAAAAAAAAAAAAAAAAAAAGAGAGGAAGACATGACAACTCTTTTCTGTTTCATGGCTTATGTCAGATACATTGACAGTTCTTTACAGTGGCATCTCATGCACCTTAAAACCAGAATGATGCACAACTAGTAATAAGAAATTTAGTATTAATAAACTATTCTTATTTGTACTATATGGTAAAATCAAGCTTGATCCATTTTTAATTGGCAATCAGGGACAGAACTCCTTTGGGTTTCAGTGGGAGTAGGATCAGACCTAAAGATACAGTGGACTGAGTCCAAGAATTCTCTGCTGATGTACAGAAGAAACACATGGATAGGCATAGCTTCAGTTAGTCAGAAAATGGCTCACTTTCAAACAAGGTAATGCAAGATATATATCAGCATTGTCCATTTCAAGTATTAAAAGTAATTTTGGGGTTCCAAAAACAACTTTACCAAATATTATGAGACTTGAAAGGAAAAAAAAAAATCCGTTATAGATTCTTTGTACCTCTTTCCTAGGTTTTGAATCTTCAAGAAGATATCACATTTTTTTTCTGGTTTCCTTTACTAATAATGAATTGCTAGAAGCTTGATTATTTTTAAAACTGAAACTGACATTGTGATTTATTATAGTATGATTTCAGAAGACAAGAGTTGGGAGGAAAAAAAATCATATAAAAGCAGGCAATACATTAAAGTCATTATTGTACTCAAAATAACTTTTTGATTTCAGGTCCCAGTGCACAAATTGCAGAGGGCAAAATGCAATATAATGTAAAGTTTGGCACTGCCATTCTGTTTTGGCAAAAAAAGTTCCTTTATCCCAGTGAAGTTCCCTAAAAGCCAGTTACACATTAATTTGAGATTATATTTCTCCCTCGTGGACAATGGTGTTAAATTACTATGAAGGTGGCATTAGTTGCCCAACAGTCATACTTTCCAGAAACATAGCTTTATATACAGAGAGAAGACAGCACTTTCAATATAAAGACAGACTTCCAACAGAAAATGTTGGGCTCTGCACATGGAATGTTGTGGAGTACCTGTCTGCACCACTGGGTTGTAACTGCTGCAATAGCTCACCCTGTGGATGCACACATGGAATCCTAGTTGGATCCGAGTTAGAAATTTTCTGTTGTTCAAGGTACTTGAATCTGTAGTTCGTCACTTCAGCCCCCCTGTTGTTTGGTGTCTTTGCTTGTCTATTTTATTTGTTTGTTTTTTAATTTTAGAGTGATTAAGTTTGGACTGGTGTTCTTGGATAATGCTCCCTGTCCCATATAGGAGTTATAGACACCCAATAACCCCACAACATACTACATTTTTCCCAAATGCTCTCCCAACTGGTGTGGGTATTCTCAGCTCAGTCAGAGAGAAAGAGAAAGGTTTTCTAACCAGGCAAGAGCCTGGGAAACAGTTGGGAAAGAATGTAAATAATTCTCTAATCGATCTTGTTATTCATATTGTTTATAGAGATGTTCTGCTACTGTGCGTCATTCACTGCACACCAATGGTGTGACATGTTTTTACTCTAAGACCAATGAAATTAGTCTTCTCGATGTTCTCTATATATAGAGAGGTACATTTGAAATAAATCAGAGCTCATTTTCTTTGCCTTCTGAGCTGGAGTTCTCTGTTCCTGTCCTGCTCGACAGAGACAAACTGGGTTTCATCTTTCAGATGGACTCATCTCTTCTACTTGCAATCTTAGTTTCTAATTCCATGGAAACTTTTCCCATTGTCTGCTACTCTATAGGGCTGGGAAAGAAATCTTCCTTCTGTCTAACCCTGACAAAATTTAAAAAAAAAAAAAAAAAAGACAAAAGAACTTTTATTTTCAAGCCAGAACCAAGCAAAACAAAAAATGTGTTTCAAAGTCATTGTTCAATGGAGAAAAAACAGTTCCCAAATCCTATCCAAATCCAAAGTGGACAGTTCCTCAGTCGTTTCCAAGACGGAAAGAGGCCATTTTATGATCCAGAAAGCATCCATTTTCTGTGTCAGTCCTGAGCCAGGGAGGCTTGTGCCTGAGTCAGTTCTGGGGGGGGAATGGCTGGCATTTCTCCAAGCTTGGGAGTGTTGCTATCACAGCAATTGTTTGGTGATGCCATCCCAATAAAGCTTCATTATGGTGTTCCTCTTTCTATAAACCTCAGTGCCCTCCAGTGTCCCCAGCAATCACTTATCTAATATTAGGATATTAAAAAATATGGAAAGATTTTAAAGAGACTTATTAAAATGCAATTAGCAGCATGTACGACTTAAGCAGTGAGATTATTTTAAAAAATGACTTGATTGTGTGGAATGCCACGCACCTTATAGAGATAATAAAGCTGCCAATCAAGTCCATTTTCAAATTAGGAAATTTTCATTCTTTTTTTACAGCCCCCTAAGTGAATATTAAAACTGATTATTAGCCTCAGAGTGTAGCAGCAGCCCCCGAGCCTGTGAGCTCTGAAAGGGAGGTTTCATAACCAAGGGTAGCCTGGGCTCCAGTTCCCATTTGGACTGAGATCTCTGTATTTATTTAAAGGGACACCCTTTAAATAAGGGAATCGGGAAAGCCTGCATGGGTCCCTTGTTTAGAAAGAGGCAAAGCTCCAGTGCTTGCCATGGGAACCTGGGAGGCCAAAGTGCACTGGCTGCAGTGGCCCGGCCACGGTGTTGCAAAACTGTGATAATTTGCAGGTAAGGCTGCCCCCGTATGTCCGATCACAGTATCTCCACGAATCCTGCACTCCCAGCACAGAACCCGCCTTTTGTTCAAAGAAAAATGTGTACATTAAATGAATGTTTCTGTGGGAACACACCCCGTTGACATACTCGGGTTGCTGTGCATAGATTTTCAGTGGATGTTATTATTCTCAGTTTATGTTGCTACTTCCCTTGTTAAATGTAAAACCCTGTCGTTTACCCTGCCTTCTTTTTATCTAATTTCTGTCCTACTGAGAGACAATCAAGTGTGACATTTCCTGCTATTTCACTTTGCTGGCATTTTCATTTCATTTATAAAAAAGACACTACCTTGACAGGTTACTTCTTTTGCAGCTCTTTACTCCACTGTCAAAGCAAATTGATGCTTCCTGGATTTCTCTCTTTCAAGCTGGAAATTATGAATTCTCTAGAAGGCAGCAAGTTATTCTTAATTTCAATGCTTTAGTTTTGGAAAAATGCAGATTCAGAGGGACTCACTTAGGAAGGGGTAGTCAGAGATTCCAACTCCAAAGAAAGAGAATGTCCTTAACTTTAAATATGTGCTTAAATTTACCTTTGCTCATCTCTTCAGGAACACACAGGACTGAAGGTATGAATGTGGACACTTCCCCATACTGGTGCCAAGCTGCTTTGTAAGAATGAGAGTCCATTCAATATATATTGACAATACCTAAGCAGAGAGAATGTCACTGAGTTTGGAAGCATCTAGGATAGAAGTTATTTTACCAGCATATGTCTCATGACATATGACTCCCTCTAGAATCTAGCTGTGGCACCTCACTCTACTTAAAATTTGCATGGAAGCTATCTAGACATCTTTTCAAAGTAAATAATCTGCCTGGGTTGGATAATGGGGGTTAGAAGGATGACAAATTGGGTTAAGAAAATGTCAGCAAGAGCCAGGTTTTAAGTCTGGAATGAGTCACAAGTGAAACAAGTTTAGTGGCCAGGGTTCACCCTTGATCTTGAATTTGTCCACATCACTAAGTAACCACAAGTCATCCAGCGCAATGCAGTATAACTGACAATCCAGCATTGGCAATATTTCTGGGTGGAGAGGGGAGAAAGATGTTACTGCCTTGGTAGTCATGGCACAGTTAATGAGAAGTGCTGAAGAAACAGTATGCCACAGAGATGGCATTAGACCTCAAAGTCTCTGCTGAAAAGCAGCATCCCCAGCAACACCCCATGTCCTGTGCTGCTCCTGAAGCTTTCAGTGCGCCTCTCTTCTGCTCCCCAGAATGGAGCAAGTGTTTTCATGGCCCACCCTTTAGGCTAGTCTGAGTGGAGAATGTTTGTAGTGGTTTAGTATGCTCATTGGGATGAACTGAGCATCAGTGATATTTTGGGAGTCAGAAGGCTAGAAGGGAAAGAAATGCAGGCAGTCAGTATCGAGGTACACCAGAGAAGACATGTGGGACTCAGGGAGCTATACTGCAGGTGGAATAATAGAACTGCATAAAAGAGTTCTGAAAATAACTGTTGGTTGTTGTTTTTTGTTGGTTTATTTTTCCTATTTCCATAAGCAACTACTCACTGGTAAGCAAATTTTATGATTGGAATCACACTGGAAATGACAAAGAGAATTAAGGATATGTAATGGACATCTAATGTTTGGGTCTGTGAGCTACTAAATTTATGATAATGCCAAAACAGTAAATAACTGAGTTATTAACATATTCTAAAACTAGATCAAGCAAAAGAAGCATTCACTAATACTGAGACAATTCCTGGCAGCGAAGAGAGATTGCTGAAAAGATTTGAACAAGTGTTATGAAAGAGTGACTGCCAAGCTGGAAAGCAAATTTCAAAAAGCATGAAGACTTTGTCCCACAAGCTGCCTTGCTTTCCTTAATTAGGATCAGCTTCAGGAAGAGCTTTACTGTGGGTGTTGGCAGAACCACACGTGAAAAGAACAAACTCTACCTAATGCCAAATATTCCAGCTGCAGCTTTGACAGCAGGAATTGCTCTGCAAGTCTGTGTTTCAGAACTCAACACAGAGTTAAACAAATGGCAAAGCAGTGGGAAGTCTGACATGCAGCAATTCAAATATATTAGACCAACCAACTAAAAAAAAATAACCTTGCATTGACCAAGATAAGTTTTGATCCAAATATTTCTGAGCGTGGAAGAAGTGAATAATTAAGTGATACAGTCACAGCTCCTGTGTTTCTTCTCTACTCCTAAAAATAGGCATGGAGAATCTGAAATATAAATCTGTATTTTTCTTTATTGTTGGAAAAGGGGAGACAGAAGCATATTGGAAAACATCCCTTCACTAGGAAAGCACACTTTCAAATCCTGGGATCTGCCAACCCCTCTGAGCTTTCCCCACCCAGCTATATTGCAGGATGTGTGGCTGCTGCAGGCTCCTGGTCTGCCTCTCCAGTCCCTCCAGGTGTCAGCCTTGCACTTTGCATAAGGTTTTATTCCGTTCGCCACATCTGGAATGAAGCGCTGGGTTCAGTGGAGATGCCTGACAAGAGTGCATCAGAGATCCTAAAATATTGAATGCATTCCCTAATTTCATTTCAGAAAAAAATGCTGAATTATCAGACTCCCACCAGGCCTCTCTCAGAAAGGTCAAAAGGATGCCATGGAGTACAGGAGGGGATCTAAATGGGTCCATTAGCTTTCACCAGGATCTGCCAAGGAAACTGTGAACATTTGCCAGCCCAGGAACAGACCAGGAGCCAGGACTTTCTCTTGAATTTTCTTTTTTTAGGATGTAATTGACATGACTGTCCTTTCCCCCTAACTACTTCCCAAGATACTAAAAGCTTTTGCTGTCCTCTGCACTCTTGCACATAAATCAGGACCACACTGAGATTTTCTCACTGGATCTCAGCGTGGTAAAGCCTCTGGAAACTCAAATGCAGGAAAGCATATGCCGGCCCACCATAACATCTGACCCTGCTCTGACTTCAGGGTTAAGATTGCTGGCAGTGCTGGTTTTTAGTTAAGGACAAACACTATACGAAAGACAGCAAAGACAGATAAATGGGCCTTGTCAGACACTCCTATACCTAGAGGACTGCACAGACAGCCTGGATGTCAGCAGTAGGAGTCCCCTTAGGATGTTGCTGTAATTTACGATACGGCTCAGAATTGCTACAATTCTTCAGGCAGGTCAAATTTTGGAGGTGTACTTAAAACTACATGCATGGGCAGCAATGCATGAAACTGTGAAAACAGAAATCCATCCTTTGGCAGAGCAGGAAGGGGCCTGTGTCAAGGCTAAGTGATGTGGGAAGTTTTCAAAAATACTATGTATGTTTCAAATTTAAGTGTCTTCCAGTTTCATGAGCAGACATTAGAGGCATGGCAGAGTCTTGATGTCATAGGTTTTGAGATTACATCCACGGATGAGAAACTGGGTAGAATTCAGGGTTTAATTCCTGTAGTTGTAGCCACAGAAGAGCTGTTTGGTGGCAGCAATTTTCAGGCTCCAAATATAGGCTTTGATGGATGCAAAAGTCTGTATACATTAACTGTCATAGGACAACTTGCAAACAAGATAATGAATGCAGACTTTCAAAAAGTCTGAGCATTTCAAAATTTTTATGGTTGTTAGGAGCAAGTTTGTCATGACAGCATAATTCTGGGTGTCAGGTGTCACAAAGGTTTTTCACTGTGGGCTTACAGAATGACCTTGGGGAGCCTGGCTTATCCTAATACCTCAGTTTTCCAAGCAGTTACCTACAACATTCCTGGCATGAACTGGATTCATTAATTGCATTATAAACTTAAGGGCAAAAAGAAGACATGAAAAAATTCAGAAAGAGAAAGACAGAAGTCAATCACCTCTTGCAGTTTCAGCTACACAAAAAGTCCATTTGGTCACATTTGGTTGATCGGTAGCTCTCGCCACCCTCATCAAGGATGACTTTCACTTCTACAAGCATTAGTTCTCCCCTTTCTGTGGATGTCAACTATTTCTCATGTAAAGGTCTTGCTCCTCTTTCAAAATTACCTGTATTAAGGCAAATTATGTGTTCCCTTCCTTTCCTTGTTCAAAGTCATTTACATGAAAAATCACAGAACTGAGATTATAGATACTGGGGCAGCGAATGCAGAAATACAGCTAAGGGTGGAAATTTGGGTGGGCCGCAATTTATGGTGGACAGCCAAAGGACAAAGGTCTGATGTCATCATAAATCATTTATATTGCAAATGATTTAAAATAATGAAAACCCATATGCATTAAATTTTGACCTGTACATCCATTTGAGATATTTTAAATAGACAAAAAATAGATTTTACATAAATCTTCAGTAAATGTATTTTAAAAAAATATCACCAGGCAGTAAAGCCTAACTATTTTAAAAACAGTCTTTGTCTTATCCTTCAGCTCTTGCTTCAATGTGCATTATTCAAAACCAAACAAAATACCCAAGACTGTCTGCCCTGTCCTTGAGAGAAAAGCAGAAAAAGATAAAAAACTGAGAAGGAAAACTAGACAAAACAGTTTGTGAACAAAACCTGCCAAAAATGTCCTTCACACTATTCCAGATGTTACAGAGTACTTGCTACACCTTACCCAAGCCACCTGTGGCTTTTGAAGGAGTCTTTTTCCAACCCCCTCTGTAAATTCCAATGGTTGTATTTAGTATTTAGAACCTGTCACACACCAACGCATGCAATTTTTTGGATCAGTTCCTAGTCTTTGGATTTTATCCTTTGGTTTATGCCAACTTATGCTGATGGAAGTTCATGCTCTTCCATGCTAGGAGTTACTATAGAATCTAGCCAAAAAGAGACTCTGAATCATCCCAGTCTCTGAATCCCAGCTCCACTACACCGTACAAGGCACCAAATTCCTTTGGAAGATGTGTGGCACATCAGCACTGGGAACTGAGCTCTGGGAACTGACTAGATACCTCTGTGAATCACGGGGAGAAATTCTTCCCAGGCTCTGCTATTGGATGCTCTAGAAAGGCAAGGGAGATGACTTGAAGATGGTTTGATCTAACTCTGCCAAACAAAACAGAGTAAAGAGATTTTTGCATTCCCTGTGCAAAATGCAAATGTTTGACAGTTCCCACAGGTACCACTCAAACAAGAGGGTGGAGATGTCAGATAATCCCCACTGTTCTAAACTCTTCGCAGCTCGCAAAGGTAGGAGCCAGCAGGCCAATGCCAGCAATGGCTTTGGAGATCAGAGAGGCCTTTTTGTCACCATTTGGGTTTCCAGTAACTACAGAAGATTCTTAGTTCCTACCAGAGCTCTCATCCAGGCCAGTCCTTCTGTTTGCTGGGGCTGGGTTTGCTGAGTAGCAGCCAGGACACGATCACACCTGGCTGGTGAGCCCTGGAGTTCCAGTGACATGGACTCCAACAAGCCTCACCCAATAGCTACTAGGGCTGAAAGGACCCAGACTGAGCCACTGAGCCCTTCTGGAACGTTAAAAGAGCCAAACCTATAAAAAAATCTGATTTTCAATGTGTTTGCTGAGAGATTAAAAAAAACACATCACCTGTTCTAATCAGTCTGGAAGAGTTAAGTAAATAAGGGTATGAACCAAAAGGAATGCAAAAACTCTTCCTCTTTATGAAACAGGACTAAACTATCTCAGTGGATTAGAAATGAGATAATTGGAATCATCATTTCAAAGGATCATGGAAAATTTGTCTTAAATATTTCAGGCACTATAATGAAGTCTTAAGTGTTGTTTTAGCTGAGGGAATTAGGAGGAGTGTGAGTACCATGGACTAAGCAATCTTTCCAGCTACTTTATGTGGGTGAAAGCTACTTACTTTGTTTCAGGGAAACTTTTCTTTAGTAGTTGTTTTAGACTGATGAGCATGAGTAAACTTTTTATGTGGATAACTTGCTTGTGAACGGAAAGCTCTAATTCTGGTACATACTTATGGAGAAACTGTTCATCCTCCTTATCAATCTGACTAGACCAATACACCATTATTCATGAAATTCTCCTGTCTTTTACTGCTCTGTAATTAGGAATAGGCCCAGGCACTTAATGTTTTTTAGTACCCACAGTTGCATGGTGTTTTTGTATCAGGAGCTTATATTTAGGTGCCCGTTGATGTTGTTTTTCATCCCAAGTGCTTTTGGGAGGGTGAAGAGTTGATCATTATACTCAGTTTGCTTGTACCCATGAGCACACTTAACCTAGAGCAGCAAATAGTTATTGCATTGCATTTTGTTTTGTGCCTCTGGGCACACTTAAATGATGGCTAGTACCACATATTGTATTTGTCTGCACCTATGGGCCCTTGGAATTGCCAGTGTGAGGGAACTGGTGAATTAACTAGTGGTATGCCCGCTGGTGTACTTACTTGAAGAGCAATGCTACAGTTAATTGCTTAACTTAAACCTAATCATAATCCAAAATAACAGAAGTGCTGTAAGAATCCCGATTCACACAGAAAAAGAATAGTGACATTTGCTTAATTCTAAGCTTGTTTGTTGCCAAAACTGAGGAAGTTTTTGGGGCAGAAGTCTCTCATGGCTAATTGTCCTTCTTGTTCCCTCCTGTTCTTGTCAAGCTTCTACCTGCACAAAATCTAGTCCAAGGCTGGTGCTTACTTTGCTCATTAGTGAAATTACCACCAGATGCTGTGTGAGATGGAGGCTGCTCTGACTCAGCACCACAACCACCTCTTCAACAGCGCTATTGCTAAACTCTGAGTGGAAATGGTGCAGCACATAATGCTGACACACAATTACCACTCTGTCCTCACAGCATGTCACGTTCATGACACTGGCTGCCTCCATGCTGACTTGACAACACCAGAACTGGCTTTGGGATGTATACTTTGGATCACTAGAAAATGTACACATTTCAGGAGCATTATCTTCTCATTAGCCTGTGTCTAGTCAGGTCCTCTCAGAACTCTGTTGAAAAATGGTAATTAAATGGCAAGACTGAGTCTCCACACTGCCATGGATGAGCTGAACTTCAGTGGTGCTGGGAGCCAATTTTTGCACTTGAAGAAATCTAAAGTGGGAGTCTTAAATACTCTCAGCAGAAGCCATTAATGCAAGGTACTGGATTAACCTTTTCTGGCAGTAGAGTCATCTATCCTTAATAATAGCCCTTCATTTTTAAGGGATTCTTTGGACAGGTTTTTTTTGTGGTGTTGGTTTTTTTGTTTGTTTGTTTGTTTGTTTGTTTTTAAAATTTTTATTCTTTTTGTTTGTTTGTTTGTTTGTTTGTTTTATCTTGAAGAATTAATGAAGACATTGATTCTGAACAATGAATCAATTGTTGGGGATAGTGTCAGACTAGACAAGTATGAAATACAGAAATGAGCAATGATGAAACTCTGCATTAGTCAGCCTGGTTAATCTAGCTCTTCCCAAGGTCCTCAGGGAATACCTGCATAAGATCTGCAGAGGCATGTTGGATCAATTCTTCCTACCCAGTGCAGAATGATGCTGTTCAAGAGCTATACTCAGCCAGTATTGCTCACATGCCTCTGTTGGCAACAGGGTTTGTGTCTTTTTCCAACTTACACATAACATTCAACACCAGCACTTCCAGGATGATGCTGATAACAGATGATTGCATCTCTAATGTTTCCATCCTCTTCTGTCCAGTTCTGTGAAAAAGGGATCTTCAAGTGCATGTGGAGTCTCCTCCTGTGCAACTAGAAGAGCCCTGGGTACACTTCAGATGATTCACAGGAAAGTTCTCCCCAGGGGTGGAGACCCCTCATCTTCCCTGGAAACACTGCTCCACTACTTAGGCCTTGTTAGAAAAGTCTGTGGGGACTGTGATTGATTTGGTTTTACCCTTAAGTTATTGGAGGTGTTTTTGGTTGTTTTCTGTTTGCTTGAGGTTTTTTTGCTTGTTTTATTTGGTTGGTTTTTGTAGTTGGTGTTTTTTTCTAAAAATCACATAATCTTCTGAGTGGGAAGGGACCCATAATATCAAACACTCCAACTCCTGCACAGCACACCTCAGCAATCCCACCCTGTCCCTGAGAGCCTTGTCTAAACACTCCTTGAGCTCTGGCAGCCTTGAGATCATGACCACTGCCCTGGGAGCCTGTTTAGTGCCTGACCATCCTCTGCGGGAAGCATCTTTTCCTGATATATTTGCCTAAACATCCCCTGACACACCTCCAGCCGTTCCCTCGGGTCCTGTTGCAGAGAGAGAGAGATCGGAGCTACCCCTCCCCTGCCCCTCACAAGAAGCTGTAGGCTGCGATGAGGTTTCCCATCATTCTTCTCTGTGCTGAACACGCCAGGTGAACAAGTTTGGGGCTTGGTGCTTCGGGTTTTCTTTTTTTGTTTTTGTTTTTTTTCTTGTTTTTTTTTTTTGTTTGTTTGTTTGTTTGGGTTTTTTTGTGTTTTGTTTTGTTTGTTTTTTCCCTAAATTAGGTGCCCTCGTTCTTTCTGGTAGCGGAGACGGGAGAAAGGCGTCGCAGAGCTTTGGCAAGGCTATCTTTACCAGCGGCTGATCCGGGCGAGATACGAGGGGCCTGCCCGGGGGCCAGTACCTATTCCGAAGTCGGACTTCTGTCGATACCGCTCTCACGGACAGGTCCCTGACGGCGCAGGCTCCCGGCAGCTCCCGCGCAGGCGCGGGCAGGGCCGCACCACCAGCCCCGCACTTGGGGGAGCGCTGCTCTGAGAGCTGTCGTCGCTGCCGCCGGTTCCGAGAACGCCGGTCGAGCTCCGGCTGTGAGCGGGCGGCGGCCGCTGGGGCACGGCCGGGGTTCCACGCTCTCCCGCGTTCCGAGTGCCCCGCCGCGGTTCGCCCCCCCTCGGCCGCCTGGAATGGTTCGGCCCGCGGCCCGTCCCGGCCTCTGAGGGGCCGCGGCCGCCATTTTGTGCGGCGGCGGCGGCGGCGGCGGATACAGTGTGGTGGAGGCGGTGCTGAGGGGTTCTCGGGACGTCGCTCCCTTCCCTGGCCGGTGAGCGGGGCCAGGTGGGGCCCGGCCCGGCTGCGCGCGGTGCTGGGGCGGGTGGAGCCGCATCCGGAGGTCGCGGGCTTGGGCGGGCCCGGCAGACGGCGAGGCCGAGGGGGGCTGTGCTCCCGGCTTCGCGGGGGGAGCTCATGGCGCCTCTGGGAATTTCCGCCGTGCTCGGGGACCAAGTCGCTGTTGGTACCTCCGTAGCTCCAGGACGGGCCGATGTGTACAGCAGGCCCGGAGGCTTTAGTGTTAATGAATAGCGCGTTTCGGTGCCCCCTGTTGTGTAATAAAGAGAGATTCGTGCCTCAGGGCGAAGAAGATGAAAGCCAAGTCAGGGGGGATAGGGTGATCGCTTACGCCTGCTCTTTCCCTTTTGTACTTCAGTAACTTCCAGCGAAGATGTCGGAGTATATCCGAGTGACGGAGGACGAGAACGATGAGCCCATCGAAATCCCATCGGAGGACGACGGCACGGTGCTGTTGTCCACGGTGACGGCGCAGTTCCCTGGAGCGTGCGGTCTGCGCTACAGAAACCCAGTGTCGCAGTGCATGCGAGGAGTCCGGCTGGTCGAGGGCATCCTGCACGCCCCCGAGGCCGGCTGGGGAAACCTCGTCTATGTCGTGAATTATCCCAAAGGTTTGTCCTCATGGCTTCAGTTCTCTGTTCATGCTGCTTTCTTTAAGGTCCCAGTCACTGCTGATTTAACACAGCAACGTGTTACTCTTTAACTCTCTGATTCATAGAGATCGGTGATTTATTCAGGTGTCTGTTCTGCCGAGTAGGTTTGACCCCATTGAGGTTTTTTTATTTTTTTAACACTCCACCTAAACAAGTACTGTAAAGACAAAGTCTTGCGTTATCCTTGAAGGCTAGCCTTCAAAGGGTACCGTAGTACCCTTTGTAGTGTACTGTAATCTCTGTACTCACAGACACTTTTCCTCAAGGCATGGTTTGGTCAGATATACCATTTAGAAGTGCTCAGGAAAGGAGAAACTTGACTACCCTACTCCACCCCCAAAAAAAGAGGGGAAGGAAATAAATTGCTAGTGAAATAGTCTTGTTAAAAGTTCATGTTTTCCCCGCCTTATAGAACTGCGAATGTTGCTGGATAATTCTTAAGTAAACTAACACAGAACTAACTGGGTCAGTTTGCATTTTGGAGGAGGACTCGATTGTGGACTGGCTTTGGTTAAGGGCAGTCAGATATATGTTCCGTTTTTCCATTTAGCTGGTGTGTGTCTCTTGCAGTCTGTACTCTTCCTCATCATGGGTTATAATTTAACACCGTGCAGTTCATAGTCAGTGGGTCAATTTCCAGCACTGAGGATGTCTAATGTATTTTTTTATATTCAGATAATAAGAGAAAAATGGATGAAACCGATGCGTCATCGGCTGTGAAAGTGAAACGAGCAGTACAGAAGACTTCAGATTTAATAGTCTTGGGTCTTCCCTGGAAAACCACTGAACAAGACTTAAAGGAATATTTCAGTACCTTTGGAGAAGTTCTGATGGTGCAGGTAAAATCCATTTGCAGCTCAAGTAAGGAGGGACATTGGGTAGATATCAGGCTCCCGAGAAAGCAAGTGGAAACAAAAGAGCTTTATAAACTTGTACAAGATCAGAAGCCATGTCTCTTCCTAAGGATATCTTTTTTTTTTCAATGAGCCTGTTAATTCTGGGAGATGTTAAGGAATTAGAGGTTGCTGTGATAAGAATGGTTGTAAGACAGGTGAACTCTCAAACAGATTTTTACCAAATTCATTCAGTAACAACATGCTTCATACTAGTGGTTACTTCTGGGGTTTTTTTTCCACCTAGGTTAAGAAGGATATTAAAACAGGCCACTCGAAAGGTTTTGGGTTTGTTCGGTTCACGGATTACGAAACCCAAGTGAAAGTAATGTCTCAGCGTCACATGATCGATGGAAGATGGTGTGACTGTAAACTTCCCAACTCTAAGGTACTTTGGGATTTACCGCTGGTTTTATTTGTACCAAACACTCCAAGTGCACCTCCTCATCAGCTGTGTTAGGGGAGAGCAGCTGCACAGATTAACTGTCTGCTCTCGGATGTGGCTTTGCTATGAATGAACAGAACAAGTGAGAGGAAGGAAAACAGGGAGCAGGTGGGTGAGCTGGAAGTAATTTGAAATGTTGGGAAAATCGCTCATTATGTGAGGGAATGAGGTACAGATAGAAATCTGTGTTTGATGTCCAGCAAAACCTGCCTAACTTGCCTGTTTCATGAATAAATGCAGAATAAAGCGGATGGAATCAGTAATTTGGGGAAGAGCAGAACAAGTCTTTGAGTTCCAAACTGAACCTATAGCTTCTATTCTTGTCTCTGTATGCAATTATTACAAAAAAGTGTTCTTCTGCCATGGCCTTGTCACCATCCCTGTGTGTTGCTCCCATGCTCATTTTCTCGTGGCTCTTCCCCCCACCTCTAGCAAGGTGCAGCCATGTTCTTGGAATAGAATTTTAAAATTTATTTAAGTCTTAAATTTGCAATCTCAAACTTTATTCCATCAGCAGCCCTCAGAACAGGCTAGATTAAGAGTGTCATTTGCCATCCTGTAACTCAGTTCTCAAGGACTGTAGTTGTGATAGTTTTTTCCTTCAATTCTCTCCAGCAAAGTCCTGATGAACCTTTGCGCAGCAGGAAGGTGTTTGTTGGACGCTGCACCGAGGACATGACGGCAGATGAACTCCGACAGTTCTTTGCCCAGTATGGGGAAGTGGTAGATGTCTTCATTCCTAAACCCTTCCGAGCATTTGCTTTTGTTACATTTGCAGATGATCAGGTAAGTCTTAAAATATTTTAACTTCATAGACTACATTTTAGTAGCATGATAAAGTATCGTTTCTGGAACTACACATGAAATGCTTGTGCACTGTCTGATTTATTGAATGGACTGAGAGTACACTTTTAGATGCAGCTGCAAAGACAGGACTTGGTACTGTGATTAGCGTAGTGATGAATGCAAAGCTTAATCACTTCAAATTGAATTAAGTACATGCATATGCTTTCTTTGCAGGATAAATATCTGTTCAGAATTGTAGGGGATGCTTTGTGTTTTGTCTTGTACTGCTAATATTTTGAAAAGAAGGACATCTACCATACATTTAATCAATCCCTTATTTCTTATAGGTTGCCCAGTCTCTTTGTGGAGAGGACTTGATCATTAAAGGAATCAGCGTACATATATCCAATGCTGAACCTAAGCACAATAGCAGTAGACAGTTAGAGAGAGGTGGAAGATTTGGTGGTAACCCTGGAGGCTTTGGGAATCAGGGGGGGTTTGGTAACAGCAGAGGAGGTGGGGGAGGACTGGGCAACAACCAGGGCAGCAACATGGGCGGGGGTATGAACTTTGGGGCCTTTAGCATCAACCCTGCCATGATGGCAGCAGCGCAGGCAGCCCTGCAGAGCAGCTGGGGGATGATGGGCATGCTGGCCAGCCAGCAGAACCAGTCGGGGCCCTCAGGAAACAACCAGCCTCAGGGCAACATGCAGCGGGAGCAGAACCAGGGTTTTAGTTCAGGCAACAACTCATACGGAGGGTCCAACTCAGGGGCAGCGATAGGCTGGGGCTCAGCCTCGAACGCAGGCTCCAGCAGTGGGTTTAACGGAGGCTTTGGTTCAAGCATGGATTCCAAGTCGTCAGGCTGGGGAATGTAGACACAATGGGCTCTCATACTGACTCTATGGTGGGAAATCAAATTTTTCTAACTCATGGTAAGTATACTGTAAATTACATATATACTAAAGTTTTCCAAATGAATTTGTTCAGTGTGCAGTATATTCAGCAGTATTTTTGACATTTTTTTCTTTTCTAAAAAAAAAAAAAAAAAAAAAAAAAAAAAAAAAAAAAAAAAAAGAAAAGAAAGGTAAAAGGAATTTTCTAAGTTTTGTTACATATCTAGTTGGAATTCTGAATGTTTGGAAGTGGACTGCTGTTTGCCCGATAGGTGAACTAACACTACAGTCGATAGAAAAGGTTTCTCCTCTAATACTTTATCCCTTGTTTCCTGGCTACCTGAATTCTTTGCATGTTCAAAATGGAACCATTGGTCAGAAACAGCATTCTCTCCCTCTTGTTTTTCTTGTTTTTAATTTGATCCCACCATAAGACTCTCCAAGTGCCCCGTTGGACAACACAGTGTCATTTTTGTTTGTGTTTGTTTGTTTTTTTTAACACTGTCTCCCCTCCATACTAAAGTACGATATGAAGGCTTCATTTAATCTCCGCAGTTCATCTCATTTCAAATGTGTATGGAAGAAGCACTTCATTGAAAGCAGTGCTGTAAATATTCTGCCTTAGGAATACTTCTGTCTACATGCTTTCTCATCAAAGAATACTTCATCACACCGCACATGCTGCGTCTTAGACGGTGGGTGTTCCATTTTTATCCGCTACTCTTTATTTCATGGAGTCGTATCAACGCTGTGAACGCAAGGCTGTGAGATGGAACCAGAAGGCTGTTTGAACTTTTGAAACCATGTGTGGGATTGGTGGTGGTGCCGAGGCATGAGAGGGCTGGTATGTGCGAGATAAAGGAGCGAGCGCATGCAGAGACCTGGTGGTGCATTAATAGGATTTTATTTGACTTGGCGAGATGTCTCTCAATCCTGTGGCTTTGGTGAGAGAGTGTGCGGAGAGCAATGATAGCAGATAACGTACGAGTGTTTATTGCATTCAAAGGACATCCACATGTGGAAGACTTTAAGTGGGTTCTCTACCTAGTTAATCAATTAGTTGAATGTGTTACGTGAAATGGAATATTTGTATTTCTTTTCCCTTATGTCAACTGCTGTGAATGCTGTATGGTGTGTGTTTTTTTTCTGTTAATGATCTGTAAGTGTGGTAATGTGACTTGAAGATGATGGGGGTTTGTGATGAGAACATTGAGCTTGTGGTGTGCTTTGCAGTAGCTCTTTTAGCAGAGATCACTAGAGCTCAGTGTGCCTCTCCAGGGTGGAAGTTCCACTGTCTGTAAGATATCCAAAAGAATGCTGTTTGCTGCAGTTTCGTGTTTGGATGCTTTTTATAAGATTTGTCACTGTAGGAAATTCTTAAATAAAACAGATTTAAGTAATATGTGTCTTTGTTTTGCAGCCCTGAATGCAAAGAATTCATAGCAGTTAATTAATTTTACCCTTTTGCGATGAACTTCTGTAAAGCTTTTTGCAGTCACTCGGTTTGTTTCAGATAAGCAGTTTCTAAAGGAGCAACCGCTCAGCACGTATCGATACCTGACCCTCTCCTCTAAGCCACTGTACCCTTGCACTGTGCAGTGACATAGATCTAAAATCCAGGTCCCACACCTTCGGGTGCCCGCACCTAGACTGGTAAGCAGCTCCCTCCAGATTTCATCTGTGCCAAGGAACGTTACTTGTTCTTTTAGCAGTGGAAGTTCCTTATCAGAAGTGGGTTGGGGGAAACAGAGTTGCTGTCAGGATGGATTTCTGTCCACATCTCCTTTGGGGATGGATGTTTTTGACTTGTTTTTAGATCAGCCCACTCATGAGAAACAGGCTTCTGCCACACTTCCAGCCCAGAAGAATGCTGTTAACTCCTGTTAAAACTAGTCACAGGAAAGACTTTCCAGATTAATAAAGCACTGTAAATATACACAGACTGATAAAGTTTGAACTGAGTTATGACAGGTGCAGAGGTGTCACGTAGGAGGCAGCTTCTTAACAAAGTGCACGGCATTAGAGCAGAAACTAGTGGAAGGTTATTTCCACTTGTGGTATGAGCTTGAGGAATTGTGTTGTGTACTTGGGGTTGCAACCCACTGAAGCTTGGATCTGTATTTTTCTATACACCATTATACTGTGCTGTAGCTGTGAATAGTCTGAATATGGATATTTACACAGTTTTTAACCTATGTAATTTTCAAGTGACTCTTCATTACTCTATCCCACTGAGGCTTGTGAATAGCAGAGCATCTAAACAGCAAACAAAACTGCATGACTGAGTTTTCCACCTGCAGAATTAAAAAATCAGTTGTGCCTTAATGTGCTTGGTTTAAAGAGGGTTTCTGAACACTCAGGCTGAGAAAGAAATCCCACTCATTTGTTCATATTCCACTGAAAAAGTTGCTTACATTTTTTTTCTGCACCATAATCAGAGTAATCTCCAAACTGTCCCATCTGTGAATTTTGCATTTTAGCATTTGCACTATTACCAGCTACTTCTGCTGAGTAACACTTTAAAATGGTATTGTTGGACCTCCAAAGACTTAACTGTGACCCCCTGCAAGGAACCTCATGGTAAGTTTTTGTAATTAGCATGGTTTTAATTATGTTTAAATTGCTCAGGTTTAGGTTTAAGAGGCTGGGTGGCAGCACTGAGTAGTCTTTGCTAATAATTTTAGCCTTCCTTCACCTTCAAACAAAATCTCCTGAAAATTTTAGAATTTCAAGTTTCAGTATCATTTTTACTGCTTTGCATACTTTAATGTTTATAAGTGAGTAAATAAACTATCACTGAAAATACAATGAAGTGTTTTGAGTCTTCATTTTTTCTAGAGAGATACTTCATTTTCAGTTACATTACTTCAGAAAGTGAAATGCTAATAAAAGAATCCAAGCTACAAGAAAGAGGAAGTTTGTATATATTGTAAGGGTGTCAATATCATAGAAAAAAAAAAAAGCTTTTTAACTGAAACTCTGCATTTGAAAGGTTGTTCTTCAGAAAAACACCATTTTTACAGCTGAAAGCTGAAACTTCTCAGGCACGGGCTGTGCAGCAGTAGTCTGTAGGGGCACAAGGACAACAGGGCCAGTAAATGCCCCCACATACAGCAAGGAGCTGGTATCGCATACTTGAGGGGTGGGTGAAGGAGTGTCGGTCCTCTGCAGGCTCTCATTGGACCTTCCTCCACCAGCTTGCTCCACGAAGTGCAAAACAGTGGCAGGAAAAGCTGTTTAACAGTTTGAGATCTAAATACTGAATTATTGTGCTCATATGGATTAAATTAAGTTAATTATTCTAAATGTAATTCCTGGATTGTTTTGGAATGGTAAAATTGCTTGCAAATGAATATTTGATTTAGAACACAATTTCCATTAGTATTGCATCCCTTGGAAAAGTTCTGTAATCAAGAGACAGCATTGCTGAGGAATTTGGGCACAGAGGAGGAGGTGCATTTGTTCTGAATGTAAATTAAGGTAATTGGAATATATGGATATTCTAATCTAAAAGATAAGAGGGACAATTATGCTATTACACTGTACAATGTTTCTCCCAAAACTCAGTCTTGGATCTTGACTAATTTTACAGAGTAATGAATTTAGCAGTTGAGGCATTAAAAAACCAAATATAATCCACAACCCTGTTCTCAGCAGCGAGGGGATTCTTTTCCCCTCACGAATACTGCTGTAGCATGGTTCCATCTTCTTGTCAGAAACAATGCCAATCAGTTTAAAAGCAATAATTTAGTTAATTATGAAACCGTGTTTTTCCAAAGAGATGTGGAATACAGGAACGTTTGGCTTTTTACTCTCCTCATGGCGAGCTTAACTGAGTTCTGGGCATTACTCTGCAGTAGGCAGCCTCAGGCATGACCAAGGCCTGCTCAATAGTAAATGATTTAACAAATCTACGGTCAATAATAGAAATTACAGTCACATTGTGAGGTTGTCATAACGTTTTCCATTTTGTTAGCATTCCTCTGTGCTGTTAAACAGCACCTGTAGCACTTGCTGTTCTGAAAATCAGCATCACATAAAGATAGCAACTCATTGTTAAAATGAAGAGTCTGCAGTGCAATAGTTCTGCCTCACCAGCTTAAAGGTGCTCCAGGAAAATCTAAGAAAGCCACAGGGCTGTACCCGCTCCATTGCGAAACAGCAGATTAGCCGAGCTGGGTAACTGTCCCCCTGCCTGCACAAACATGTCACTGTAGGCTTGGTATGAGGCACAGCCTGGAATTTTTCCAGTATCCATCACCACACGTGAATCTTCACCTGCATCCCAGAGAACACAAATGAGCACCATAAATGGAACAGCTGGGCATTGTTTAATACAATACAGAAGTGACACTCTACAGGCATAATCCAACACCATATTTTAGGTGTCCCATGAGTCACTGCAGGTGTGTAAGAAGGTGACTGTGTCACTCTCCCCCGTCAGGCTATTCCCAAGAGCTAATCTATTAAATCCATCGATTGATGGGGTAATGGTAAGAAATAATGGTAAGAAAGCTCTCAGCTGTAACTGGATTAAGCCTACATGGCTACTTTTCACCATTCTCACGTGGCCTTAAGCATGCAAGTACATCCCATGCAAGTAGTCAAAGTTCAGTTGTGTCCAGGTAAGGCTGGGGCATTCCCTCTGCTCAGCCCCGGAGCCAAGGAGCACATTTAATTCCGTGTTCAGACCTTACCATTATGATTTGCCTTCCTGGGGTAGAATGGGGCTCCATTCACACTGGCACTGAATTTTGGCATTGCATTTCCATACACACCCAGGTCCTCAGTGTTTGTGCGGAATACATTAACTCTCACATCAGTTCAGTTATTCTGGGTTTCTACATAAACAGTGAATATGTGCATCAATTTAGACAGACTATAAAGTAACTGCCGAGGTAAGCCTGAGCCTCCTCAAACCACAATCACCTCAACTGTGATTTTAAAATTCTGTAAGCATACACAGACTGGAGTATCTTCCAAAACTGCCTGCTGAGAAGCTCAGTTCGGTTACTAAGGAATAAGTCTGAAACACCCCATTCAGCAGGAATGTATTGCTGTTTGAACTTCCCTGGAGAGATCTATAGTGAAAGAACATTAAAAATTCTCACCACGCTGATCTTTGAATCTGTTATAAAATCGTTCTTTTCTTCCAACACAATTAGAAGTAAATCTCTAAGTAGCAGCAAGGACACTAGGGCATCAGCAAGGGCAGACCTACACACAGACATGCACAGACAGGAACAATTCTTTGGGGAACATGTCAAAGGACAGTTGCTGCCAAATCCAGGGCACCGAACACACCTAATTACAGTATGTGAATGACGGAAATTGGTAACGAGAAAGGGCACCTCCGTGTTTAATGCCCGAGAAATTAAATCGAACGGGGCTGACAGGACTCACTCATGTCGAGTAGCATAATCCTGAGTGCCACGAAGGAGCACCATCCTAATGTGCCGCGCCTGCACCGGTGCACTCTGAACACGGGGTGGTGCTTCAGGACCGCAACAGGCAAACCTGCACGGCTCGCAGCGCACTGCACTCCACAGCGAATCTTTCACTTACTGCTAAGGGCTGCTGGGAGAAAACACACCTTTTCTCTACAAGGTTTGACTCGCGCGGACACAATCTACAATTGCTGAGAATTAAAGCAAAAACCGTGACTGACTCCTGGTAGTGTTCTCACACCAAAGGGGAGCAGTGACCTGCACACAGCCTGGCTGCGCTCATGGGATCAGCCCAGGACATCTGCTGCCTCAACATATAACTTTGAACTCTTGACAAGTTAGGAAAATTGTTCCAAAAAATAAAACTGTATGCCTGGATCCAAGCTGGTCTGTAATGATCAGCTGGAATGCTGGAGTTCTCTTAAGAGCATTAGGGAACAAAGGTGTGATGTGGTTCTGTTCTTGCAGTTTAAGAACTATGTAAGGTTAAGCAACAAGAGCTGGACAAGAAATTCAAGACTCTTCAGGTAGCTGTGATGCTCAGGGGCCTTTCACAATGGCTTGTCTTTTACCAGTTCCTGCCTGATCTCCCTTCTTTTTTCCCAAGTGACATGTGGGAACATCAAAAAATGAATGTCCCAGAGGTTGCATTTAACTTTCAGCAGGTTACAGCCTCTTTATTATCTGCAGCAGGCAAGTCTGAAAGGCAAGGAACCACATGGACAAGTCATGGAGCAAGAGAAACCTTCAGCCCTTGGGCAGACTGCAACAGGCAGGTCAGGAAGGAAGGAAACCAGCTCTTCCCAGCACATCTGTCTCCATCTTTGCCTAAGCAAGGAGATGGTTAATTATCTCCTGCTGGAAAACAAAGGAGAAAAAAGACCCTGTCAATATCAGCCAGCTCAAACAGGAGCCCAAAAGACACAGGGGCACCTTTTGCCCTCAACTCATGAAGGAGATCGGCAGAGACCTTTGTCACATCAGCTGCATCACAGCAATTCCCAAGGTCTCCACCGTCAAAGTAGCTCAGCCCCTCACTATTGTTGAGATGCTCACTCTGCTAGAGCTCTTTTCAATGAGGGCGGCATAAATGTGCACACATGAATGGTCAATGCAGAGCTGCTTGTCTGCTAGTTCACGTTTTGCTTTCCTTTTTGCTCCTTCACATTAAGGCTTTACAGCATCAGTAAATCCACATGCTTGTGCTAAAAGGTATCACTTTAGGAAGGGCAGGTTGAATGAACTTGTCTGTTCCAATACACTGGAGACACAAGGAATTTGAATCTTGAATCAGACCCAGGCAGCTATGGATGGAGAGAGGTTGTAATAGGCTGCTGTTGGGAAGGCAAATGCTAAGGTAGCCTTAAGCGCTGGAAGTTAGATCCAGTTTTGCATTTCAGCATGGGAGAGTTCAAAAACTATCTTTCATCTCTGACAGTATTTATGAGCAGTATGTGTGTTGATTTTTTCCAGACAGGATTTAGCTCCATCTGGCAAAGCTGCACCCAGAAAAGTGAACCTTGTACCCCATGTAGGCATGTGTTTCACTGCAAAGGGAATCCTGAGGTGCTGATCACCATGCTGATCCAGACACTTTGCTACCTGACCCCACAGAAGCTTTCCCTAGTTATGAACTGCGCAGCAGAGCCAGGCAGCAGCCAGCAAGATAGACCTCACACTATCAGCCCTTCTCAACAAGAGATCCATGCCTGGACATTTAATGCCTGGATTATGGTACCTGGTGTCAGTGGTATGTGAACTCTTCCTCTTCCACATAGGCTCCTTCTTGGCCTATGTCCTTACAGGGCAGCAATCTAATTATTTCTTCATTAGACTTCAAAACTCAATTGGTAGTTTTCCCAACATATCTACTAACTTGGGTCCAGAATACTTGGGATCTCAGTACCCAGAGAGCAAGATATATTCAGTTTTGCAAGACTGGCTGCACTGGCACCCATGAAGGCTTTTCCGTGGAAATATCTGTGGTGGGAAGTGTAAGACATTTCTTGTTCGCCTAAAGCTGAACAGAGGTGGAAAGGAGGAGCAAAAACCAAGTGCCAGTGCAGCATTTTACTACGACACAAAATTGTAACAGCAGCCAGTTACCCACAGCCTCTCTGCAAAGCAGGGCTTCTGCTCACAGCCCTGACTAACCCTGTGAACCTCCTCCCAGCTGCACCAGGCACACAGGGAGTACTAAAAATGAAAATGAAACCCCACAGCTTTCACCCTGATATTATTGTCAGGGCTGGATTTAAGTGGATGTTGTAGATAGGAAAGTATCTGCTGATCTAGAAAGAGCTCACCTGTACATGTCCTCTTGTTTTCATGCAGTATGTAGCCAACCCTGCAGCTGCAATAGTAGCCCCCCACATAGTTGTGACAGTGATGACTGCAGAGGGGTTTAGTATCCAATGGCTGTTTGCACTCATCGATATCTAACGGGCAAAGCACAGAATCAGGCAAACAATAGATTTCAACAAAATTTTCTCTCAGTCTCAGCCACTCTGTGTTTTGTGAGGTTGGTCTTTGGTCGCTGTGCCCCTCTGCATCTGCTTCCGTACAATGAGACTACCTTCTCCCACCCCACACCAGTAGCCTTGGGCTATGAGAGCACAGGGAAGCACCAACCCCACCAGAGCCGTGGCTCTTCCATCTATACGAGGGGCTGGTCTCTCACCTTCAGCAGCATAAAAGGCCTCAAAGCCTGTGAATGGTTTCTCATTGGAGTAATCAGACCGAAACACTACCACGAGGTGGTTGTCAGCGGAAATGTACGTCCTGTTACCCGGAGCTTCCTCAGTGTCTGTACTGTCCCTTCCACACAGCATAGCCAAGGTCTTCCCACCAGAGCTCAGCTGCAAAGCAGACAGACAAATCCAGCAGGCGAGCATAGAGCATTGATCTTCCCAACCTGCTGCCATGGCTGGAAAAGCATGTGTTTAACAGTGTGAGGAAGGAAGCTTGGATGCTCTCAAAAGGTGCTTCTGGAGGTCAGTCCACATCCAAGGCCAGGTAAGAGAGGATTTCCTCTGTTCTCTGTGACTTAAGACCATAATTTTGTCTCCCTTTCTCCTTTCAGTGGTCCTCACAAATGTCTGATGCCAGCCATGCTTTGTTTATACTACTCTTGTTAACTTGGTGCTCTCAGTGACAATCACTGGTCTTGGTAAAGCCAGAGACAACTGGGGTAAGAAGGTTTTGCACACTGACAAATTCAAATGTATAGAAAAAGGTGTCCTTAAGCAAGTGACTCGCTTGCTCTGTGATGCACGTATTAGAGTTCCAGCTCTTCATTTATCTTTAACACAAGAGAAATGTTCTGATACATGGGGTTTATGTTGGGCATGGTAAAGAGGGAGCTGTGTACTACACACCTACCAGAAATGGATATTCTGTCCTACACAAGGGATAGTACATGAAGAACAACAGACATTTGGGGAATGGGAGCAACTTGCCATATAAAACCGTGGACATGAGATTTTTTCTCAGTGGGAACAAGGCTGCCTGGTTTGGTTCAATCAGATGCAAAACTGGGTTTGCGTACTCCCTGCGTACACAGCTCCTTCGTTATTGTACATCAGGCCCATGCAAACAACAAAAGGAGTGCAGAGGTAGCACAAATTAGTGACAGGACCGCTGGACCAGAGCACACACATCTTTCAGGGACACTGCTGCTCACCCAAACACTTCCCCAAAGCAGTATCTTTGTTCCTCTTCCTGAGGCTGTTTCTCACATTAGCCAGCAAACGCACCACAGTAACTGCTGCTGTGAGTGCCCGCTCAGATGAGCTGACAGTATCTTGTTTAGAGTATCACTTACATTTTATGGTTTCCCATTATAACCTGTGTCAAGCATTACATGTTAATTTAAAACACTGTAACATTAGCAAAATGTTGAAATATTGTTTTGGGCAAAATTTCATACCTGTTGCTTCACAACAGAAGAGCATCAGAATTCTCTGAGCAAAAGCATCTCATGTTTCAGATGTTCCAATGTGACAACCACATCTGCTTCCTGGTCCCATGGGCCTCAATAAACACATAATTTAGAAACCAGCTGAGCTTGAACTTTACAAATAGACTAAAATCAAGATCTGACAAAGAGTTGATTCCACATGTGCCCAGGATCACAATAAACAGAGTTTTTAACAGCTTGAGCCTGTTACACATTACCCCATCCCACACATACCTTCACATAATCATATTCACACAAGTAGGACAACTCCAGGTTGAAATGGGTGAAGTAAATGCGAACTGAATATCCTTTAGGGACAGTAATATTCCATATTTTCTCCTTGTGATTTGGGTAGACCTTTGGGAAGTTTGGGGATGTGATCCTTCCATACATTTTTTGTGGCACAACGCTGCTCCTTACTCCACTATAAAGCACAGCCAGCAAAATAAACAGCCTGTGTCAAAGGGACAAGAAATTAACTGAGAAAGAGTGAGCATTAACTTGGATTATACCCCAAAAGCCACACATCCTAGTTGCCCGTATCAATACCAAATCAGGTCACTCAGTGCTAGCTGAAACCTTCATGCCCAACACCCTCCTCACTTTACAATGAAAGCAATTGGGAGGTATCAGTGGGGTCGCTGTAGTAACAGCTAAACAGGATGAGCCTCATGCTCACACCTTCCAGACCCTGCACAAAACCAAGTGGACAGAAGAGCTGGAGGTGACTGTACTCACCTCATTCTGATGCCTTCCTGTCTGAGCCTGTTCTGCTGTAAGCTTTGGGGAAGGAATCCCTCCTCATGTATTTGCATTTGGGGGTGGATGTATTTATTGTGTGTGCTCTGCTGTGTTTGTCTGGATGTTGAACCCTTATGTTTATCTCCCTTCCACCCCCTTCAGCCTGCTGAGTTCTTGGAACAACAATCACTAAAAACCAGGCACCAGGCTTGTGTTCAGGCTTCAGTCAGTGGCAGGGAGAGGAAGGCAGAGATGGAGAGGATGGATTAGGAATGCTGCAGGCTCTTGGAGGGAGCCGTAATATCACTGCTCTGTGGGAAGGCAGGCAGGGGGAGGAGGTAGCTCCAGACAGTGTCTGCCCTGGTGAGCAAGGGGAGCTGGCAATGTTCTTTCCCTCTGAGCAACTGGTCCACAATTACTGCTAATGCAAACAGCATGTTACAGGAAGTAGCTGCTTCCATCATCAGAGCACGGAGGCGTTGAAAACAAAATAATGGGGCACATTACAGGATTTTAGAATAGTGATGAGCCTAGCTGTATGGTTCTTTGTAACAGGACAGAAATACTTAGGGGACATAACACTACAGTACACACAGGCACCAGTTTCAGAGATACAAAGTCTTCCAGTTCTCAGCTGCAGATTTTAATCCAGTGCACGCTTGTGGTGACCAAAATCTACTCCATGCCTTCTTCGTAAGCATGGATTGCTTTTTATCCTGCCCATCCTGGAACACCCATAAGGTAAAAAGTCACACTTAAAAAATAATTCAAATTTCTTTTAAACATTTGGGATCCACACAGGGGTTTCACACTGCCCAGGAAATTCAACTGGGAGAACAAACACTATGGGACATAAAGCTTCATTAATTCTCCTGCATGCAGACTGCTTCTTTCCGAATCAGCATTTAGGTTTCCCACAAAACCTCTACTCCACCACACATGGAGATAAGCCTAATATATAGAGGGTGAAAACCCAGATACATTAAAGCTGAGCCTAGGTCCATCTCTTCTCTGATGAAAATGGGTGGAATTGGAAAACTGATCTGCAGCAGGGAACAGACTGTTGGATTCCACATGCAGGAAATTTATCCTGAGATATCCTGTAATCAAATGGACACCTTTTCAACAGCCAAAAGTCATTACCCCAGGCAGTGAAGCTGGTGCTGGCAGGAAAGCCGGAGTTATTATATGAACAAAACTAAGGCAAACAAACCATTCAGCAAACTGCAAACAGAAAACACCCTTTAATAAAAGTGAAGGGAAAGCATAATAACTAATAATAATTGTGTAGCAGCAATACCTACAAGCACAGCTAATGGACAAGAACCAAGAGGGCACTGACTTTTCCCATGGCCCACTAGCTGCTAAAATTATCCTATCAACAAGATAGATGTGGACTTTATACTATCTGGAAAAGGGGGAAGAGACAGAAAATTTTGGGAAAAAATCAATCCATGTCTGACTGAGCTGCTGCCTGATTCACGTAGGCATAAATACTTCCAGAAGCATCCCACTTCAGGCTTTCTGCTCAGATCTGTAGCAGAGGAATGGAAAGTCAATTCTGATCTTAGGTCTGGATTTTCCCACAGCCCAGAATTTGCTGAGTGCCCTGAGGCTGATAGTTGCTGCTGAACATTGAAACAGGACTGCTGAGTTAATAAACTGTTATGCTGAAGCCTGAGAAATTGAACACTTGGTGCACACATTGGCTTTCCCCAGGCATGAGGAGAAGCACCTGACATAAACAAGGCTAAAAACACTGTCTCTGTTTCTTCACCCAGAAGCCTTTCACCTCCAAAATGCTGCTGGGGATTAGCTCACCAGGTGCATAAGCATTTTGAGGGCACCGATTGCTAACCAGACCCCACAGAGGCTCTTCCTCCCCAAAATTTCCCTTCATCACAGGACTAAGCCAGCACAAAGGCTAAGTGGACTTCATCCACGTCAGTGCAGCTTCCAGTGCCCTGTAACTTGCCGAGTTACCGATCCACTTTAGGAAGTTTGGGTGTTATCTGAAATGACAGATGCCTCCTGAGAAAGTTTGCCCAGCTGTCTTCTTGTGCTCCTGTCTCCTTCCATGCTGAGAGCTGACTGAGGTAACCTCATTCTTAACAGGTGCAGAATTTGGACATAGCCATATCTTGTGCCCAAGGAGAGAGACTTCCTGGATTGTGTTCCCTAGCCTCCTGCTTGCTTCCTGCTGAATCTTTGATATATGGGCTGGCACTTTGGCAAAGGTGGATCAGCTCATGAAAAGTCCTTCACGAAAACTGCTAGATAAATAGAAATGGAAGCAATTGCTTATCTGAAAAGAAGAATATGGAGACAGAAACGTGCACTGCCACTTTCTCCTTGCAGCAATAATACTCAGTAACTTTCTATTTTATACCAAGCCTCAGCAATAACATAGGACTGAAAAAATGCAAACCTGCTGTGACATTTACATTCTCTGGACAGAGAGACATAATTCTGTCTCTCAGGACAAGCACAGAGAGAAGAAGAAAAAACAATCTTTATCTCTGCTCCTCTGTTTTCCCCATGTGGAATTTGATATGGAGATTGTTTACCTGAAGTGATTGCTTGATTGGATTCTGGTGAAGGTTGTTTGGGTTCAATGACCAATCGGATCCAGCTGTGTCTCGGACTCTGAGCGGAGAAGTCACGAGTTTGTTAGTTAGGTAGGTAAGTAAGAAGTAAGTATGTAGAATAGTATAGTATCTCTTTAAATAGTATATTAATGTATTATAGTATAGTTTTAATAAAGCCTTCTGATCTAGAGCCAGACATCACCACTTCTTCCCATCGAGGGTTGCCTGATTTCCCATTACCTGCCTCTGACCAAATGGTTAAAGGGATGTAGGACATTCCCTTCCCTCACTCCACTGGGGAGTACGTACCTTCTTGCATAGCCCCTGGGTCACACGCTATTTAGACAGGTTTGCAATATAAATAAAAAAAACATTTTTATTCTGGAATGGAGCAGAAGGTCACCAGTGCTGTTTCTTCTCAGCCATTCTGCTTCTAGCCCTCTCTCCCATGGAATGGCAAGCTGCCTTCCAGCACTGGACAGGGTTCAGTTATCCTTTTGGAAGAGCAATCATAAGGCACTTTCCAGCCTGCTGGCTCCCAGCAGTGGGTAAATTCATCAGTGCACGGATGAAGACGAGCACTGTTTGCAAGCCAGCATTTTAGAGCACAAAGTCTGCTGTTTGCTCCCCATGGCTCTGGACTCCTAAAGCGCAAATCCACAGCTTTTTAGGCAGCTGCAGCTCCCTGTCCGTACACCTGCACCTAAGCTTCTGGCAAGGAAGCCACCTCTCGCCATGGGACTGATTGGACTCTGACTAGATTAGCAGCACATGGCCAAGGACAAGGGCAGATCTCTCAAGAAAGGAGATGTGTCTTGACCTACAACTTTCACTCTGAGCAGGGGAGTCCCTGCTTATCCCAACTGGAAGGGTTAAAAATCCTGTATAAAACATTATTCATACTCTCCCTTTCTATATTAACTCAGCTGCTGCCCGTCCTAAGTCCACTAACTAATGCAGACCACTAAACCCAGTGCTAGCTGGACAATCTCCTTTTATTCAAATATATTAATATAGTGAAACCAACCAGATCTGAGGATCAACAGTGACCAAATGTACCATGTGTCTAAAGTGATGGATTCTAAAGCCATCATCTGAGTGACAAAATGTCTCCTGGATAATTTCTGGAATGTACAAGCCAGGAGTGGGAAGCTTTTCATAATCATAAGTCATTGGCTTCTTCCCCTCTTTCAAGAAGAGACTGAAATATACCAGCCAAGCACAGCCCCAGTAAAACATTTTTTAAAGTGAACTTTCCTAACTAGCGATCTTACATTAGGAAGTAGGCCTGACCTTAAGCCCAATTCAACAAGGTCTCAGCTGTAAAGATTGCTTGTAATTTATTTTTTTGTTTTACACTAAACATTAATTGCTTAAAAACAAGAGTCCTCCAAGTCCCCAGGGTACTGCTAGAACAGAAATTCCTCATTCCCAGCTGAATGCTCTGAGCCTAGAGAAACAGTATGCTCCCTCCTCTGTCACAGCTTATTCCCCTGTGCACTGTGGGACTGCTAGACAACAACCATCAGCCATCTCAGCCAACTGCTCAGGACTAAGACACTCTCTGGGGAGGTGGAAGACATGCATTTGCATTGTTGATATTTCCTTCACCTTCCAAATGCTTCCTCTGAAACTTTCTATAAGCCCTACATAATTTTCACAGATGGGAAGTGGAACGCTGGGAGGTTTGAATCTAGATTCAAACAGCTCTCTCCAAAGCTTCCATCTTAAGGGACTGAAATGCTGGCATTTTTTCATCTGGCACATCCCTCCTTTGGCTGCAAAATGTGATACAGGTCTAAAAGAGCTGCATCAGCTCCAAAGGTGCTGGAGTTATCAGAGCGGAACACGTGGATCAGGCATACCTGTTACAAGAAGGCTCACAGGCTCAGCAGAGGCGTTACTGCTTTCCCTTTGTGTGGGGTATGGCTGTTCCTCAGCAGTCTGAGCTGAGTACAGCCTCTGCTTGTATTCCCAGGTTTCTGCAAAGGACTTACTCACAGCAGCTGAGTAACAGCAGTGAGCTGTTCTCTATTAGCTTATGTGACACAGGTCCTCTGACTCCTAGATATTCCCTGCTTTAAAGGCTGGGAGATAATTATGAAGTAAAAAGCAACTTTACCCACAGTAGCTGTTTTGCAGCAATGCTCTGCCAGAAACTTCAGAATGAAGGTTCTCCCTATGCTGACAGGTCTCAGTTTGCTCTGTGTCTCTGGAAAAGTGATTTTTACCTACCCACACCTTATCATCTACTGCCTTAGTGGTAACTCCGACCACAATTCCTTATGAATCCATGAGGAAAAGCTACATCTCTTAAATCCTTGTTGACACAGTAAAGACCACCTTCTGATTCCCCTCCTGTCCTTCTGATGTAGTCTACAATCTGTAGAAAAAAAGCTGTAGTTGACAGCTTTCTGTCAACTCCCTCTCGCTCCCCAGAATCCTTCTTGTCCCTGAAAATTCACCTTGTCACATTGTCCCAAATCTCTTTCAGTTCCATCAGGGTTCAGCAAAGACAGGAAAAATGCACTGTGTCAAACATCCTCCCAATTCACCAAGCCATTTGTACTCAGGATTTCTGTGTTGTACATACCCTACATGAAGCTGAATGGTCCAGGTAACAGCTCCTTTCACTGAGTTTTCATGGAATATAAAAGCCATTTACAGCCTGCTGCTGCTGAGGGTTTTGTGAACATAGGAGCTCAGAGAAGTAGCTGAAGTTAAATCTTTAAAGCCAACTTCACAGGTAAGAGTGGCTTTAAGAGCTCAGAGAACAAGGTTGCTGAACAGAGAGTAATAAATAGCGAACAAACACCTTATTTGACCCCAGATATTCTTTCACTCAACAAAACCCTGTACGGCAGGCAGGTTGGCAGAGCCATAGGCAGAGGCTTGTGTAGCGTCATTGTTAGAGCAAGACACAGAGCAAGGCCTCTTGGATCAGCATCTCCCACCACCAAGCCTAAGGCTTAAGGCAAATCTAGCCCAAACTGCGAGGAAAGATAAACAAAAGCAGTGCTTCTGTGTCACAGGGACATCGTCAAATTTGTCGTCATTTAAACCACTTCTTAGATGAATGTTGTCAAAAACAAGCATCCCATAGGAACACATTCTGTGAGCCACTACATTAATTGATTATCAAGAGCAACAGCAGAATTCACTCAAGAGTGGAGAGAAAATTCCCCTTTAGTGCAAACCCAGTTACTCTTTTCCCAGTTTGTATCTAATTGGTCATATGCCATCAACCTTAAAAACAGATTTTCTTTTTCAATAATTGGACTCGCTGCTTTTCAAACATGCATTTAGTGTTTCTGAGCAGACCCAAGTGTAATAGCAACATAAGACAAAAGACAGCCAGTGCAACCTTATGCTTCATTCTCCCTGCAGTACCAGGTTTAACCTCAATTTTCTGTAGCTGTGATTGATGCCAAAGGTGCCTCACGGGCCACATATCCTTTGAGAACAACAGGCACAGGAGCACCAGACAGGCAGTACTGTTGTGTTCCCATTAAATTTAATTCCATTGGTGGCGACCTGCAGACAGACAGGATCTTTGTAAGTCTTGTCAGATTGCAACTCTCTCCTTTGTCTGAAGCTGAAAACACATACAGTATATTAAAACGAGATCTTCACTATAAAAGCATGTACAGACAAGTCACCATGGAGGGTACTAAATTTCAAATTAATGCCTCCCTAGTTCCTCCGTCATACATGTCCACATATGGACAGACTTTAATCTCAGAGTAAATGAGATTTACTCTAATCTCATAAATTACCTTGGACTACTACACCTTGGTCAAGGGACAGGATACCCACAGGTTACCCCTGAGTATCAATATGCTGTGGATTCACAGCTGAACTCATCCGCATGATAATTACTTCACTTGTCTGCAGTGTGATAAATTAGCTTGAGGTTAAAAACATTTTAAAACAAAAAAAAAAAAAAAAAAAAAAAAAGGAGTGAATACCACCACCATTGGACCACGTATCAGATTAGGTGAGGTCAGCATTGTGTGTGCTAGATGACTTCAAAAGTTTGCCTTCTGGCCTACTTTTTACTTTTTAATCTTTTTCACTTTTTAAAAAACCCAGAGATAACTTACGGGTATTTGCTCTTGCTCATACACAGACACTTTATTCTGAGGAGAGACAAGACTTTAAAGTGCATCAGCTACTGCATCTAAAAAAGAAATAGCAGGCTCTCACTCCCTTCTAACTTGCCATATGCCATTATAAGTCTCACAATTCTTTTGTGAAAATTCAAATAGAAAATAAGTCACTCATATTGAATCTGATTTACCCTGCCACATTCACTAAATGCTATCATCAGGCAGGACCTCACATCGCTTCAGTCTCAGCACATTGACTTACCAAGGAAACTGCACAATCAGATCCAACTCAAACACTGATTTCAGAGCTGATAAAAGAAGCCGTCCCCCATGGTGCTGGCCCCTGTCCACAGCAGGTGCACTGGCAACTCAGACATCCCCTTGGTGCTCAGCCAGTGCCTCAGTCTATGGTGACAGGAGCCATCTGTGGGGATAAAAGAGCAGCTCAACTTCCAAATTTACTTCCAGCCTTGAGAGCAGCCAGATTCCTCTCTCCTGCAGGAACCACTAGGTAATCCAGCTCACAACCTGCTGAACAGGCAGGCTCTGTCTGGGGCAATCCCTACACCCACATACTCAGGAGTTTCTTGTTTTCACTACACAATTTATTGAGCATTATCATCACAGACAAGATGTAATGGTGGATAATAAGGCAATTCCTGTGAGAATACTTCTAAGGTATCCTGGTTGGTCCTGTTACAGAGGCCATTAATAATAATGGCCATAATTAGCTGTTATACAGCACATGTCTTTTTTTCTTAAGAAAGGTGGGTGGCAAGAGTTTTCATCCCATTTTAAAGACAGTGAAACTGAGGTAATGATGAAATGCAAATGCCAGCAGCAGTGTGAGGCACAAAACCAGGGCCCCTGCATCCTAGCTGGGTGCTTCAGGTAACACAGCCAAGAAGCTCCATATCCTGTTACCCATATATTGAGTCACTGAGTACCCCCAGCAATGATCTTACTTTTCATTATGGAGTCAAAAATAAAACAGGGCTCTAATTCCTCCTGCAAGCCAGAAATTTCTGTGGCAAATGACACACTGAAAAATGCAGCGTAACACAGAGCAAAGCAGCTGGTAGCCCATCGAGGTGCCAGAGCCATGATGTCACTCATTACTCTGAGAGCTGGACAGTGAGAAGAGTTGCCTCAACTGCCACAAAACCAGCCGGCTTGCTGATTAATCCAAAATGCTGCTGTTGAGAGGAGTGACCTCCTGGTCACTGACAGCAAAAGCAAAATGTAAAGGCTCAAAATGAAGCCATTAAAAATAGCTACCTTCAGTTCTCATCAGGTCTGGGAACAGGCTCAGTGATATACAGTTGAAGCCTCCTATTTTGTACGGACATTCACAGCAATGTAATACAGCTCTGAAATTCAACTTCCTAGTTGAGCTTGAAGCAAATAGTGCAACTGAATTTCATACCTTTTTGTTTTGCCAGTATGAGACACCAAGGACTCAGCAGCCTTCTTCAGAGGGAAATACCTGTGAACTCGAACATGTCTATTGTCCATATCTTTGTACTACCTGTTAGTTCTAAAAATAAAGGGTTCAAAAATCTCCTTGATAATCCCAAAGAAATAAAATTACATACCCTGCTACTCTCCAGGCAGCAAATGGTACCCCAAGAGGGTGGGTAAGAAAACCCAGGTGGTTTGGTTTTGGGTTTGTTTAAGCAAGTTGAGAAGACACCAAGAAACCATGAGTGAACCAGAGCAGAGCCACAGCTGTTGAACTCAGGAATACAGCCAAATTATATAATTATTTTGGTTTTGGATGCAACCCAAAAACACCCCAGGAACTTCTCTGGAATTACTTGCTGGCAAATCAAAAGTGGGTCAAGCTCTGGGCATGTCTCTCTCCCCAGATGCTGCCCCTGCACCCCACATGTGCACAGCACTACCTGAGTGCTTCACTAAGCCGGCATGGAAAGGAATACAGGGAGCTGTTCTCTACCACGTCTGGAATCAAACCATCCTCTCCCCATTGGGGCACGGCACCTTATCCTGACCAGGGGCTGACACTGAGGATCCTCCCCGTGAGGCACAGCCCCAGCTGCCCAGCCCCTCACTGCACATCCATCTAGTCCCTCAAAGGCTGAGGAGGCAGCTGCAGCAGCTTTAGAGATGGCTGTGCCTTCTCCATGTGGCTCCCCTCACAGCTGCAGAGCCCTTTCCCAAAACAGCCATGGCCCCCCCATGGCTGCTCCAGAAAATGTGTGCATCCTATCCCCCCACCATGGCTGCCCCACAAAGAGGCACAGACATGTCCCCGAGGCGCTATGCTTTATTCTGAGGGGTGCAGGGCACAGAGAAGGAACTGGGTGGACAAGGAAGATGAGTTGTGGGGAAGGTGTTTGCAGGCTGGCAAGGCCAGGCTGGGTGGCACTAGCAGGAGGTGAAGGTTTTCCAGAAGAAGTTCTTGCAGGGCACCTTGCGGTCTCGCTGTGAGAGCTGGGCAAGCTGCCCCAGCACTGCCCGGTCCTCCTCCAGCTTGCCCTTCTCCTCCACATCTGAGAAGGCTGCCTCGCTCCCTGCATCCACACTGTCCAGCAGGCCTGCCAGCATCTTCAGGATGACACCCTTGCGGACTGTACTCCGTTCCTGTGGGCAGAGAGCAAGCAAAGTGAGGGATGGAAGGCTTGTCCCCCATGGTTGTCGAGATTCAGAGCGTGCAAACAATCCCCCACGGGGTCCCTTCTCATTCCCCTGCCGCATCTCAAAGCCAAGAGACGGCAGAATGCTGGAGCTCAGGGATCTGTGGCTGCAGAGGCCACTACTGTCTCCCATCCCTATCCAGCTCAGCCAGTTGGGTCTTCTTGTGCCATGTTAGAGCTGGAAAAGAGCTGCTAACAAATACGCTTTAATTGCTGAGACGGCCCTCACTGAGGCACTAATTAAATTTCCGTGTATGCCAAGCTGCCTCTTTGCTGCCCTGACTGCCCAGCCTCTGCCTTGGGAAGGTCAGGGAGGAGGCACAATTCTCTAGCCAATAGTAAATTAAGCTCAAAGGGGGCTGTACCCCACAGTAAAATGCTGAGAATGAAATGCAACAAGGAGAGTTGATGGGGAGAGGGATACTCCAAATATCTGAAACAAAATATTGCATCAGTGGAGACAGGCAGCTGATGTAATTCCATAGCCTGACCTTGGGTGAAGGTGGGATTGAAAAAGAGCTTTTGAGCTCCATCCAATTGCTGTATCATCACAAAGAAGAACAGAGCCTGCGGTCTGGAGCTTGAGGGAATTCCACCGGTATGAGTTACCGTGTTTCTCTTAATTTTACATCCAACAAATCTGAGAAATTACCCCTTGCCTGAGCATTCCTGGTCTCTATGACTCATTAGCAGAGACAGCTGGTACTGGCCGAGCTGAGACAGGATCTGTTCCTGTCAAACCATCCATTTCCCATGCAGATGGGAATCTTGGAAGCAAGTTTCTATGTCACCCCTCACAAATGCCCACATGTACTTCTGTATCTATCTGCTCAATTTGTCAGCACCAGCATTTGCTAAGGACCACCTTGTGAGCAACTCAAAAGATGGATAAATACAGGCAGAGCAATTGTCTTGAGTTTACCTTACAGAAGGTTTATGGATATTTTTAATCCCTTTCTTAGCTCTATTAATTACATCTGCTACCACACAAAAGAAACTGAGGAACAGAAAAATTTCACACTATATCTCTGGCATAAGGAAAGAGAGGCAAACCAGTTTGTGCTCACCCTGATTCCTACTCCTGTGCTGCAAGTACAGAAATGTCACAAGCCTTTGGGAAGGGGACTGGGACTGTGGAACCCAGCTATGTGTGTCTTCTAGGTCACATCTTTCTTGGAAGCATCTTTCCTAGCTTAAGTGATGCCTGGAAATTAACTGTTCTGAGCACAACTGGTATCTTCAGACTCGGGGAGTGGGGAAGGCACAGCACAGCTTGTGTTACAGGACATTCCTTACGCATGACCGACTGTGGCTGCCAGTGAAACCTGACAGCTCTTCCCCAGCACTAATCCACTGCTCATATCCTTTCTGTTCTGAAAGAGATCAAGACTCTCTGGCAGCAGCGAGATCTCAGCACAGAGGGTTGGGACAAACCTTTGGGCAGCTGCTTCATTCCCTGTGCCACATCCATCAGTGCCTCAGAATGAACAGATCTTTGGCATTGCAGTGTATTTTATGGTGGTTTGTTTTGTAAAATCCTGACATTTTCATACTTAAAACATCTGTCCGTTACACCAGTGGTGACTGTTGGGATTGGTTCATCAGCATCCATGAGGTTTTCAGTTTGCAGAATGCTCTGTAATAGATATAATGACTCTCTTTAATTATATCACTATTTTGTAAGCAACAGTGTGTAAAAGACTAAGAGCCATTACACTTGAATTCATTTTTACCAAATACTTATTTATCAATTTATCCCCTATAACTTGTTACTTTTTGCCCCAGCAGCTAGGATTTGCAACAGGAATTTATTTTTTAAGAAAAATGAGTTTACTTAAGTACTGGATTCCTTATTGTAAGGATGTAGAGCTGAAAGTTTCCAGTTACACCCAGAAGGGTTAATCCCAGGCAGCTGCAGGAGCCCTAATCTCTAACAGAATGTCAGCACCTCATACTGTGTATGGTTCTGTCTTGCAGCCAGTTTTGTCATTAATGGGATGTGAGCCTGCTTCTGAAGTACTAACACACTGATGGATGAGCTGGAGCCAACACTAAGACTGAAAAAACAACGCGGATATGCACAAAGGAGAAGTTAGCGCCTGTGAAACCACCACAGGGATCCCTCACTTCTCTGGAATAACAGCAGCCTTATGGATACAGCCACATGTGGCGACTAACCAGAGCTCAGAGGCACATCAGCGATGTGTTGGGAATATGCAGGAGAGAGGACTGCAGGGCAAGGGCAAACAAAACAGGGCTTGTGATTAGGCTATGCTTTGATTCCCTACCCCTTTGGCCTCTTAGGGAAATAGCACAGAAAGCAAAGTTATTAGAGTGCTCTGGCCATTATAATATTAGGGTTTTGCCAGTTGGTACGATAATTATATTGCCGTAAGTTCTGCCACTGCATTGAGCTACGCTGGTTCAGAGCATAATTATCCTAGCAGAACTATGTCAGTATAACTCTTCTTGTGAATACTACTCCAGAAAACACAATTTTATTTTGATGTAACTACTTCATTTATGGTTCCTTTGTTACTTTCCTACTGAACCGATCTTTTAAACATTTGTCCTTCCGACAAGTCCTATTTAAAATATCGTCTCCCTTGATCATTTTACCAATTACGTATCTTTTCTCACTCTCCCTAGTACTTTGCTTTATTCTCTCACGCTGTACCCTTTCAATAACGTTTTCTCCTTTTCCCTCCGATCTCCTTTTTGCCAGTTTTCACTTAGCTCGGACTTCACTTATTCCAGCTCTCTGGCATCTGTTCCGGTACCTTTCCTAAATCAGCTGGCCAGCAAACTGTAGTAAGAGCCTGGGGCTTCGCAGCACGTTAAACTGTAATGCCTTGGAATATAGAGGAGGGGAAGAGTTGCATCGGGTACAGCCCACTTGCCCTTATGTCCCTTTCCTTGGCTCTACCCTGCTCCTACCCAGGACATGTTGTACTCACCCTGGTGCTCTGCAGTCTCTCTTCCCCGGGCAGTGCCGTGGCTCTCATGCTCCACACCAGCAGCAGCAGGGACACCAGGCTGGCCACCAGTTGCATGATGCTCAGGTTGTCACTTGTGCTGAGTGAGGAACACTGGAAGAGGGAGCTGTTCCTGGACTATCTTCTGCCTCAGACAAAGGTTGCAGGCCATTTTATAGCCCTTCCCCAGCCCAGTAGGTGTCGCAAACAATTCAGTCTATATCAAAGGCAAATTAGGCTTTGGAGAGGTTGTTAACATTTGGCTGCTTGAGTGGGATACTTCAGTGTCTCTGGGCTTTCCATGTACCAGACCTGCAGAGGCTAAAGAAGCAAAGGTCTGGGACTCTCCAGTAACAGGCTGTTTCTTCATGTCACAAAATTGCAGGCATCATCTGTGCCTCTTCTACTTAGCTGAATTCTGTTTGGGAAATAATGACGGGTAGAAGAGTCCACCAGCTCACACAAACCTCCGGCCAATGCCGGATGATTCAGAGGGAAGCAGTAAAACCTTTGGCCACCAGTACTTAGATATGGCTTGATTGATTTAAATGAAAACTAATGAGACTGAAAGCCCTTCCCCAGGAGCGTTCCCTGCCTGGCACAGGAGCTGTAACTGCTGGAGCAGGGCACGACATCTGAAGAACACTGCAGCCAGGGCATTAAAGCCAGCAGAAACAATTACTAAGTAGAAATAGTTACTCACCTGGTCCAATGATCAAATCTTTGTGGCTCATCTTCAAGGAGTGACCCCACTCCAGGGAGGAATCTCCACACAGCCCTCGAGCACTGGGGTCAGACGCTGCCCAACCAGTGGAAGACAAGGGGTTAACAAAGCTTTCTGGACACTGCCCTCAGAGTGGTTCCACAAAATGTCCATTAATGTGGATCTTTAAAGAAAGACAGCTTATACATATGCTTGCAATGGGTACCCCTATTTTTGTACGTTATTTCCTCAAATGCTTCTGCTTTAATGTATTTTTATATTAGAAGGGTTTAAAGAAGCACTGACACAAGCTCTGCTTTCTGCAATGCCTCATCCTCAGGAACAGCTGGATATCCGCACACTCGCACAAGCTGAGGCAGCTCTCATGTAGGGAAGGAGGTACTGCTGCAAAGGAGCAGAGATGAACAGCTGCAGAAATTCAGGCAAGAAAAACTCTGTGCCTCGCACTCAGCCCAGTTCCTCACTGCGAGTACAAGTCCTGCTCTTACCTGCAGAAACTCCAAGACCCGGCATGGTTCTGTTTTACAGATAATTGGGTTTTGTTTGGCACCCCTCCTAGCCCCATGGCCACCGCACCTGTCAGCTTAAAATCAGAATCAGTTGGCTTGGTGACAGCACAGCACTAGATCGGAGACATCGGAAGACCCAAAGGAATTTACACTTGCCTGGCTCAGGACAGCTCGTTCCTGGCGCAGCTGCCCAATGCATGGCAGGAACGGGGCGGCCGAAGGACAGCGACCCGTAAACCCTGCCACGCGCAGCGCGCTCTGATGGACACGAGGGTGGCCAGGGGCGGAACAGCAGCTCGCAGCGTCGTGCCGGTTCCGGGGACCCGCCCAGGCCGGTAGCGCCCGCAGCTCCAGCTGTGCCATCCCCACGGAAATAGTGAAAGAAAATTCACCACCCCAGGTTCCTGATCTCAGTTTGCAGGGCGCGCTTAGGACTGTCAGGGCAGCACAGGTTTGAGGTGGGGGCAGCTTGTGTCTGCGACACATCCTCGATCATTTGGATTTTTGGAGGTGTCCGGCCAGTCAGGGCCACAGGCCCCTGTAGACAGAGACCGGTCCTTTTCCCTGGGAAAGAAAAGTGGCCAGCCCAGGTTCCTGATGTCAGTTTGTCGGGTTCCCTTGGGACTGTCAGGGCAGCACAGGTTTGAGGTGGGGGCAGCTTGGGTCTGCGACACATCTTCGATCGTTTGGATTTTTGGAGGTGTCCGGCCAGTCAGGGCCACAGGCCCCTGCAGACACAGACCGGTCCTTTTCCCTGGGAAAGAAAAGTGGCCAGCCCAGGTTCCTGATGTCAGTTTGTAGGGTTCCCTTGGGACTGTCAGGGCAGCACAGGTTTGAGGTGGGGGCAGCTTGGGTCTGCGACACATCTTTGATCGTTTGGATTTTTGGAGGTGTCCGGCCACTTCAGGGCCACGGGCCCCTGGAGGCAAAAGCGGTCCTTTTCCCTGGGAAAGAAAAGTGGCCAACCGAGGTTCCTGATGTCAGTTTGTAGGGTTCCCTTGGGACTCTCAGAGCAGCACAGGTTTGAGGTGGGGGCAGCTTGGGTCTGCGACACATCTTCGATCGTTTGGATTTGTGGAGGTGTCCGGCCAGTCAGGGCCACAGGCCCCTGTAGACAGAGACCGGTCCTTTTCCCTGGGAAAGAAAAGTGGCCAGCCCAGGTTCCTGATGTCAGTTTGTAGGGTTCCCTTGGGACTGTCAGGGCAGCACAGGTTTGAGGTGGGGGCAGCTTGGGTCTGCGACACATCTTCGATCGTTTGGATTTTTGGAGGTGTCCGGCCACTGAGGGCCACAGGCCCCTGGAGGCAAAACCGGTCCTTTTCCCTGGGAAAGAAAAGTGGCCAACCCAGGTTCCTGATGTCAGTTTGTAGGGTTCCCTTGGGACTGTCAGGGCAGCACAGGTTTGAGCTGGGGGCAGCTTGGGTCTGCGACACATCTTCGATCGTTTGGATTTTTGGAGGTGTCCGGCCACATCAGGGCCACAGGCCCCTGGAGACACAGACCGGTCCTTTTCCCTGGGAAAGAAAAGTGGCCAGCCCAGGTTCCTGATGTCAGTTTGCAGGGTTCCCTTGGGACTGTCAGGGCAGCACAGGTTTGAGCTGGGGGCAGCTTGGGTCTGCGACACATCCTCGATCGTTTGGATTTTTGGAGGTGTCCGGCCACTTCAGGGCCACAGGCCCCTGGAGGCAAAAGCGGTCCTTTTCCCTGGGAAAGAAAAGTGGCCAGCCCAGGTTCCTGATGTCAGTTTGTAGGGTTCCCTTGGGACTGTCAGGGCAGCACAGGTTTGAGGTGGGGGCAGCTTGGGTCTGCGACACATCCTCGATCGTTCGGAATTTTGTAGGTGTCTGGCCAGTCAGGGCCACAGGCCCCTGGAGACACAGACCGGTCCTTTTCCTTGGGAAAGAAAAGTGGCCAGCCCAGGTACCTGATGTCAGTTTGTAGGGTTCCCTTGGGACTCTCAGGGCAGCACAGGTTTGAGGTGGGGGCAGCTTGGGTCTGCGACACATCCTCGATCGTTTGGATTTTTGGAGGTGTCCGGCCACTCAGGGCCACAGGCCCCTGGAGACACAGACCGGTCCTTTTCCCTGGGAAAGAAAAGTGGCCAGCCCAGGTTCCTGATGTCAGTTTGTAGGGTTCCCTTGGGACTGTCAGGGCAGCACAGGTTTGAGGTGGGGGCAGCTTGGGTCTGCGACACATCCTCGATCGTTCGGATTTTTGGACGTAGCCGGCCACTGAGGGCCACAGGCCCATGGAAACAAAGATCAGCTTTTGTCCTTTGGAAAGAAAAGTGGTCAGCCCAGGTTCCTGATGTCAGTTTGTAGGGTTCCCTTGGGACTGTCAGGGCAGCACAGGTTTGAGGTGGGGGCAGCTTGGGTCTGCGACACATCTTCGATCGTTCGGATTTTTGGAGGTGTCCGGCCACTGAAGGCCACAGGCCCCTGGAGACACAGACCGGTCCTTTTCCCTGGGAAAGAAAAGTGGCCAGCCCAGGTTCCTGATGTCAGTTTGTAGGGTTCCCTTGGGACTGTCAGGGCAGCACAGGCTTGAGGTGGGGGCAGCTTGGGTCTGCGACACATCCTCGATCGTTTGGATTTTTGGAGGTGTCCGGCCACTCAGGGCCACAGGCCCCTGGAGACACAGACCGGTCCTTTTCCCTGGAAAAGAAAAGTGGCCAGCCCAGGTTCCTGATGTCAGTTTGTAGGGTTCCCTTGGGACTGTCAGGGCAGCACAGGTTTGAGGTGGGGGCAGCTTGGGTCTGCGACACATCCTCGATTGTTTGGATTTTTGGAGGTGTCCGGCCACTCAGGGCCACAGGCCCCTGGAGACAACGACCGGTCCTTTTCCCTGGGAAAGAAAAGTGGCCAGCCCAGGTTCCTGATGTCAGTTTGTAGGGTTCCCTTGGGACTGTCAGGGCAGCACAGGTTTGAGCTGGGGGCAGCTTGGGTCTGCGACACATCCTCGATCGTTCGGATTTTTGGACGTAGCCGGCCACTGAGGGCCACAGGCCCATGGAAACAAAGATCAGCTTTTGTCCTTTGGAAAGAAAAGTGGTCAGCCCAGGTTCCTGATGTCAGTTTGTAGGGTTCCCTTGGGACTGTCAGGGCAGCACAGGTTTGAGGTGGGGGCAGCTTGGGTCTGCGACACATCTTCGATCGTTCGGAGTTTTGGAGGTGTCCGGCCACTCAGGGCCACAGGCCCCTGGAGACACAGACCGGTCCTTTTCCTTGGGAAAGAAAAGTGGCCAGCCCAGGTTCCTGATGTCAGTTTGTAGGGTTCCCTTGGGACTGTCAGGGCAGCACAGGTTTGAGCTGGGGGCAGCTTGGGTCTGCGACACATCCTCGATCGTTTGGATTTTTGGAGGTGTCCAGCCACTTCAGGGCCACAGGCCCCTGGAGGCAAAAGCGGTCCTTTTCCCTGGGAAAGACAAGTGGCCAGCCCAGGTTCCTGATGTCAGTTTGTAGGGTTCCCTTGGGACTGTCAGGGCAGCACAGGTTTGAGACTGGGGCAGCTTGGGTCTGCGACACATCCTCGATCGTTTGGATTTGTGGAGGTGTCCGGCCACTCAGGGCCACAGGCCCCTGGAGACACAGACCGGTCATTTTCCCTGGGAAAGAAAAGTGGCCAGCCCAGGTTCCTGATGTCAGTTTGTAGGGTTCCCTTGGGACTGTCAGGGCAGCACAGGTTTGAGGTGGGGGCAGCTTGGGTCTGCGACACGTCCTCGATCGTTTGGATTTGTGGAGGTGTCCGGCCACTTCAGGGCCACAGGTCCCTGGAGACACAGACCGGTCCTTTTCCCTGGGAAAGAAAAGTGGCCAGCCCAGGTTCCTGATGTCAGTTTGTAGGGTTCCCTTGGGACTGTCAGGGCAGCACAGGTTTGAGGCGGGGGCAGCTTGGGTCTACGACACATCCTCGATCATTTGGATTTTTGGAGGTGTCCGGCCAGTCAGGGCCACAGGCCCCTGGAGACACAGACCGGTCCTTTTCCCTGGGAAAGAAAAGTGGCCAGCCCAGGTTCCTGATGTCAGTTTGCAGGGTTCCCTTGGGACAGTCAGGGCAGCACAGGTTTGAGGTGGGGGCAGCTTGGGTCTGCGACACATCCTCGATCGTTTGGATTTTTGGAGGTGTCCGGCCACTTCAGGGCCACAGGCCCCTGGAGACAAAGACCGGTCCTTTTCCCTGGGAAAGAAAAGTGGCCAGCCCAGGTTCCTGATGTCAGTTTGCAGGGTTCCCTTGGGACAGTCAGGGCAGCACAGGTTTGAGGTGGGGGCAGCTTGGGTCTGCGACACATCCTCGATCGTTTGGATTTTTGGAGGTGTCCGGCCACTTCAGGGCCACAGGCCCCTGGAGACAAAGACCGGTCCTTTTCCCTGGGAAAGAAAAGTGGCCAGCCCAGGTTCCTGATGTCAGTTTGTAGGGTTCCCTTGGGACTGTCAGGGCAGCACAGGTTTGAGGTGGGGGCAGCTTGGGTCTGCGACACATCTTCGATCGTTTGGATTTTTGGAGGTGTCCGGCCACTCAGGGCCACAGGCCCCTGGAGACACAAACCGGTCCTTTTCCCTGGGAAAGCAAAGTGGCCAGCCCAGGTTCCTGATGTCAATTTGTAGGGTTCCCTTGGGACTGTCAGGGCAGCACAGGTTTGAGGTGGAGGCAGCTTGGGTCTGCGACACATCCTCGATCGTTTGGATTTTTGGAGGTGTCTGGCCACTGAGGGCCACAGGCCCCTGGAGGCAAAGATCAGCCTTTTTCCTTCGGAAAGAAAAGTGGCCAGCCCAGGTTCCTGATGTCAATTTGTAGGGTTCCCTTGGGACTGTCAGGGCAGCACAGGTTTGAGGTGGGGGCAGCTTGGGTCTGCAACACATCCTCGATCGTTTGGATTTTTGGAGGTGTCCGGCCACTGAAGGCCACAGGCCCCTGGAGACACAGACCGGTCCTTTTCCCAGGGAAAGAAAAGTGGCCAGCCCAGGTTCCTGATGTCAGTTTGTAGGGTTCCCTTGGGACTGTCAGGGCAGCACAGGTTTGAGGTGGAGGCAGCTTGGGTCTGCGACACATCCTCGATCGTTTGGATTTTTGGAGGTGTCCGGCCACTGAAGGCACCAGGCCCCTGGAGGTAAATGCGGTCCTTTTCTCTGGGAAAGAAAAGTGGCCAGCCCAGGTTCCTGATGTCAGTTTGTAGGGTTCCCTTGGGACTGTCAGGGCAGCACAAGTTTGAGGTGGGGGCAGCTTGGGTCTGCGACACATCCTCGATCGTTTGGATTTGTGGAGGTGTCCGGCCACTCAGGGCCACAGGCCCCTGGAGACACAGACCGGTCCTTTTCCCTGGGAAAGAAAAGTGGCCAGCCCAGGTTCCTGATGTCAGTTTGTAGGGTTCCCCTGGGACTGTCAGGGCAGCACAGGTTTGAGGTGGGGGCAGCTTGGGTCTGCGACACATCTTCGATCGTTCGGATTTTTGGAGGTGTCCGGCCACTTCAGGGCCACAGGCCCCTGGAGGCAAAAGCGGTCCTTTTCCCTGGGAAAGAAAAGTGGCCAGCCCAGGTTCCTGATGTCAGTTTGTAGGGTTCCCTTGGGACTGTCAGGGCAGCACAGGTTTGAGGTGGAGGCAGCTTGGGTCTGCGACACATCCTCGATCGTTTGGATTTTTGGAGGTGTCCGGCCACTCAGGGCCACAGGTCCCTGGAGACACAGACCGGTCCTTTACCCTGGGAAAGAAAAGTGGCCAGCCCAGGTTCCTGATGTCAGTTTGTAGGGTTCCCTTGGGACTGTCAGGGCAGCACGGGTTTGAGGTGGGGGCAGCTTGGGTCTGCGACACATCCTCGATCATTTGGATTTTTGGAGGTGTCTGGCCACTGAGGGCCAAAGGCCCTGGAGGCAAAGATCAGCCTTTTTCCCTCGGAAAGAAAAGTGGCCAGCCCAGGTTCCTGATGTCAATTTGTAGGGTTCCCTTGGGACTGTCAGGGCAGCACAGGTTTGAGCTGGGGGCAGCTTGGGTCTGCGACACATCTTCGATCGTTTGGATTTTTGGAGGTGTCCGGTCACTTCAGGGCCACAGGCCCCTGGAGTCAAAAGCGGTCCTTTTCCCTGGGAAAGAAAAGTGGCCAGCCCAGGTTCCTGATGTCAGTTTGTAGGGTTCCCTTGGGACTGTCAGGGCAGCACAGGTTTGAGCTGGGGGCAGCTTGGGTCTGCGACACATCTTCGATCATTTGGATTTTTGGAGGTGTCCAGCCACTCAGGGCCACAGGCCCCTGTAGACAGAGACCGGTCCTTTTCCCAGGGAAAGAAAAGTGGCCAGCCCAGGTTCCTGATGTCAGTTTGTAGGGTTCCCTTGGGACTGTCAGGGCAGCACAGGTTTGAGGTGGGGGCAGCTTGGGTCTGCGACACATCCTCGATCGTTTGGATTTTTGGAGGTGTCCGGCCACTCAGGGCCACAGGCCCCTGGAGACACATACCGGTCCTTTTCCCAGGGAAAGAAAAGTGGCCAGCTCAGGTTCCTGATGTCAGTTTGTAGGGTTCCCTTGGGACTGTCAGGGCAGCACAGGTTTGAGGTGGGGGCAGCTTGGGTCTGCGACACATCCTCGATCGTTCGGATTTTTGGACGTAGCCGGCCACTGAGGGCCACAGGCCCATGGAAATAAAGATCAGCTTTTTTCCTTTGGAAAGAAAAGTGGTCAGCCCAGGTTCCTGATGTCAGTTTGTAGGGTTCCCTTGGGACTGTCAGGGCAGCACAGGTTTGAGGTGGGGGCAGCATGGGTCTGCGACACATCCTCGATCGTTCGGATTTTTGGACGTAGCCGGCCACTGAGGACTACAGGCCCCTGTAGACACAGACCGGTCCTTTTCCCTGGGAAAGAAAAGTGGCCAGCCCAGGTTCCTGATGTCAGTTTGTAGGGTTCCCTTGGGACAGTCAGGGCAGCACAGGTTTGAGGTGGAGGCAGCTTGGGTCTGCGACACATCCTCGATTGTTTGGATTTTTGGAGGTGTCCGGCCACTGAGGGCCACAGGCCCCTGGAGACACAGACCGGTCCTTTTCCCTGGGAAAGAAAAGTGGCCAGCCCAGGTTCCTGATGTCAGTTTGTAGGGTTCCCTTGGGACTGTCAGGGCAGCACGGGTTTGAGGTGGGGGCACCTTGGGTCTGCGACACATCCTCGATCATTTGGATTTTTGGAGGTGTCCGGCCACTGAGGGCCACAGGCCCCTGGAGACACAGACTGGTCCTTTTTCCCAGGGAAAGAAAAGTGGCCAGCCCAGTGTCCTGATGTCAGTTTGTCGGGTTCCCTTGGGACTGTCAGGGCAGCACAGGTTTGAGGTGGAGGCAGCTTGGGTCTGCGACACATCCTCGATCGTTTGGATTTGTGGAGGTGTCCGGCCACTCAGGGCCACAGGCCCCTGGAGACAGAGACCGGTCCTTTTCCCTGGGAAAGAAAAGTGGCCAACCCAGGTTCCTGATGTCAGTTTGTAGGGTTCCCTTGGGACTGTCAGGGCAGCACAGGTTTGAGGTGGGGGAGCTTGGGTCTGCGACACATCTTCGATCATTTGGATTTTTGGAGGTGTCCGGCCGCTGAGGGCCACAGGCCCCTGGAGACACAGACCGGTCCTTTTCCCTGGGAAAGCAAAGTGGCCAGCTCAGGTTCCTGATGTCAGTTTGTAGGGTTCGCTTGGGACTGTCAGGGCAGCACAGGTTTGAGCTGGGGGCAGCTTGGGTCTGCGACACATCCTCGATCGTTTGGATTTTTGGAGGTGTCCGGCCACTTCAGGGCCACAGGCCCCTGGACGCAAAAGCGGTCCTTTTCCCTGGGAAAGAAAAGTGGCCAGCCCAGGTTCCTGATGTCAGTTTGTAGGGTTCCCTTGTGAATGTAAGGGCAGCACAGGTTTGAGGTGGGGGCAGCTTGGGTCTGCGACACGTCCTCGATCGTTTGGATTTTTGGAGGTGTCTGGCCACGCAGAGCCACAGGCCCCTTGAGACACAGACCGGTCCTTTTCCCAGGGAAAGAAAAGTGGCCAACCCAGGTTCCTGATGTCAGTTTGCAGGGTTCCCTTGGGACAGTCAGGGCAGCACAGGTTTGAGGTGGAGGCAGCTTGGGTCTGCGACACATCCTCGATCGTTTGGATTTTTGGAGGTGTCCGGCCACTCAGGGCCACAGGCCCCTGGAGACACAGACCGGTCCTTTTCCCTGGGAAAGAAAAGTGGCCAGCCCAGGTTCCTGATGTCAGTTTGTAGGGTTCCCTTGGGACTGTCAGGGCAGCACAGGTTTGAGGTGGGGGCAGCTTGGGTCTGCGACACATCCTCGATCGTTTGGATTTTTGGAGGTGTCCGGCCACTGAGGGCCACAGGCCGCTGGAGACACAGACCGGTCCTTTTCCCAGGGAAAGAAAAGTGGCCAGCCCAGGTTCCTGATGTCAGTTTGTAGGGTTCCCTTGGGACTGTCAGGGCAGCACAGGTTTGAGGTGGGGGCAGCTTGGGTCTGCGACACATCTTCGATCGTTCGGATTTTTGGAGGTGTCCGGCCACTTCAGGGCCACAGGCCCCTGGAGTCAAAAGCGGTCCTTTTCCCTGGGAAAGAAAAGTGGCCAGCCCAGGTTCCTGATGTCAGTTTGTAGGGTTCCCTTGGGACTGTCAGGGCAGCACAGGTTTGAGCTGGGGGCAGCTTGGGTCTGCGACACATCCTTGATCGTTTGGATTTTTGGAGGTGTCTGGCCACTCAGGGCCACAGGCCCCTGGAGGCAAAGATCAGCCTTTTTCCTTCGGAAAGAAAAGTGGCCAGCCCAGGTTCCTAATGTCAATTTGTAGGGTTCCCTTGGGACTGTCAGGGCAGCACAGGTTTGAGGTGGGGACAGCTTGGGTCTGCGACACATCCTCGATCGTTTGGATTTTTGGAGGTGTCCGGCTAGTCAGGGCCACAGGCCCCTGTAGACAGAGACCGGTCCTTTTCCCAGGGAAAGAAAAGTGGCCAGCCCAGGTTCCTGATGTCAGTTTGTAGGGTTCCCTTGGCACTGTCAGGGCAGCACAGGTTTGAGCTGGGGGCAGCTTGGGTCTGCGACACATCCTCGATCGTTCGGATGTTTGGACGTAGCCGGCCACTGAGGGCCACAGGCCCATGGAAATAAAGATCAGCTTTTTTCCTTTGGAAAGAAAAGTGGTCAGCCCAGGTTCCTGATGTCAGTTTGTAGGGTTCCCTTGGGACTGTCAGGGCAGCACAGGTTTGAGGTGGGGGCAGCTTGGGTCTGCGACACATCCTCGTTCGTTTGGATTTTGGGACGCAGCCGGCTACTGAGGGACATAGGCTCCTGGAGACAAAGACCGGCCCTTTTCCCTGGAAAAGAAAACTTGTCAGCCCAGGTTCTTAATGTCAGTTTGTAGGGTTCCCTTGGGACTGTCAGGGCAGCACAGGTTTGAGCTGGGGGCAGCTTGGGTCTGCGACACATCCTCGATCGTTTGGATTTTTGGAGGTGTCCGGCCACTCAGGGCCACAGGCCCCTGCAGACAAGGATCAGCCATTTTCCTCCAAAAGGATTTTGGGACGCAGCCGGCCACTGAGGGCCTAACCCTAAACCCTAACCCTAAACCCTAAAGCCAATCCCTAACCGCTAACCGTGCAAGATGGTGGCACCCATGTGGTCACATGATGGGGAGTAAAATGGCAGTACCTGTGTGGTCATGTGACAGGGAGCAAGATGGTGGCGCCCATATGGTCACGTGATGGGGAGCAAGGTGGCGGTGTCTACATGGTGGGGGTGATGTGGGTAGTGGGTATTGTAATGTGCCAGGTGGAGCACTAATTAGGGGTTGTATAGGTATATATAAAAAAGAAGAAAAACTATATGTCCGGTGCAGCAGTAGAAAGTTTCAGGCTCCAGGGGAATAAATTCTTTTTTTTTTTAATCATTATTTAAAGTTTGTTTTTTATTTTACTCCCAGGGAGCCTGAAAGTTTCTACTGCTGCTTTTTGAAAGCTAGAAAGGGAAACAAAGTTAGAAATGAAAAGATGGAAAGAAAGAAAAAGACAGAGTTAAGAGACGACTTAAGAGAGCACTTAAGAGACGACTTAAGAGACGACTTAAGAGAGCACTTAAGAGACGACTTAAGAGAGCACTTAAGAGAGCACTTAAGTGAGCACTTAAGAGACCACTTAAGTGAGCACTTAAGAGACGACTTAAGAGAGCACTTAAGAGAGCACTTAAGAGAAGACTTAAGAGAGCACTTAAGAGACGACTTAAGAGAGCACTTAAGAGAGCACTTAAGTGAGCACTTAAGAGAGCACTTAAGAGACGACTTAAGAGAGCACTTAAGAGACGACTTAAGAGACGACTTAAGAGACCACTTAAGAGAGCACTTAAGAGACGACTTAAGAGAGCACTTAAGAGACGACTTAAGAGACCACTTAAGAGACGACTTAAGAGAGCACTTAAGAGACGACTTAAGAGAGCACTTAAGAGAGCACTTAAGAGACGACTTAAGAGAGCACTTAAGAGACCACTTAAGAGAGCACTTAAGAGACCACTTAAGAGAGCACTTAAGAGACCACTTAAGAGACGACTTAAGAGACGACTTAAGAGACCACTTAAGAGAGCACTTAAGAGACGACTTAAGAGACCACTTAAGAGAGCACTTAAGAGAGCACTTAAGAGACCACTTAAGAGACCACTTAAGAGAGCACTTAAGAGACCACTTAAGAGAGCACTTAAGAGAGCACTTAAGAGACGACTTAAGAGAGCACTTAAGAGAGCACTTAAGAGAGCACTTAAGAGAGCACTTAAGAGAGCACTTAAGAGAGCACTTAAGAGAGCACTTAAGAGAGCACTTAAGAGAGCACTTAAGAGACGAAAAGAAATAGGAAAAGAATGGCAAAGAGTAAAAAATGAGAAGGGTTACAGTGAAAATGAAAGAGGGTGAGAGTGAAAAAGAGGACAAAAGAATTGAGGAAAAAAAAGAAGAGAAGCTGGAGAGAAAAAGAAATAAAGAGTAAAAGCATCAACTAGAGAGAAAAATAAATAGTTAGAAATAGTGAAATAGAGAAACAGAAGAAAAGACATACAGGGAAAGAGAGAAGCAGAGAGAGACAGTTAGAAACAGTGAGAAACAGAAACAAAGTTAGGGACGGACAGAAATGACGTGACAGAAAGAAAACTAAGAGAAGAAGCAAAGGAAGAAATACAGTGGGGAAAAAAAAAAGACTAAACCACACCAAAAAAACACAGGAGCCAAAGGGGGAGGGGGAGGGAGCGGGGGGCATCATTATTAGGTTTGATTCAACCTTATTGAATGATTTTTTTATTTACACTCCAGCAAAACACATGGAAACGATGTATACGAATGGGAGTGTAGATAGAATCCGTACGCTTACCGGTAGAAATCCCACTTACGTACGGAGCCGTATGTGGAAATGCGGCGGCAAAGGCAAACACGGAACGATACGGGGCAATAGAAACCGAACGCATATTAACACAATATAACATTTTTTCTATTTACATTACATTTTGTTTGATTGTTAGAGGAAAGACCAAAAAAAAAATAGCACACAGAAAACAACACTCATCCACCATGACCACCTCATTCACATTGCACGCAAACTCACTGTCGCTCTCGTTTCAACCGCTCCATTAAGCCCCGGCAATCGTTGTTCCTCGGGAACGTGGTCCCCGGGTGCCTCCTAAAAAATCCTCCTGCCTGACAAAAACCCCGGTCCCGGGACGGTCCGCCTCCAAACTTTGGCGATGAACTTCGCCTCACGGACCGGCCGGGACCGAGGAAAAAAAAAACCCAGCCGGGGGGGAAAAAAAAAAAAAAAAACCCGGCTGGGGATTTTTTATTCTAAATTTAAAAATGAGCTGAAAAACCTGAAAGGCAAAGGCCATACGCACAAGGTTAGAAGCGGTCAACACACACTCACACCTGCAGACACAAGCTCTCACAGACAGACACGGACAATCACGCTCTCTCACACGCTCTTCCGCTTACACGCTGACTGCCACCCTTACTTGAAACGCTACGTTGACGCTTCGACGCGTCTTCTGACCGCAGCTCTTCGATGTCCAGCGGTAGATTCCGGGATAACGTGTAGGGACCCGGGGACCTGCGAGACGACAGAGACAACGGGAGGCGGTCGACGAGTGACTATCTGACGGCTAGGAGCTATTCCCGCTCCGGGTCCACAAATTTTGTACCCAAAACCCCCATAGAAGACAGATGAACTGTAAAGTTTTATAACTGCTCTACCTAACCGTGACTACGCGCCTGGGCAGGGCAGCTCCGATCGTAAGTGGCACGACAGAGGCATGTACAACATAAGCCAAGGTAGGTACATACAATATATGCACAATATAAGCCAACGTAGGTACATACAGTATAAGTACATACAATATAAACCGACATAGGTACATACGACATAAGTACATACAATATAAGCACATACAGTATAAGCCAACATAGGTAGGTACAACCTAAGCATGTACAATATAAGCCGACATAGATACAATATAAGTGAGGACTTGACGTAACTCTCCAGAAGATGAATTGTTGAGCCCTATACCCTTTGAGAAGTTGCAAGCTACGGAACTACTGCGGTCAGGTGATGAGGGTCTAATATGCTCCCTCTAGAAGTCCGAGAGAATGGCACGGGAAGAGAAGGCGCTACCAAAGGTGAGAAGGAAGATGGATGAGAACGTCTCCTGTACTTCTTCCCGTCTCAAAAAGTAAAAATGTAACGATGCCGGAATAAGCAATATCCAGGAAGGTACACGAGTAAAATATGGCCGATACGGCAGAGAACAATGCTGATAAAGCCTCGAGATGTAACAAAGGCCTATGACGCAGAAATCAATGGACACGGACGACATAACACAGACACGGACGACATAACACAGACACGAGTGGAAACTGCCTGGCAGTTCCACCTTATGGACCCAAGATTGCTAGTCCAAGATGAGTCATAGGCCGATGATGCCAAAGGAAAGAAAGCCCTAGGGCAATAGCATGTGATGATGAAATTTAACTCCTTTCAAGATGTTAGTGCCAAAGGACTTAAGAGGAAGCCTAAGAAGCTCAGTAGGCCTAGACAAGAAAGCGATGACTACGGCGTGACCGTGGCTAGAGCTCCGGACGTGAAGGCGGGCTCCTCGGGTGAAAAGATCCACGACGACGTCGAGAGTCGAAGAAGGCCGCCGACGCAAACCTCGCGAGGACGCGAAGACGGATCGGAACTGCCCTGCCCGGCGAAGACTCTGGTGAGGCTGAGGAGAAACCCTCTCCCTCTGCTTCCGAGGGGCCCGTCCCACTATGGGCCTCTCCTCTAAGCTAACATCTAATTGTCTCCTGTGATAGTAAAGGTTTTTCCCCTTCTCCCACCTACTGGCCCCGACACTTAGCTTTTGCAAGACGACCGGACAAAATCCATCGTCAGCCGGATGTGGACGGCGACACGTTCTCTACATGCGCTTCGGTGCTGCCGTTTCCAAACTTCAGCTGTGCGCCTCCTCACGGTACCTAAGACAAAACAGAAAATGCAACTAGCGCCCTGCAAAAGAGGAATCCCCGGAACTTTGACGCACCGCTGCCCCGGCTCACCTGAAATCTTGATGCGACTCAACAGGCTGCCAGGAGGATACCTACAAAAGGAAAAGGTACAGGCTTAGTGTGCTGCCACATAACGGTCACCTATGAGTCACCCAGCCGAAATGCTGACTCACCTGCTTGACTCTGTTCCTTCACACGCCTAGGGCAGCAATGACACCTGCAAAGAAACAAAGCAAAAAAAACCACACGGAGATACCGAGAAAAGACCACGACCCTGACCCGACAAGTACGCCCACCTACACCTTAAGCTTGCACCCACCTGGCCTCAGACATCTGGGATCAGAGACATCTCGCAAGAGGACTGCCTACAAAAAAAAAAAAAAAAAAAAAAAAGGGGATGCTTAGACTTTCACCAGAAACTGAGACCTGTGCGAGAACAAGTGCTTCTGTCCACTGCTGACCTGGCACACTTGGCCTTGACTGCAGCTATCTGCCTGGACTTCCTAATAATAGACAAAGAACAGTGCTGTAACATAGTCACCATTTATGCTTCCCCTGCAAATACAAACAGCAACTGACCTTCTCAGGGAAAACCCCCTGACCCAGGAGGGGCGCTCTGCCACAGATCTTAAATGTCTGCATCTGAAAGAAAGTTAGGAGAAAATTCAAACAACTGTAGGATAACTTAACAGGTCCAAGCATCCTGTGTGAATCTAGGAATACCATCTAGAATACAACTACATCCCCCATTCCAAATTGCAGGTCTCCAGGACTTGTGCAATTACACCAGGCTATGCAGCAGGACAGAGCAGCTCCGGGACAAATACGTGCAGACACCCGTGACACAGGACAGGACATGACAAACGAGGGGACGCCACGAGGAGAAAAATCTCTTGGCGAGAAAAATGCCCGCGAGGACAGAGAGATTGCGGAACGAGATGACCTAGGCGAGACAGCCGGCTCGGAGCCGATGAGGCTCAAAGAACCCTGCAGGAAGAAGATGCTAAGAAAACGATGTCTTCCGAGAACCACACAAGGGGATGCCTGAAAAGCCTACGGTAAGAATGAGCTACCTAGCTTGGCGTTCTCACGAGTCCTAAGCCGCTATAATGGATCCTTGGGGTGCGCGGCTGTCGCTACCACTCGGAACGAGACCTTAAAAGACATCTGACCGGATGCTTCTAAAGACAGATATGACTGCGATGCCTGTCCGGACTCCCGAGTCAAAAGGCCTGTGGCGTTGGGGCCGGGCCGAGGAACGCAAAGATCACAGATGCCAAGATGACCCTCAGACAGCTAAGGTAAAAAAAGACAAGTGACGTGACAGACCCAAACAACACAGAATGCACAAGAGACAAGTGACACGACACACACCGGAACTGCTCTGCCCTGCGCGCCTCAGCGCTGAGATCAAAAGAGACACTTTCCCTTAAGGTGGCCTAAGGAGACACTTCTTAGACATCCCCATCTCCAAAGCAGACTCCAAAATCCCTTCCAGGCAGTCCCAAGCCAGCACCCCGCTTCCCTCCCCTCAGTGGGTCGTAGCCCTCGACTTATCTTGCACACTTCTGGGCATGCAAATCCCTGTCGAGTGCAAAAGAAGGCCGCCTCCCCATCTGGGAAGGTCCAGCTGTCACCAGGCTCTTATCTCTTTGTCTGCCAAGACAAAGAAAAGGAAACATCAGTGCACAATCTTAACAGCACATGGGCCAAAACCTGACAATTCTGCTACTCACCTTCTCCTAAGAGAGCCCTGGCGCTCGGGCCGCACGCTTCGGCCGTGCTCCGAGGCCGACGCTGCCGTCACGAGGTACGCCTAGGTTAAGTGGAGACAAGGTGACTGGGCACGGCTGAAACTGGAGCGGACCCCCGCTCCTCCTCCCTACCTCCCTGACTCACCGCAGCTCCTCGGCCATTCCTGTGAGCTACCCAGACGGGACCTTAAAATACAAGTTGAAATCCAAGATGTGTGGGCTTCATCACGGGGTCCCGTCATACTTCCGGAGGGCTCACGAGTGCAGGAAACCCGGTCCGTCCGCCACCTGATGACAGGGGCTTAGCGTACGCCGGATGGATGGCCTAAAGCAGACAAATGAGAACGGATGCTTAGAGGTGCACCAGAAACTGAGACCTGTGCGAGAACAACTGCTTCTGTCCACTGCTCACCTGGCACACTTGGCCTTGATTGCAGCTATCTGCCTGGACTTCCTAATAATAAAGACAAAGAACAGTGCTGTAACATAGTCACCATTTATGCTTCCCCTGCAAACACAAACAGCGACTGACCTTCTCAGGGAAAACCCCTTGATCCGGGATTGGGGGCTCTGCCACAGATTTAATCCGCCTGCATCTGAAAGAAAGGTAGGAGTAATGTCAAATGGCTGCAGGATAACTTAACAGCACCAAACATATCAATCTATAAATACAATCTAGAGCCCAACTACACCCTGCATCAGAAATTTCAACTCCTGGGACTTGTCCCGTTACAGGCTATGCAGCAGGGCAGAGCAGTTCCAGGACAAATACGTGCAGACACCCGTGACACAGGACAGAATGTGACAAACGAGGGGACGCGACAGGGAGAGAGAGCTCTCGGTGAGAAGAATGCCAGCGAGCGCCAGGAGAATGCGGAACGAGATGACCTAGGTGAGATGGATGGCTCGGAGCCGATGAGGCTCAGAGAACCCTGCAGGAACGAGATGCTAACAGAATGATTTCTTAAGAGAACCGCAAAGATGAATGTCCAACAATCTTACGGTCCGAAGGTTCTAGCTAGCTTTGCATTCTTATCGGTCCTAATCGGCTATAAGGGATCATTGCGGTGTGTGGCTGTCGCTACCGCTCAGAGCAAGACCTTAAAAGACATCTGACTGGATGCTTCTAAAGAAAGATGCAATTCAGATGCCTGTCTGACCTCCAGAATCAAGAGTCCTATTGCACTGGTGCTGGGCCAAGGAATGCGGAGATCACAGATACCAAAAATGAGGCCAGGGTTTCCGATAGGGCCCTCAAAGGGCTAAGGTAAAAAAGACATGTGACACGAAATACCCAAACACACAGAATGCACAATAGACAAGTGACACAACACACACCGGAACTGCTCTGCCCTGCGCACCTCAGCGCTGAGATCAAAAGAGACACTTTCCCTTTAGGTGGCCTAAGTGGATACTTCTTGCACATCCCTGCCACCAAAGCTGATCCAAAAAGCCCTCCCAGCGCCTCCCTTTCATCCCCTCTCAAGGTCGTAGCCCTCGACTTATCTCTCAGATGTCCGGGGATGAGAATCCACGTCACGTGCGAATGGAGGCCGCCTCGCCTGCTGGGAATTTTCTTACGATTACCGGGCTGTAGTCCCTTGCTCAACTACAATCGAGAACACCAAACATCACTGCGTGATCTTAGCTGTACAACGGACAAAACCCAGCAATTCTGCTACTCACCGTTCTCCTCAGAATGCCCGGCTCCTTGGGCCGCATGCTTTGGCCGTGCTCGGAGGCTGACGCCGTCATCGCAGGGTACGCCTGGGTTAAGAAGAGACAGAGTGAGTCGGCATTGCTGAAACCTAAGTGGACCCTGGCTCCCCCTTCCTACCTCGGCGACTCACCGCAACTCCTCGGCCATTGCCAAAGGCTGCCCGGATGGGACCTTGAAATACAAAATTTCAAGGCTTCATCACGGCCCTGAAATACTTCCAGAGGACTCACGAGCACAGGAAACCTGGTCCATCTGCTGGTTGGTGACGGAGGCTTGGCATACTCCGAGTCGATTGCCTAAAGCACACAAGTGAGAACGGGGGCTTTAGAGTTGCACCAGAAATTGAGACCTGAGTGAGAACAACTGTTCCTGCAACCGGTCACTGCTCACCTTGACTTCAGAGATCCAGATTTAATGCCTAAAAATAAAGACAGAAAACAGTACTGTAACACACAGTCACCATTTACACTTCCACTGCAGAGACAAACGGTGACTGACCTGCTCAGGGGAACCCCCTCTCCAGGGACTGGGGGGCTCTGCCACAGATTTAATCCACCTGCATCTGAAAGAGAGTTAGGACAAAAGTCAAATGGTTGCAAGATAACTTAACAGCTGAAAACACCTTATGTCAATCTAGGAATACCATCTAGAGTCCAACTACACCCTGCACTGCAAATTTCAAGTCCCCAGGACTTATCCTATTACACCAGGCTATGCAGCAGGGCAGAACAGCTCTGGGACAAATATGTGCAGACACCCGTGACACAGGACGGGACAAACGAGGGGACGCTAAACACAAACAACACATTATGACACAAACGGCGTGACACAAGGATGATAACTTCCTGGCAAGAATAATGGCAAGGAGTGGGAGGATGCCAAAAGAGATGACCGATGCTTTGGCAGCGGTGGATGGAGGAGGCTCTAAGGAGCAGAAAAGCTCCTGGAGAAGACTGGAACAGAGTGACCCGTTAAAAGAACTGTTGGTCACAATGATCAGGATGGCTGTGAGACAATGCTACGTTTAGAATGCTTTCCATATCCATACAATCTTGTAAGCCCCAGGATGTTACAGCTCGTGGCTGGAAAGGATGGATGGTGATACGGCCGGGAAGGAGGCCTCAAAAGACGGCCGACTCAATGCTTCGGAGATACGACCGAGAGAGACGGCTGAGCCCGCCGGTAAAAGAACGAATGATATCGGCGTCGTGCCGAGAAGTGCGAGCGTTCGAGAACCCAGAGATGATGGCTGATGCTTGTGTTAAGGCCCTTGAGGGGAAAATGCAAGGATATCTGATCCAAGGGACCCCAAAGACACGCCAGATAACACGGTACACGGGACAACACAACACGGACTGGAACTGTTCTGCACTGCACACCCTACAGCTGCAATCAAAAGTAGAGCCTCTCCCTTTAGCTGTCCTAAGAGGCCCCTTAGAAGATATCCCTTTATCCTCTGCTAGTTTTCAAATCTATCCCAGGAATTTCCAATCCACTACTCCCATCTCCAGGCTGCGGCCCCGACTTATCTTTTGGGTGATCGGTGATGTGAATCCAGGTTGGACCTGAAACGAGTCTACCTCGGAGGGCCGTGTGATCGCCTGTTAGCCTCTTAGTCAGCTACAATAAAGAACAGCAAAATCAATGCATGAGTTTAGTGTTACGTGGGCCAAATCCCAGCAAGTCAGCTACTTATCCTCTTCTGAGTGTGCCTGGGTCCTCAAGTCTCCAGCTTCATCCTGAGTCCAAGGCTATGGCTGTTATTATGAGTGGCACCTGGATTAGAGAGAGGCAAAGTTACATGGCATTTCTGTGAGTGCAGTGGATGAGCTCGTGTGCTGTACGACACATGAATGCCTCTGCTATGCTTGTGAAAAGCCTTGGGGGGGTCCTCAAATAGACACCATTTCTCACCCTGCTGCCTTCAAAACCCCCCACAATAACTCCTAACCGGGCACCCTGCTCACTCTCCCTCTCCTAGTCACAATCCTCAACTCATCTGAAGCCTCAATCTCAAACATCATCTTTGACACAGGGCAGATACCTTTTGTGACGCGATGAATCTGCTGAAAAAATGTTGTACTTGACACAACCTGGAGTTGCAGGAAGTTGGACTCCTCCTAAAAAAAAAAAAAAAACCAAGAAAACAAAATCATAGATTACAAAACCACCTTACCATCCCTGAATGCAAAACCCAAATCATGAACTTAAATACTCCCTGTATTCAACGTTGTTTTCTTCACAGTCTCTTCAAAGCCTCTGTTGCTTTAGATGCCCAAAAGCACCTGTTGAAAACAACCTCAGATAAGCTGAAAGAGCCTCTTCACCAAAATGAGAGGAGAGCTCTTACCCCAGCAGATTCCAGAGAGGGAATGAAGCCCCCTGGCAAAGGCTGGGGTTAATATACCCCTGATTGGGCCCGCCTCTCGTTCCCACAATGCCGGGGAAAGGGGAAGGGCAAATCCCACCGGGTATAAAAACCCTCAGAGCAGCTGCAGCTGTTTGGCTCCTCTGACTTGAATTCAAGGGGAGTAAAGGGCTTGATACAGAAGAAAACTCTCCAGAGAAATAACAGCACTTTCTTTTTTGCTACAACTACTTGGAGCAAAAGGGTAGAAAGCTGGTAAGAAATAAACTTTGTTTATTTGAAAATAAAAAAAGAAATAAAACTTTGTTTTTAGGCAGCATAGCTAGATAAGTTGGGTAATTTGCTGTTAACTTACATAATTATTCCTCAGTGACTACTAAGTAGTACTCCACTTGTGACTAAGTAGGGTGGAGAAGAATACTAATTATATGAACAGTCTGTCTCCTTGGGACTACTACTTAGGGCTATCTACATTATAAATAAAAATAAGAAAAATAATAGCCTCCCGGGCACCATAAAGATTAAGCACATGCCAGGCTTGCCCTGCTCTGAGATATTTAGTCCTAGGGTGCAGAAAGAAGTGCCCTGAAAGGTAGTTTTAAACCCTTAAAATGCTGAAAAAGACAGAGCCTCCTTCAAGTGAAGCCTTTAACAGGAGGAAATGGGGCAGTTACCTCCGCTGAAACTGATACAATGGCAAATGAATGTCTTCTGCCCTTTAATTCAATCCCCGAGAATATTGGGAAAAGAGGGGTTTTCCTCACTTTAAATCTCTCCAGTGATGAAGAAAGAGGGATTTTCCCCTCAATCCAAACCCTTAAGAAGGAGGGACAGCTGGGCTTTCCCCTCAATTTAAGCCTTAGGACAACACAAAGGGTTACCCTTAATTCAAATGCAGTTACCCTTAATTCAAACCCATAAAAAACATTGTCAAGGTTTTCCCCTTCTACTTAAACTGGAAAATAATGGAAACTGGGGAATCCCTGTCAATTAACACCCCTAACAGCATAGAAAAGGCAGGGATTCTTTCCACTGAGACCATTAAAATTGCAGGGGAAGTGGATTCCCTTGCAATTTGAACACAAGAAATAATGGAAAAGGAAGCTTTTTCTCTCAATTTAAACTCCTTTTCTCCTACTAACCCCTCTCTTTCCTGGGACTACTGTGGAAGGTCTGGGAGTTCTAGGGAGAGACTGACACAATAAAAGGGGAAAGCTGAAAACTCTCCCCTGGAACCCCACATGCTGCCTGGCCTGCTCAGGTGCTGCCCCTTGGAAAGAGGGCTCTTCCCTTGGCATTTTCTCAAAGGGATGCCCCGTGCCCAGATGGGTCTGGCTGCTCCCCAGTCCCTGCTGGATGTTCCAACCATAGTTCCTGGAGGAAGGCTTGAAATAGCCCTGTTAGGCCCTGTGGACTAGCAGCTCCCTGTGCAGGGGTGCCCAGGTAACCCTCTGAAAGCGGCTTGTCACACGAGGGGCTGCGACACTTTGGAGTGGGGGATGAGGTGAAGAAAGGTCCTGTGGGGAGTTCCCTCCCCTACGCAGCCCTTTGTCTGCCCCTTAAACAATGGGGTGTCAGACTTTCCTTGCCAAGGAAATTAACAGTCTTTCCTCTCTGTGTGCCCCTAGCCAAACAGGAATTGCATCCAAAATTGCAGACAGCAAACGATTTCTCACAGACCACAGATGCCAACACCAAGAACTCTTACTGCCCTTGGAATGAAGCACACCACCAGTGAACAGTGAGGTAGGGGCAGCTTGGGACTGCGACACATCCTTGTTTATTCGGATTTTTTGCAGGAGGCTGGGCCCTCATAGCCACAGGCCCCTGGAGACAAAGACCGGTCCTTTTCCCTGGGAAAGAAAAGTGGCCAGCCCCGGTTCTTAATATCAGTTTGTAGGGTTCCCTTGGGACTGTCAGGGCAGCACAGGTTTGAGGTGGGGGCAGCTTGGGTCTGCGACACATCCTCGATCGTTTGTGTTTTTGGAGGTGACAGGCCACTTCAGGGCCACAGGCCCCTGGAGAAAAAGACCAGCACTTTTCCATGGGAAAGAAAAGTGGCCAGCTCAGGTTCCTGATGTCAGTTTGTAGGGTTCCCTTGGGACTGTCAGGGCAGCACAGGTTTGAGGTGTCGGCAGCTTGGGTCTGCGACACATCTTCATTTGTTTGGATTTTTGGAGGTGTCCGGCCACTGAGGGCCACAGACCCCTGGAGACAGAGACCGGTCCTTTTCCCTGGGAAAGAAAAGTGGCCAGCCCAGTGTCCTGATGTCAGTTTGTCGGGTTCCCTTGGGACTGTCAGGGCAGCACAGGTTTGAGGTGGGGGCAGCTTGGGTCTGCGACACATCTTTGATCGTTTGGATTTGTGGAGGTGTCCGGCCACTCAGGGCCAGAGGCCTCTGTAAACACAGACCAGTCCTTTTCCCTGGGAAAGAAAAGTGGCCAGCCCAGGTTCCTGATGTCAGTTTGTAGGGTTCCCTTGGGACTGTCAGGGCAGCACAGGTTTGAGGTGGGGGCAGCTTGGGTCTGCGACACATCTTCGATTGTTTGGATTTTTGGAGGTGTCCGGCCACTTCAGGGCCACAGGCCCCTGGAGACAAAGACCGGTCCTTTTTCCCTGGGAAAGAAAAGTGGCCAGCCCAGGTTCCTGATGTCATTTTGTAGGGTTCCCTTGGGACTGTCAGGGCAGCACAGGTTTGAGGTGGGGGCAGCTTGGGTCTGCGACACATCCTCGATCGTTTGGATTTTTGGAGGTGTTCGGCCACTCAGGGCCAAAGGTCCCTGGAGACACAGACCGGTCCTTTTCCCTGGGAAAGAAAAGTGGCCAGCCCAGGTTCCTGATGTCAGTTTGTAGGGTTCCCTTGGGACTGTCAGGGCAGCACAGGTTTGAGGTGGGGGCAGCTTGGGTCTGCGACACATCTTCGATCGTTTGGATTTTTGGAGGTGTCCGGCAACTTCAGGGCCACAGGGCCCTGGAGACAAAGACCGGTCCTTTTCCCTGGGAAAGAAAAGTGGCCAGCCCAGGTTCCTGATGTCAGTTTGTAGGGTTCCCTTGGGACTGTCAGGGCAGCACAGGTTTGAGGTGGGGGCAGCTTGGGTCTGCGACACATCTTCGATCGTTTGGATTTTTGGAGGTGTCCGGCAACTTCAGGGCCACAGGTCCCTGGAGACAAAGACCGGTCCTTTTCCCTGGGAAAGAAAAGTGGCCAGCCCAGGTTCCTGATGTCAGTTTGTAGGGTTCCCTTGGGACTGTCAGGGCAGCACAGGTTTGAGGTGGGGGCAGCTTGGGTCTGCGACACATCTTCGATCGTTTGGATTTTTGGAGGTGTCCGGCCACTTCAGGGCCACAGGCCCCTGGAGACACAGACCGGTCCTTTTCCCTGGGAAAGAAAAGTGGCCAGCCCAGGTTCCTGATGTCAGTTTGTAGGGTTCCCTTGGGACTGTCAGGGCAGCACAGGTTTGAGGTGGGGGCAGCTTGGGTCTGCGACACATCTTCGATCGTTTGGATTTTTGGAGGTGTCCGGCAACTTCAGGGCCACAGGCCCCTGGAGACAAAGACCGGTCCTTTTCCCTGGGAAAGAAAAGTGGCCAGCCCAGGTTCCTGATGTCAGTTTGTAGGGTTCCCTTGGGACTGTCAGGGCAGCACAGGTTTGAGGTGGGGGCAGCTTGGGTCTGCGACACATCTTCGATCGTTTGGATTTTTGGAGGTGTCCGGCCACTTCAGGGCCACAGGCCCCTGGAGACAAAGACCGGTCCTTTTCCCTGGGAAAGAAAAGTGGCCAGCCCAGGTTCCTGATGTCAGTTTGTAGGGTTCCCTTGGGACTGTCAGGGCAGCACAGGTTTGAGGTGGGGGCAGCTTGGGTCTGCGACACATCTTCGATCGTTTGGATTTTTGGAGGTGTCCGGCCACTTCAGAGCCACAGGCCCCTGGAGGCAAAGATCAGCCTTTTTACTTGGGAAAGAAAAGTGGCCAGCCCAGGTTCCTGATGTCAGTTTGTAGGGTTCCCTTGGGACTGTCAGGGCAGCACAGGTTTGAGCTGGGGGCAGCTTGGGTCTGCGACACATCTTCGATCGTTTGGATTTTTGGAGGTGTCCGGCCACTTCAGAGCCACAGGCCCCTGGAGACACAGACCGGTCCTTTTCCCTGGGAAAGAAAAGTGGCCAGCCCAGGTTCCTGATGTCAGTTTGTAGGGTTCCCTTGGGACTGTCAGGGCAGCAGAGGTTTGAGGTGGGGGCAGCTTGGGTCTGCGACACATCTTCGATCGTTTGGATTTTTGGAGGTGTCCGGCAACTTCAGGGCCACAGGCCCCTGGAGACAAAGACCGGTCCTTTTCCCTGGGAAAGAAAAGTGGCCAGCCCAGGTTCCTGATGTCAGTTTGTAGGGTTCCCTTGGGACTGTCAGGGCAGCACAGGTTTGAGGTGGGGGCAGCTTGGGTCTGCGACACATCTTCGATCGTTTGGATTTTTGGAGGTGTCCGGCCACTTCAGGGCCACAGGCCCCTGGATACAAAGATCAGCCGTTTTCCTTGGGAAAGAAAAGTGGACAGCCCAGGTTCCTGATGTCAGTTTGTAGGGTTCCCTTGGGACTGTCAGGGCAGCACAGGTTTGAGGTGGGGGCAGCTTGGGTCTGTGACACATCCTCGATTGTTTGGATTTTTAGAGGTGTCCGGCCACTTCAGAGCCACAGGCCCCTGGAGGCAAAGATCAGCCTTTTTACTTGGGAAAGAAAAGTGGCCAGCCCAGGTTCCTGATGTCAGTTTGTAGGGTTCCCTTGGGACTGTCAGGGCAGCACAGGTTTGAGCTGGGGGCAGCTTGGGTCTGCGACACATCTTCGATTGTTTGGATTTTTGGAGGTGTCCGGCCACTTCAGGGCCACAGGCCCCTGGAGACAAAGACCGGTCCTTTTTCCCTGGGAAAGAAAAGTGGCCAGCCCAGGTTCCTGATGTCATTTTGTAGGGTTCCCTTGGGACTGTCAGGGCAGCACAGGTTTGAGGTGGGGGCAGCTTGGGTCTGCGACACATCCTCGATCGTTTGGATTTTTGGAGGTGTTCGGCCACTCAGGGCCAAAGGTCCCTGGAGACACAGACCGGTCCTTTTCCCTGGGAAAGAAAAGTGGCCAGCCCAGGTTCCTGATGTCAGTTTGTAGGGTTCCCTTGGGACTGTCAGGGCAGCACAGGTTTGAGGTGGGGGCAGCTTGGGTCTGCGACACATCTTCGATCGTTTGGATTTTTGGAGGTGTCCGGCAACTTCAGGGCCACAGGGCCCTGGAGACAAAGACCGGTCCTTTTCCCTGGGAAAGAAAAGTGGCCAGCCCAGGTTCCTGATGTCAGTTTGTAGGGTTCCCTTGGGACTGTCAGGGCAGCACAGGTTTGAGGTGGGGGCAGCTTGGGTCTGCGACACATCTTCGATCGTTTGGATTTTTGGAGGTGTCCGGCAACTTCAGGGCCACAGGTCCCTGGAGACAAAGACCGGTCCTTTTCCCTGGGAAAGAAAAGTGGCCAGCCCAGGTTCCTGATGTCAGTTTGTAGGGTTCCCTTGGGACTGTCAGGGCAGCACAGGTTTGAGGTGGGGGCAGCTTGGGTCTGCGACACATCTTCGATCGTTTGGATTTTTGGAGGTGTCCGGCCACTTCAGGGCCACAGGCCCCTGGAGACACAGACCGGTCCTTTTCCCTGGGAAAGAAAAGTGGCCAGCCCAGGTTCCTGATGTCAGTTTGTAGGGTTCCCTTGGGACTGTCAGGGCAGCACAGGTTTGAGGTGGGGGCAGCTTGGGTCTGCGACACATCTTCGATCGTTTGGATTTTTGGAGGTGTCCGGCAACTTCAGGGCCACAGGCCCCTGGAGACAAAGACCGGTCCTTTTCCCTGGGAAAGAAAAGTGGCCAGCCCAGGTTCCTGATGTCAGTTTGTAGGGTTCCCTTGGGACTGTCAGGGCAGCACAGGTTTGAGGTGGGGGCAGCTTGGGTCTGCGACACATCTTCGATCGTTTGGATTTTTGGAGGTGTCCGGCCACTTCAGGGCCACAGGCCCCTGGAGACAAAGACCGGTCCTTTTCCCTGGGAAAGAAAAGTGGCCAGCCCAGGTTCCTGATGTCAGTTTGTAGGGTTCCCTTGGGACTGTCAGGGCAGCACAGGTTTGAGGTGGGGGCAGCTTGGGTCTGCGACACATCTTCGATCGTTTGGATTTTTGGAGGTGTCCGGCCACTTCAGGGCCACAGGCCCCTGGATACAAAGATCAGCCGTTTTCCTTGGGAAAGAAAAGTGGCCAGCCCAGGTTCCTGATGTCAGTTTGTAGGGTTCCCTTGGGACTGTCAGGGCAGCACAGGTTTGAGGTGGGGGCAGCTTGGGTCTGTGACACATCCTCGATCGTTTGGATTTTTGGAGGTGTCCGGCCACTTCAGAGCCACAGGCCCCTGGAGGCAAAGATCAGCCTTTTTACTTGGGAAAGAAAAGTGGCCAGCCCAGGTTCCTGATGTCAGTTTGTAGGGTTCCCTTGGGACTGTCAGGGCAGCACAGGTTTGAGGTGGGGGCAGCTTGGGTCTGCGACACATCTTCGATCGTTTGGATTTTTGGAGGTGTCCGGCCACTTCAGGGCCACAGGCCCCTGGAGACACAGACCGGTCCTTTTCCCTGGGAAAGAAAAGTGGCCAGCCCAGGTTCCTGATGTCAGTTTGTAGGGTTCCCTTGGGACTGTCAGGGCAGCAGAGGTTTGAGGTGGGGGCAGCTTGGGTCTGCGACACATCTTCGATCGTTTGGATTTTTGGAGGTGTCCGGCAACTTCAGGGCCACAGGCCCCTGGAGACAAAGACCGGTCCTTTTCCCTGGGAAAGAAAAGTGGCCAGCCCAGGTTCCTGATGTCAGTTTGTAGGGTTCCCTTGGGACTGTCAGGGCAGCACAGGTTTGAGGTGGGGGCAGCTTGGGTCTGCGACACATCTTCGATCGTTTGGATTTTTGGAGGTGTCCGGCCACTTCAGGGCCACAGGCCCCTGGATACAAAGATCAGCCGTTTTCCTTGGGAAAGAAAAGTGGACAGCCCAGGTTCCTGATGTCAGTTTGTAGGGTTCCCTTGGGACTGTCAGGGCAGCACAGGTTTGAGGTGGGGGCAGCTTGGGTCTGTGACACATCCTCGATTGTTTGGATTTTTAGAGGTGTCCGGCCACTTCAGAGCCACAGGCCCCTGGAGGCAAAGATCAGCCTTTTTACTTGGGAAAGAAAAGTGGCCAGCCCAGGTTCCTGATGTCAGTTTGTAGGGTTCCCTTGGGACTGTCAGGGCAGCACAGGTTTGAGCTGGGGGCAGCTTGGGTCTGCGACACATCTTCGATCGTTTGGATTTTTGGAGGTGTCCGGCAACTTCAGGGCCACAGGTCCCTGGAGACAAAGACCGGTCCTTTTCCCTGGGAAAGAAAAGTGGCCAGCCCAGGTTCCTGATGTCAGTTTGTAGGGTTCCCTTGGGACTGTCAGGGCAGCACAGGTTTGAGCTGGGGGCAGCTTGGGTCTGCGACACATCTTCGATCGTTTGGATTTTTGGAGGTGTCCGGCCACTTCAGGGCCACAGGCCCCTGAAGACACAGACCGGTCCTTTTCCCTGGGAAAGAAAAGTGGCCAGCCCAGGTTCCTGATGTCAGTTTGTAGGGTTCCCTTGGGACTGTCAGGGCAGCACAGGTTTGAGGTGGGGGCAGCTTGGGTCTGCGACACATCTTCGATCGTTTGGATTTTTGGAGGTGTCCGGCCACTTCAGGGCCACAGGCCCCTGGAGACAAAAACCGGTCCTTTTCCCTGGGAAAGAAATGTAGCCAGCCCAGGTTCCTGATGTCAGTTTGTAGGGTTCCCTTGGGACTGTCAGGGCAGCACAGGTTTGAGGTGGGGGCAGCTTGGGTCTGCGACACATCTTTGATCGTTTGGATTTTTGGAGGTGTCCGGCCACTCAGGGCCACTGGCCCCTGGAGACAAAGATCAGCCTTTTTCCTTGGGAAAGAAAAGTGGCCAGCCCAGGTTCCTGATGTCAGTTTGTAGGGTTCCCTTGGGACTGTCAGGGCAGCACAGGTTTGAGGTGGGGGCAGCTTGGGTCTGTGACACATCCTCGATCGTTTGGATTTTTGGAGGTGTCCGGCCACTTCAGAGCCACAGGCCCCTGGAGGCAAAGATCAGCCTTTTTCCTTGGGAAATAAAAGTGGCCAGCCCAGGTTCCTGATGTCAGTTTGTAGGGTTCCCTTGGGACTGTCAGGGCAGCACAGGTTTGAGGTGGGGGCAGCTTGGGTCTGCGACACATCTTCGATCGTTTGGATTTTTGGAGGTGTCCGGCCACTCAGGGCCACAGGTCCCTGGAGACACAGACCGGTCCTTTTCCCTGGGAAAGAAAAGTGGCCAGCCCAGGTTCCCGATGTCAGTTTGTAGGGTTCCCTTGGGACTGTCAGGGCAGCACAGGTTTGAGCTGGGGGCAGCTTGGGTCTGCGACACATCTTCGATCGTTTGGATTTTTGGAGGTGTCCGGCCACTCAGGGACACAGGCCCCTGGATACAAAGACCGGTCCTTTTCCCTGGGAAAGAAAAGTGGCCAGCCCAGGTTCCTGATGTCAGTTTGTAGGGTTCCCTTGGGACTCTCAGGGCAGCACAGGTTTGAGGTGGGGGCAGCTTGGGTCTGCGACACATCTTAGATCGTTTGGATTTTTGGAGGTGTCCGGCCACTTCAGGGCCACAGGCCCCTGGAGACACAGACCGGTCCTTTTCCCTGCGAAAGAAAAGTGGCCAGCCCAGGTTCCTGATGTCAGTTTGTAGGGTTCCCTTGGGACTGTCAGGGCAGCACAGGTTTGAGGTGGGGGCAGCTTGGGTCTGCAACACATCTTCGATTGTTTGGATTTTTGGAGGTGTCCGGCCACTTCAGGGCCACAGGCCCCTGGAGACACAGACCGGTCCTTTTCCCTGTGAAAGAAAAGTGGCCAGCCCAGGTTCCTGATGTCAGTTTGTAGGGTTCCCTTGGGACTGTCAGGGCCGCACAGGTTTGAGGTGGGGGCAGCTTGGGTCTGCGACACATCTTCGATCGTTTGGATTTTTGGAGGTGTCCGGCCACTTCAGGGCCACAGGCCCCTGGAGACAAAGACCGGTCCTTTTCCCTGGGAAAGAAAAGTGGCCAGCCCAGGTTCCTGATGTCAGTTTGTAGGGTTCCCTTGGGACTGTCAGGGCAGCACAGGTTTGAGCTGGGGGCAGCTTGGGTCTGCGACACATCTTCGATCGTTTGGATTTTTGGAGGTGTACGGCCACTCAGGGACACAGGCCCCTGGAGACAAAGACCGGTCCTTTTTCCTTGGGAAAGAAAAGTGGCCAGCCCAGGTTCCTGATGTCAGTTTGTAGGGTTCCCTTGGGACTCTCAGGGCAGCACAGGTTTGAGGTGGGGGCAGCGTGGGTCTGTGACACATCCTCGATTGTTTGGATTTTTGGAGGTGTCCGGCCACTTCAGAGCCACAGGCCCCTGGAGGCAAAGATCAGCCTTTTTACTTGGGAAATAAAAGTGGCCAGCCCAGGTTCCTGATGTCAGTTTGTAGGGTTCCCTTGGGACTGTCAGGGCAGCACAGGTTTGAGCTGGGGGCAGCTTGGGTCTGCGACACATCTTCGATCGTTTGGATTTTTGGAGGTGTCCGGCAACTTCAGGGCCACAGGTCCCTGGAGACAAAGACCGGTCCTTTTCCCTGGGAAAGAAAAGTGGCCAGCCCAGGTTCCTGATGTCAGTTTGTAGGGTTCCCTTGGGACTGTCAGGGCAGCACAGGTTTGAGCTGGGGGCAGCTTGGGTCTGCGACACATCTTCGATCGTTTGGATTTTTGGAGGTGTCCGGCCACTTCAGGGCCACAGGCCCCTGAAGACACAGACCGGTCCTTTTCCCTGGGAAAGAAAAGTGGCCAGCCCAGGTTCCTGATGTCAGTTTGTAGGGTTCCCTTGGGACTGTCAGGGCAGCACAGGTTTGAGGTGGGGGCAGCTTGGGTCTGCGACACATCTTCGATCGTTTGGATTTTTGGAGGTGTCCGGCCACATCAGGGCCACAGGCCCCTGGAGACAAAAACCGGTCCTTTTCCCTGGGAAAGAAATGTAGCCAGCCCAGGTTCCTGATGTCAGTTTGTAGGGTTCCCTTGGGACTGTCAGGGCAGCACAGGTTTGAGGTGGGGGCAGCTTGGGTCTGCGACACATCTTTGATCGTTTGGATTTTTGGAGGTGTCCGGCCACTCAGGGCCACTGGCCCCTGGAGACAAAGATCAGCCTTTTTCCTTGGGAAAGAAAAGTGGCCAGCCCAGGTTCCTGATGTCAGTTTGTAGGGTTCCCTTGGGACTGTCAGGGCAGCACAGGTTTGAGGTGGGGGCAGCTTGGGTCTGTGACACATCCTCGATCGTTTGGATTTTTGGAGGTGTCCGGCCACTTCAGAGCCACAGGCCCCTGGAGGCAAAGATCAGCCTTTTTCCTTGGGAAATAAAAGTGGCCAGCCCAGGTTCCTGATGTCAGTTTGTAGGGTTCCCTTGGGACTGTCAGGGCAGCACAGGTTTGAGGTGGGGGCAGCTTGGGTCTGCGACACATCTTCGATCGTTTGGATTTTTGGAGGTGTCCGGCCACTCAGGGCCACAGGTCCCTGGAGACACAGACCGGTCCTTTTCCCTGGGAAAGAAAAGTGGCCAGCCCAGGTTCCCGATGTCAGTTTGTAGGGTTCCCTTGGGACTGTCAGGGCAGCACAGGTTTGAGGTGGGGGCAGCTTGGGTCTGCGACACATCTTCGATCGTTTGGATTTTTGGAGGTCTCCGGCCACTCAGGGCCACAGGCTCCTGGAGACAAAGGCCGGTCCTTTTTCCTTGGGAAAGAAAAGTGGCCATCCCAAATTCCTGATGTCAGTTTGTAGGGTTCCCTTGGGACTGTCAGGGCAGCACAGGTTTGAGCTGGGGGCAGCTTGGGTCTGCGACACATCTTCGATCGTTTGGATTTTTGGAGGTGTCCGGCCACTCAGGGCCACAGGCCCCTGGAGGCAAAGATCAGCTATTTTATTTGGGAAAGAAAAGTGGCCAGCCCAGGTTCCTGATGTCAGTTTGTAGGGTTCCCTTGGGACTGTCAGGGCAGCACAGGTTTGAGGTGGGGGCAGCTTGGGTCTGCGACACATCTTCGATCGTTTGGATTTTTGGAGGTGTCCGGCCACTTCAGGGCCATAGGGCCCTGGAGGCAAAGACCGGTCCTTTTCCCTGGGAAAGAAAAGTGGCCAGCCCAGGTTCCTGATGTCAGTTTGTAGGGTTCCCTTGGGACTGTCAGGGCAGCACAGGTTTGAGGTGGGGGCAGCTTGGGTCTGCGACACATCTTCGAGCGTTTGGATTTTTGGAGGTGTCCGGCCACTCAGGGCTACAGGTCCCTGGAGACACAGACCGGTCCTTTTCCCTGGGAAAGAAAAGTGGCCAGCCCAGGTTCCTGATGTCAGTTTGTAGGGTTCCCTTGGGACTGTCAGGGCAGCACAGGTTTGAGGTGGGGGCAGCTTGGGTCTGCGACACATCTTCGATCGTTTGGATTTTTGGAGGTGTCCGGCCACATCAGGGCCACAGGCCCCTGGAGACAAAGACCGGTCCTTTTCCCTGGGAAAGAAATGTAGCCAGCCCAGGTTCCTGATGTCAGTTTGTAGGGTTCCCTTGGGACTGTCAGGGCAGCTCAGGTTTGAGGTGGGGGCAGCTTGGGTCTGCGACACATCTTTGATCGTTTGGATTTTTGGAGGTGTCCGGCCACTCAGGGCCACTGGCCCCTGGAGACAAAGATCAGCCTTTTTCCCAGGGGAAAGAAAAGTGACCAGCCCAGGTTCCTGATGTCAGTTTGTAGGGTTCCCTTGTGACTGTCAGGGCAGCACAGGTTTGAGGTGGGGGCAGCTTGGGTCTGCGACACATCTTCGATCGTTTGCATTTTTGGAGGTGTCCGGCCACTCAGGGCCACAGGCCCCTGGAGGCAAAGATCAGCCTTTTCCCTTTTGAAAGAAAAGTGGCCAGCCCAGGTTCCTGATGTCAGTTTGTAGGGTTCCCTTGGGACTGTCAGGGCAGCACAGGTTTGAGGTGGGGGCAGCTTGGGTCTGCGACACATCTTCGATCGTTTGGATTTTTGGAGGTGTCCGGCCACTCAGGGCCACTGGCCCCTGGAGACAAAGATCAGCCTTTTTCCCAGGGGAAAGAAAAGTGGCCTGCCTAGGTTCCTGATGTCAGTTTGTAGGGTTCCCTTGGGACTGTCTGGGCAGCACAGGTTTGAGGTGGGGGCAGCTTGGGTCTGCGACACATCTTCGATCGTTTGCATTTTTGGATGTGTCCGGCCACTCAGGGCCACAGGCCCCTGGAGGCAAAGATCAGCCTTTTCCCTTTTGAAAGAAAAGTGGCCAGGCCAGGTTCCTGATGTCAGTTTGTAGGGTTCCCTTGGGACTGTCAGGGCAGCACAGGTTTGAGGTGGGGGCAGCTTGGATCTGTGACACATCCTCGATCGTTTGGATTTTTGGAGGTGTCCGGCCACTTCAGGGCCACAGGTCCCTGGAGACAAAGACCGGTCCTTTTCCATGGGAAAGAAAAGTGGCCAGCCCAGGTTCCTGATGTCAGTTTGTAGGGTTCCCTTGGGACTGTCAGGGCAGCACAGGTTTGAGCTGGGGGCAGCTTGGGTCTGCGACACATCTTCGATCGTTTGGATTTTTGGAGGTGTCCGGCCACTTCAGGGCCACAGGCCCCTGGAGACAAAGACCGGTCCTTTTCCCTGGGAAAGAAAAGTGGCCAGCCCAGGTTCCTGATGTCAGTTTGTAGGGTTCCCTTGGGACTGTCAGGGCAGCACAGGTTTGAGGTGGGGGCAGCTTGGGTCTGCGACACATCTTCGATCGTTCGCATTTTTGGAGGTGTCCGGCCACTCAGGGCCACAGACCCCTGGAGGCAAAGATGAGCCTTTTTCCTTGGGAAAGAAAAGTGGCCAGCCCAGGTTCCTGATGTCATTTTGTAGGGTTCCCTTGGGACTGTCACGGCAGCACAGGTTTGAGGTGGGGGCAGCTTGGGTCTGCGACACATCTTCGATCGTTTGGATTTTTGGAGGTCTCCGGCCACTCAGGGACACAGGCCCCTGGAGACAAAACCGGTCCTTTTTCCTTGAGAAAGAAAAGTGGCCAGCCCAGGTTCCTGATGTCAGTTTGTAGGGTTCCCTTGGGACTGTCAGGGCAGCACAGGTTTGAGCTGGGGGCAGCTTGGGTCTGCGACACATCTTTGATCGTTTGGATTTTTGGAGGTGTCCGGCCACTTCAGGGCCACAGGCCCCTGGAGACAAAGACCGGTCCTTTTTCCCTGGGAAAGAAAAGTGGCCAGCCCAGGTTCCTGATGTCAGTTTGTAGGGTTCCCTTGGGACTGTCAGGGCAGCACAGGTTTGAGGTGGGGACAGCTTGGGTCTGTGACACATCTTCGATCGTTTGGATTTTTGGAGGTGTTCGCGCACTCAGGGCCACAGGTCCCTGGAGACACAGACCGGTCCTTTTCCCTGGGAAAGAAAAGTGGCCAGCCCAGGTTCCTGATGTCAGTTTGTAGGGTTCCCTTGGGACTGTCAGGGCAGCACAGGTTTGAGGTGGGGGCAGCTTGGGTCTGCGACACATCTTTGATCGTTTGGATTTTTGGAGGTGTCCGGCCACTCAGGGCCACTGGCCCCTGGAGACAAAGATCAGCCTTTTTCCTTGGGAAAGAAAAGTGGCCAGCCCAGGTTCCTGATGTCAGTTTGTAGGGTTCCCTTGGGACTGTCAGGGCAGCACAGGTTTGAGGTGGGGGCAGCTTGGGTCTGTGACACATCCTCGATCGTTTGGATTTTTGGAGGTGTCCGGCCACTTCAGAGCCACAGGCCCCTGGAGGCAAAGATCAGCCTTTTTCCTTGGGAAATAAAAGTGGCCAGCCCAGGTTCCTGATGTCAGTTTGTAGGGTTCCCTTGGGACTGTCAGGGCAGCACAGGTTTGAGGTGGGGGCAGCTTGGGTCTGCGACACATCTTCGATCGTTTGGATTTTTGGAGGTGTCCGGCCACTCAGGGCCACAGGTCCCTGGAGACACAGACCGGTCCTTTTCCCTGGGAAAGAAAAGTGGCTAGCCCAGGTTCCCGATGTCAGTTTGTAGGGTTCCCTTGGGACTGTCAGGGCAGCACAGGTTTGAGGTGGGGGCAGCTTGGGTCTGCGACACATCTTCGATCGTTTGGATTTTTGGAGGTGTCCGGCCACTCAGGGCCACAGGCTCCTGGAGACAAAGGCCGGTCCTTTTTCCTTGGGAAAGAAAAGTGGCCATCCCAAATTCCTGATGTCAGTTTGTAGGGTTCCCTTGGGACTGTCAGGGCAGCACAGGTTTGAGCTGGGGGCAGCTTGGGTCTGCGACACATCTTCGATCGTTTGGATTTTTGGAGGTGTCCGGCCACTCAGGGCCACAGGCCCCTGGAGGCAAAGATCAGCTATTTTATTTGGGAAAGAAAAGTGGCCAGCCCAGGTTCCTGATGTCAGTTTGTAGGGTTCCCTTGGGACTGTCAGGGCAGCACAGGTTTGAGGTGGGGGCAGCTTGGGTCTGCGACACATCTTCGATCGTTTGGATTTTTGGAGGTGTCCGGCCACTTCAGGGCCATAGGGCCCTGGAGGCAAAGACCGGTCCTTTTCCCTGGGAAAGAAAAGTGGCCAGCCCAGGTTCCTGATGTCAGTTTGTAGGGTTCCCTTGGGACTGTCAGGGCAGCACAGGTTTGAGGTGGGGGCAGCTTGGGTCTGCGACACATCTTCGATCGTTTGGATTTTTTGAGGTGTCCGGCCACTCAGGGCTACAGGTCCCTGGCGACACAGACCGGTCCTTTTCCCTGGGAAAGAAAAGTGGCCAGCCCAGGTTCCTGATGTCAGTTTGTAGGGTTCCCTTGGGACTGTCAGGGCAGCACAGGTTTGAGGTGGGGGCAGCTTGGGTCTGCGACACATCTTCGATCGTTTGGATTTTTGGAGGTGTCCGGCCACATCAGGGCCACAGGCCCCTGGAGACAAAGACCGGTCCTTTTCCCTGGGAAAGAAATGTAGCCAGCCCAGGTTCCTGATGTCAGTTTGTAGGGTTCCCTTGGGACTGTCAGGGCAGCACAGGTTTGAGGTGGGGGCAGCTTGGGTCTGCGACACATCTTTGATCGTTTGGATTTTTGGAGGTGTCCGGCCACTCAGGGCCACTGGCCCCTGGAGACAAAGATCAGCCTTTTTCCCAGGGGAAAGAAAAGTGACCAGCCCAGGTTCCTGATGTCAGTTTGTAGGGTTCCCTTGTGACTGTCAGGGCAGCACAGGTTTGAGGTGGGGGCAGCTTGGGTCTGCGACACATCTTCGATCGTTTGCATTTTTGGAGGTGTCCGGCCACTCAGGGCCACAGGCCCCTGGAGGCAAAGATCAGCCTTTTCCCTTTTGAAAGAAAAGTGGCCAGCCCAGGTTCCTGATGTCAGTTTGTAGGGTTCCCTTGGGACTGTCAGGGCAGCACAGGTTTGAGGTGGGGGCAGCTTGGGTCTGCGACACATCTTCGATCGTTTGGATTTTTGGAGGTGTCCGGCCACTCAGGGCCACTGGCCCCTGGAGACAAAATCAGCCTTTTTCCCAGGGGAAAGAAAAGTGGCCTGCCTAGGTTCCTGATGTCAGTTTGTAGGGTTCCCTTGGGACTGTCTGGGCAGCACAGGTTTGAGGTGGGGGCAGCTTGGGTCTGCGACACATCTTCGATCGTTTGCATTTTTGGATGTGTCCGGCCACTCAGGGCCACAGGCCCCTGGAGGCAAAGATCAGCCTTTTCCCTTTTGAAAGAAAAGTGGCCAGGCCAGGTTCCTGATGTCAGTTTGTAGGGTTCCCTTGGGACTGTCAGGGCAGCACAGGTTTGAGGTGGGGGCAGCTTGGATCTGTGACACATCCTCGATCGTTTGGATTTTTGGAGGTGTCCGGCCACTTCAGGGCCACAGGTCCCTGGAGACAAAGACCGGTCCTTTTCCATGGGAAAGAAAAGTGGCCAGCCCAGGTTCCTGATGTCAGTTTGTAGGGTTCCCTTGGGACTGTCAGGGCAGCACAGGTTTGAGCTGGGGGCAGCTTGGGTCTGCGACACATCTTCGATCGTTTGGATTTTTGGAGGTGTCCGGCCACTTCAGGGCCACAGGCCCCTGGAGACAAAGACCGGTCCTTTTCCCTGGGAAAGAAAAGTGGCCAGCCCAGGTTCCTGATGTCAGTTTGTAGGGTTCCCTTGGGACTGTCAGGGCAGCACAGGTTTGAGGTGGGGGCAGCTTGGGTCTGCGACACATCTTCGATCGTTCGCATTTTTGGAGGTGTCCGGCCACTCAGGGCCACAGACCCCTGGAGGCAAAGATGAGCCTTTTTCCTTGGGAAAGAAAAGTGGCCAGCCCAGGTTCCTGATGTCATTTTGTAGGGTTCCCTTGGGACTGTCACGGCAGCACAGGTTTGAGGTGGGGGCAGCTTGGGTCTGCGACACATCTTCGATCGTTTGGATTTTTGGAGGTCTCCGGCCACTCAGGGACACAGGCCCCTGGAGACAAAACCGGTCCTTTTTCCTTGAGAAAGAAAAGTGGCCAGCCCAGGTTCCTGATGTCAGTTTGTAGGGTTCCCTTGGGACTGTCAGGGCAGCACAGGTTTGAGCTGGGGGCAGCTTGGGTCTGCGACACATCTTTGATCGTTTGGATTTTTGGAGGTGTCCGGCCACTTCAGGGCCACAGGCCCCTGGAGACAAAGACCGGTCCTTTTTCCCTGGGAAAGAAAAGTGGCCAGCCCAGGTTCCTGATGTCAGTTTGTAGGGTTCCCTTGGGACTGTCAGGGCAGCAGAGGTTTGAGGTGGGGACAGCTTGGGTCTGTGACACATCTTCGATCGTTTGGATTTTTGGAGGTGTTCGCGCACTCAGGGCCACAGGTCCCTGGAGACACAGACCGGTCCTTTTCCCTGGGAAAGAAAAGTGGCCAGCCCAGGTTCCTGATGTCAGTTTGTAGGGTTCCCTTGGGACTGTCAGGGCAGCACAGGTTTGAGGTGGGGGCAGCTTGGGTCTGCGACACATCTTCGATCGTTTGGATTTGTGGAGGTGTCCGGCCACTTCAGGGCCACAGGCCCCTGGAGACACAGACCGGTCCTTTTCCCTGGGAAAGAAAAGTGGCCAGCCCAGGTTCCTGATGTCAGTTTGTAGGGTTCCCTTGGGACTGTCAGGGCAGCACAGGTTTGAGGTGGGGGCAGCTTGGGTCTGCGACACATCTTCAATCGTTTGGATTTTTGGAGGTGTCCGGCCACTCAGGGCCACAGGCTCCTGGAGAAAAAAGCCGGTCCTTTTTCCTTGGGAAAGAAAAGTGGCCAGCCCAGGTTCCTGATGTCAGTTTGTAGGGTTCCCTTGGGACTGTCAGGGCAGCACAGGTTTGAGCTGGGGGCAGCTTGGGTCTGCGACACATCCTCGATCGCTTGGATTTTTGGAGGTGTCCGGCCACTTCATGGCCACAGGCCCCTGGAGACAAAGACCGGTCCTTTTTCCCTGGGAAAGAAAAGTGGCCAGCCCAGGTTCCTGATGTCATTTTGTAGGGTTCCCTTGGGACTGTCAGGGCAGCACAGGTTTGAGGTGGGGGCAGCTTGGGTCTGCGACACATCTTTGATCGTTTGGATTTTTGGAGGTGTCCGGCCACTCAGGGCCACAGGCTCCTGGAGACAAAGGCCGGTCCTTTTCCCTGGGAAAGAAAAGTGGCCAGCCCAGGTTCCTGATGTCAGTTTGTAGGGTTCCCTTGGGACTGTCAGGGCAGCACAGGTTTGAGCTGGGGGCAGCTTGGGTCTGCGACACATCTTCGATCGTTTGGATTTTTGGAGGTGTCCGGCCACTTCAGGGCCACAGGCCCATGGAGACAAAGACCGGTTCTTTTCCCTGGGAAAGAAAAGTGGCCAGCACAGGTTCCTGATGTCAGTTTGTAGGGTTCCCTTGGGACTGTCAGGACAGCACAGGTTTGAGGTGGGGGAAGCTTGGGTCTGCGACACATCTTCGATCGTTTGGATTTTTGGAGGTGTATGGCCACTTCAGGGCCACAGGCCCCTGGAGACAAAGACCGGTCCTTTTCCCTGGGAAAGAAAAGTGGCCAGCCCAGGTTCCTGATGTCAGTTTGTAGGGTTCCCTTGGGACTGTCAGGGCAGCACAGGTTTGAGGTGGGGGCAGCTTGGGTCTGCGACACATCTTCGATCGTTTGAATTTTTGGAGGTGTCCGGCCACTTCAGGGCCACAGGCACCTGGAGACAAAGACCGGTCCTTTTCCCTGGGAAAGAAAAGTGGCCAGCCCAGGTTCCTGATGTCAGTTTGTAGGGTTCCCTTGGGACTGTCAGGGCAGCACAGGTTTGAGCTGGGGGCAGCTTGGGTCTGCGACACATCTTCGATCGTTTGGATTTTTGGAGGTGTCCGGCCACCTCAAGGCCACAGGTCTCTGGAGGAAAAGATCAGACTTTATCCTTGGGAAAGAAAAGTGGCCAGCCCAGGTTCCTGATGTCAGTTTGTAGGGTTCCCTTGGGACTGTCAGGGCAGCACAGGTTTGAGGTGGGGGCAGCTTGGGTCTGCGACACATCTTCGAGCGTTTGGATTTTTGGAGGTGTCCGGCCACTTCAGGGCCACAGGCCCCTGGAGACAAAGGCCGGTCCTTTTCCCTGGGAAAGAAAAGTGGCCAGCCCAGGTTCCTGATGTCAGTTTGTAGGGTTCCCTTGGGACTGTCAGGGCAGCACAGGTTTGAGGTGGGGGCAGCTTGGGTCTGCGACACATCTTCGATCGTTTGGATTTTTGGAGGTGTCCGGCCACTTCAGGGCCACAGGCCCCTGGAGAGAAAGACCGGTCCTTTTTCCCTGGGAAAGAAAAGTGGCCAGCCCAGGTTCCTGATGTCAGTTTGTAGGGTTCCCTTGGGACTGTCAGGGCAGCACAGGTTTGAGGTGGGGGCAGCTTGGGTCTGCGACACATCTTCAATCGTTTGGATTTTTGGAGGTGTCCGGCCACTCAGGGCCACAGGCTCCTGGAGAAAAAAGCCGGTCCTTTTTCCTTGGGAAAGAAAAGTGGCCAGCCCAGGTTCCTGATGTCAGTTTGTAGGGTTCCCTTGGGACTGTCAGGGCAGCACAGGTTTGAGCTGGGGGCAGCTTGGGTCTGCGACACATCCTCGATCGCTTGGATTTTTGGAGGTGTCCGGCCACTTCATGGCCACAGGCCCCTGGAGACAAAGACCGGTCCTTTTTCCCTGGGAAAGAAAAGTGGCCAGCCCAGGTTCCTGATGTCATTTTGTAGGGTTCCCTTGGGACTGTCAGGGCAGCACAGGTTTGAGGTGGGGGCAGCTTGGGTCTGCGACACATCTTTGATCGTTTGGATTTTTGGAGGTGTCCGGCCACTCAGGGCCACAGGCTCCTGGAGACAAAGGCCGGTCCTTTTCCCTGGGAAAGAAAAGTGGCCAGCCCAGGTTCCTGATGTCAGTTTGTAGGGTTCCCTTGGGACTGTCAGGGCAGCACAGGTTTGAGGTGGGGGCAGCTTGGGTCTGCGACACATCTTCGATCGTTTGGATTTTTGGAGGTGTCCGGCCACTTCAGGGCCACAGGCCCCTGGAGACAAAGGCCGGTCCTTTTCCCTGGGAAAGAAAAGTGGCCAGCCCAGGTTCCTGATGTCAGTTTGTAGGGTCCCCTTGGGACTGTCAGGGCAGCACAGGTTTGAGCTGGGGGCAGCTTGGGTCTGCGACACATCTTCGATCGTTTGGATTTTTGGAGGTGTCCGGCCACTTCAGGGCCACAGGCCCATGGAGACAAAGACCGGTTCTTTTCCCTGGGAAAGAAAAGTGGCCAGCACAGGTTCCTGATGTCAGTTTGTAGGGTTCCCTTGGGACTGTCAGGACAGCACAGGTTTGAGGTGGGGGAAGCTTGGGTCTGCGACACATCTTCGATCGTTTGGATTTTTGGAGGTGTATGGCCACTTCAGGGCCACAGGCCCCTGGAGACAAAGACCGGTCCTTTTCCCTGGGAAAGAAAAGTGGCCAGCCCAGGTTCCTGATGTCAGTTTGTAGGGTTCCCTTGGGACTGTCAGGGCAGCACAGGTTTGAGGTGGGGGCAGCTTGGGTCTGCGACACATCTTCGATCGTTTGAATTTTTGGAGGTGTCCGGCCACTTCAGGGCCACAGGCACCTGGAGACAAAGACCGGTCCTTTTCCCTGGGAAAGAAAAGTGGCCAGCCCAGGTTCCTGATGTCAGTTTGTAGGGTTCCCTTGGGACTGTCAGGGCAGCACAGGTTTGAGCTGGGGGCAGCTTGGGTCTGCGACACATCTTCGATCGTTTGGATTTTTGGAGGTGTCCGGCCACCTCAAGGCCACAGGTCTCTGGAGGAAAAGATCAGACTTTATCCTTGGGAAAGAAAAGTGGCCAGCCCAGGTTCCTGATGTCAGTTTGTAGGGTTCCCTTGGGACTGTCAGGGCAGCACAGGTTTGAGGTGGGGGCAGCTTGGGTCTGCGACACATCTTCGAGCGTTTGGATTTTTGGAGGTGTCCGGCCACTTCAGGGCCACAGGCCCCTGGAGACAAAGGCCGGTCCTTTTCCCTGGGAAAGAAAAGTGGCCAGCCCAGGTTCCTGATGTCAGTTTGTAGGGTTCCCTTGGGACTGTCAGGGCAGCACAGGTTTGAGGTGGGGGCAGCTTGGGTCTGCGACACATCTTCGATCGTTTGGATTTTTGGAGGTGTCCGGCCACTTCAGGGCCACAGGCCCCTGGAGACAAAGACCGGTCCTTTTTCCCTGGGAAAGAAAAGTGGCCAGCCCAGGTTCCTGATGTCATTTTGTAGGGTTCCCTTGGGACTGTCAGGGCAGCACAGGTTTGAGGTGGGGGCAGCTTGGGTCTGCGACACATCTTTGATCGTTTGGATTTTTGGAGGTGTCCGGCCACTCAGGGCCACAGGCTCCTGGAGACAAAGGCCGGTCCTTTTCCCTGGGAAAGAAAAGTGGCCAGCCCAGGTTCCTGATGTCAGTTTGTAGGGTTCCCTTGGGACTGTCAGGGCAGCACAGGTTTGAGGTGGGGGCAGCTTGGGTCTGCGACACATCTTCGATCGTTTGGATTTTTGGGGGTGTCCGGCCACTCAGGGCCACAGGCTCCTGGAGACAAAGGCCGGTCCTTTTTCCTTGGGAAAGAAAAGTGGCCAGCCCAGGTTCCTGATGTCAGTTTGTAGGGTTACCTTGGGACTGTCAGGGCAGCACAGGTTTGAGGTGGGGGCAGCTTGGGTCTGCGACACATCTTCGATCGTTTGGATTTTTGGAGGTGTCCGGCCACTTCAGGGCCACAGGCCACTGGAGACAAAGACCGGTCCTTTTCCCTGGGAAAGAAAAGTGGCCAGCCCAGGTTCCTGATGTCAGTTTGTAGGGTTCCCTTGGGACTGTCAGGGCAGCACAGGTTTGAGGTGGGGGCAGCTTGGGTCTGCGACACATCTTCGATCGTTTGGATTTTTGGGGGTGTCCGGCCACTTCAGGGCCACAGGTCCATGGAGACACAGACCGGTCCTTTTCCCTGGGAAAGAAAAGTGGCCAGCCCAGGTTCCTGATGTCAGTTTGTAGGGCTCCCTTGGGACTGTCAGGGCAGCACAGGTTTGAGCTGGGGGCAGCTTGGGTCTGCGACACATCCTCGATCGTTTGGATTTTTGGAGGAGTCCGGCCACTCAGGGCCACAGGCCCCTGGAGGCAAAGACTGGTCCTTTTCCCTGGGAAAGAAAAGTGGCCAGCCCAGGTTCCTGATGTCAGTTTGTAGGGTTCCCTTGGGACTGTCAGGGCAGCACAGGTTTGAGCTGGGGGCAGCTTGGGTCTGCGACACATCTTCGATCGTTTGGATTTTTGGAGGTGTCCGGCCACTCAGGGCCACAGGCCCCTGGAAACAAAGACTGGTCCTTTTCCCTGGGAAAGAAAAGTGGCCAGCCCAGGTTCCTGATGTCAGTTTGTAGGGTTCCCTTGGGACTGTCAGGGCAGCACAGGTTTGAGGTGGGGGCAGCTTGGGTCTGCAACACATCTTCGATCGTTTGGATTTTTGGAGGTGTCCGGCCACTCAGGGCCACAGGCCCCTGGAGGCAAAGATCAGCCTTTTTCCTTGGGAAAGAAAAGTGGCCAGCCCAGGTTCCTGATGTCAGTTTGTAGGGTTCCCTTGGGACTGTCAGGGCAGCACAGGTTTGAGGTGGGGGCAGCTTGGGTCTGCGACACATCCTCGATCGTTTGGATTTTTGGAGGTGTCTGGCCACTTCAGGGCCACAGGCCCCTGGAGACAAAGACTGGTCCTTTTCCCTGGGAAAGAAAAGTGGCCAGCCCAGGTTCCTGATGTCAGTTTGTAGGGTTCCCTTGGGACTGTCAGGGCAGCACAGGTTTGAGGTGGGGGCAGCTTGGGTCTGCGACACATCTTCGATCGTTTCGATTTTTGGAGGTGTCCGGCCTCTTCAGGGCCACAGGCCCCTGGAGGCAAAGATCAGCCTTTTTCCTTGGGAAAGAAAAGTGGCCAGCCCAGGTTCCTGATGTCAGTTTGTAGGGTTCCTTTGGGACTGTCAGGGCAGCACAGGTTTGAGGTGGGGGCAGCTTGGGTCTGCGACACATCTTCGATCGTTTGGATTTTTGGAGGTGTCCGGCCACTCAGGGCCACAGGCCCCTGGAGGCAAAGATCAGCCTTTTTCCTTGGGAGAGAAAAGTGGCCAGCCCAGGTTCCTGATGTCAGTTTCTAGGGTTCCCTTGGGACTGTCAGGGCAGCACAGGTTTGAGGTGGGGGCAGCTTGGGTCTGCGACACATCTTCGATCGTTTGGATTTTTGGAGGTGTCCGGCCACTCAGGGCCGCAGGCCCCTGGAGGCAAAGATCAGCCTTTTTCCTTGGGAAAGAAAAGTGGCCAGCCCAGGTTCCTGATGTCAGTTTGTAGGGTTCCCTTGGGACTGTCAGGGCAGCACAGGTTTGAGCTGGGCCAGCGTGGGTCTGTGACACATCCTTGATCGTTTGGATTTTTGGAGGTGTCCGGCCACTTCAGGGCCACAGGCCCCTGGAGGTAAGGATCAGCCTTTTTCCCTGGGAAAGAAAAGTGGCCAACCCAGGTTCCTGATGTCAGTTTGTAGGGTTCCCTTGGGACTGTCAGGGCAGCACAGGTTTGAGGTGGGGGCAGCTTGGGTCTGCGACACATCTTCGATCGTTTGGATTTTTGGAGGTGTTCGGCCACCTCAAGGCCACAGGTCCCTGGAGGAAAAGATCAGACTTTTTCCTTGGGAAAGAAAAGTGGCCAGCCCAGGTTCCTGATGTCAGTTTGTAGGGTTCCCTTGGGACTGTCAGGGCAGCACAGGTTTGAGGTGGGGGCAGCTTGGGTCTGCGACACATCTTCGAGCGTTTGGATTTTTGGAGGTGTCCGGCCACTTCAGGGCCACAGGCCCCTGGAGACAAAGACCGGTCCTTTTCCCTGGGAAAGAAAAGTGGCCAGCCCAGGTTCCTGATGTCAGTTTGTAGGGTTCCCTTGGGACTGTCAGGGCAGCACAGGTTTGAGGTGGGGGCAGCTTGGGTCTGCGACACATCTTCGATCGTTTGGATTTTTGGAGGTGTTCGGCCACCTCAAGGCCACAGGTCCCTGGAGGAAAAGATCAGACTTTTTCCTTGGGAAAGAAAAGTGGCCAGCCCAGGTTCCTGATGTCAGTTTGTAGGGTTCCCTTGGGACTGTCAGGGCAGCACAGGTTTGAGGTGGGGGCAGCTTGGGTCTGCGACACATCTTCGAGCGTTTGGATTTTTGGAGGTGTCCGGCCACTTCAGGGCCACAGGCCCCTGGAGACAAAGACCGGTCCTTTTCCCTGGGAAAGAAAAGTGGCCAGCCCAGGTTCCTGATGTCAGTTTGTAGGGTTCCCTTGGGACTGTCAGGGCAGCACAGGTTTGAGGTGGGGGCAGCTTGGGTCTGCGACACATCTTCGATCGTTTGGATTTTTGGAGGTGTCCGGCCACTTCAGGGCCACAGGCCCCTGGAGACAAAGACCGGTCCTTTTTCCCTGGGAAAGAAAAGTGGCCAGCCCAGGTTCCTGATGTCATTTTGTAGGGTTCCCTTGGGACTGTCAGGGCAGCACAGGTTTGAGGTGGGGGCAGCTTGGGTCTGCGACACATCTTTGATCGTTTGGATTTTTGGAGGTGTCCGGCCACTCAGGGCCACAGGCTCCTGGAGACAAAGGCCGGTCCTTTTTCCTTGGGAAAGAAAAGTGGCCAGCCCAGGTTCCTGATGTCAGTTTGTAGGGTTCCCTTGGGACTGTCAGGGCAGCACAGGTTTGAGGTGGGGGCAGCTTGGGTCTGCGACACATCTTCGATCGTTTGGATTTTTGGAGGTGTCCGGCCACTTCAGGGCCACAGGCCCATGGAGACAAAGACCGGTCCTTTTCCCTGGGAAAGAAAAGTCGCCAGCACAGGTTCCTGATGTCAGTTTGTAGGGTTCCCTTGGGACTGTCAGGGCAGCACAGGTTTGAGGTGGGGGCAGCTTGGGTCTGCGACACATCCTCGATCGTTTGGATTTTTGGAGGTGTCCGGCCACTTCAGGGCCACAGGCCCCTGGAGACAAAGACCGGTCCTTTTCCCTGGGAAAGAAAAGTGGCCAGCCCAGGTTCCTGATGTCAGTTTGTAGGGTTCCCTTGGGACTGTCAGGGCAGCACAGGTTTGAGGTGGGGGCAGCTTGGGTCTGCGACACATCCTCGATCGTTTGGATTTTTGGAGGTGTCCGGCCACTTCAGGGCCACAGGCCCCTGGAGACAAAGACCGGTCCTTTTCCCTGGGAAAGAAAAGTGGCCAGCCCAGGTTCCTGATGTCAGTTTGTAGGGTTCCCTTGGGACTGTCAGGGCAGCACAGGTTTGAGGTGGGGGCAGCTTGGGTCTGCGACACATCTTTGATCGTTTGGATTTTTGGAGGTGTCCGGCCACTCAGGGCTACAGTCTCCTGGATACAAAGGCCGGTCCTTTTTCCTTGGGAAAGAAAAGTGGCCAGCCCAGGTTCCTGATGTCAGTTTGTAGGGTTCCCTTGGGACTGTCAGGGCAGCACAGGTTTGAGGTGGGGGCAGCTTGGGTCTGCGACACATCTTCGATCGTTTGGATTTTTGGAGGTGTCCGGCCACTTCAGGGCCACAGGCCCCTGGAGGCAAAGATCAGCCTTTTTCCCTGGGAAAGAAAAGTGGCCAGCCCAGGTTCCTGATGTCAGTTTGTAGGGTTCCTTTGGGACTGTCAGGGCAGCACAGGTTTGAGGTGGGGGCAGCTTGGGTCTGCGACACATCTTCGATCGTTTGGATTTTTGGAGGTGTCCGGCCACCTCAGGGCCACAGGCCCTTGGAGACAAACATCAGCCTTTTTCCTTGGGAAAGAAAAGTGGCCAGCCCAGGTTCCTGATGTCAGTTTGTAGGGTTCTCTTGGGACTGTCAGGGCAGCACAGGTTTGAGGTGGGGGCAGCTTGGGTCTGCGACACATCTTCGATCGTTTGGATTTTTGGAGGTGTCCGGCCACTTCAGGGCCACAGGTCCCTGGAGACACAGACCGGTCCTTTTCCCAGGGAAAGAAAAGTGGCCAGCCCAGGTTCCTGATATCAGTTTGTAGGGTTCCCTTGGGACTGTCAGGGCAGCACAGGTTTGAGGTGGGGGCAGCTTGGGTCTGCGACACATCTTCGATCGTTTGGATTTTTGGAGGTGTCGGGCCACTCAATGTCACAGGCCCCGGGAGACAAAGACCGGTCCTTTTTCCTTGGGAAAGAAAAGTGGCCAGCCCAGGTTCCTGATGTCAGTTTGTAGGGTTCCCTTGGGACTGTCAGGGCAGCACAGGTTTGAGCTGGGGGCAGCTTGGGTCTGCGACACATCTTCGAGCGTTTGGATTTTTGGAGGTGTCCGGCCACTTCAGGGCCACAGGCCCCTGGAGACAAAGACTGGTCCTTTTCCCTGGGAAAGAAAAGTGGCCAGCCCAGGTTCCTGATGTCAGTTTGTAGGGTTCCCTTGGGACTGTCAGGGCAGCACAGGTTTGAGCTGGGGGCAGCTTGGGTCTGCGACACATCCTCGATCGTTTCGATTTTTGGAGGTGTCCGGCCACTTCAGGGCCACAGGCCCCTCGAGGCAAAGATCAGCCTTTTTCCCTGGGAAAGAAAAGTGGCCAGCCCAGGTTCCTGATGTCAGTTTGTAGGGTTCCTTTGGGACTGTCAGGGCAGCACAGGTTTGAGGTGGGGGCAGCTTGGGTCTGCGACACATCTTCGATTGTTTGGATTTTTAGAGGTGTCCGGCCACTTCAGGGCCACAGGCCCCTGGAGGCAAAGATCAGACTTTTTCCTTGGGAAAGAAAAGTGGCCAGCCCAGGTTTCTGATGTCAGTTTGTAGGGTTGCCTTGGGACTGTCAGGGCAGCACAGGTTTGAGCTGGGGGTAGCTTGGGTCTGCGACACATCTTCGATCGTTTGGATTTTTGGAGGTGTTGGGCCACTCAATGCCACAGGCCCCTGTAGACAAAGACTTGTCCTTTTTCCCTGGGAAAGAAAAGTGGCTAGCCCAGGTTCCTGATGTCAGTTTGTAGGGTTCCCTTGGGACTGTCAGGGCAGCACAGGTTTTAGCAGGGGGCAGCTTGGGTCTGCGACACATCTTCGATCGTTTGGATTTTTAGAGGTGTCCGGCCACTCAGGGCCACAGGCCCCTGGAGGCAAAGATCAGCCTTTTTCCTTGGGAAAGAAAAGTGGCCAGCCCAGGTTCCTGATGTCAGTTTGTAGGGTTCCCATTTTTATACATCATTTCCATGTGTTTTGCTGGAGTGTAAATAAAAAAAAATATTCAATAAATTTGAATCAACCCTAATAATGATGCCCCCCGCTCCCTCCCCTTCCCCCTTTGGCTCCTGTGTTTTTTTGGTGTGGTTTAGTAATTTTTTTTTTCCCCACTGTATTTCTTCCTTTGCTTCTTCTCTTAGTTTTCTTTCTGTCATGTCATTTCTGTCCGTCCCTAACTTTGTTTCTGTTTCTCACTGTTTCTAACTCTCTCTCTCTCTGCTTCTCTCTTTCCCTGTATGTCTTTTCTTTTGTTTCTCTGTTTCACTATTTCTAACTATTTATTTGTCTCTCTAGTTGATGCTTTTACTCTTTATTTCTTTTTCTCTCCAGCTTCTTTTTTTTCTCTATTCTTTTGTCCTCTTTTTCACTCTCACCCTCTTTCTTTTTCACTGTAACCCTTCTCATTTTTTTACTCTTTGCCATTCTCTTCCTATTTCTTTTCGTCTCTTAAGTAGTCTCTTAAGTAGTCTCTTAAGTAGTCTCTTAAGTAGTCTCTTAAGTCGTCTCTTAAGTCCTCTCTTAAGTCCTCTCTTAAGTCCTCTCTTAAGTGCTCTCTTAAGTCCTCTCTTAAGTCGTCTCTTAAGTCCTCTCTTAAGTCCTCTCTTAAGTGCTCTCTTAAGTCCTCTCTTAAGTGCTCTCTTAAGTCCTCTCTTAAGTGCTCTCTTAAGTCCTCTCTTAAGTCCTCTCTTAAGTCCTCTCTTAAGTGCTCTCTTAAGTCCTCTCTTAAGTCCTCTCTTAAGTGCTCTCTTAAGTCCTCTCTTAAGTCCTCTCTTAAGTCCTCTCTTAAGTCTTAAGTCTTAAGTCTTAAGTGCTCTCTTAAGTCCTCTCTTAAGTCCTCTCTTAAGTGCTCTCTTAAGTCCTCTCTTAAGTCCTCTCTTAAGTCCTCTCTTAAGTCCTCTCTTAAGTCTGTCTTTTTCTTTCTTTCCATCTTTTCATTTCTAACTTTGTTTCCCTTTCTAGCTTTCAAAAAGCAGCAGTAGAAAGTTTCAGGCTCCCTGGGAGTAAAATAAAAAACAAACTTTAAATAATTATTAAAAAAAAAAAAGAATTTACGCCCCGGGAGCCTGAAACTTTCTACTGCTGCACCGGACATATAGTTTTTCTTCTTTTTTATATATACCTATACAACCCCTAATTAGTGCTCCACCTGGCACATTACAATACCCACTACCCACATCACCCCCACCATGTAGACACCGCCACCTTGCTCCCCATCAGGTGACCCTATGGGCGCCACCATCTTGCTCCCTGTCACATGACCACACAGGTGCTGCCATTTTACTCCCCATCATGTGACCACAGGGGTGCCACCATCTTGTAGGGTTAGGGGTTAGGGTTTGGGTTTAGGGTTTAGGGTTAGGCCCTCAGTGGCCGGCTGCGTCCAAAAATCCGAACGATCGAGGATGTGTCGCAGACCTAAGCTGCCCCCACCTCAACCCTGTGCTGCCCTGACAGTCCCAAGGGAACCCTACAAACTGACATCAGGAACCTGGGCTGGCCACTTTTCTTTCCCAGGGAAAAGGGCCGGTCTTTGTCTCCAGGGGCCTGTGGCCCTGAGTGGCTGGACACCTCCAAAAATCCAAACGATCGAGGATGTGTCGCAGACCCAAGCTGCCCTCACCTCAAACCTGTGCTGCCCTGACAGTCCCAAGGGAACCCTACAAACTGACATTAAGAACCTGGGCTGACCACTTTTCTTTCCAAAGGAAAAAAGCTGATCTTTGTCTCCAGGGGCCTGTGGCTCTCAGTGGCGGGCTACGTCCAAAAATTCCGAACGATCGAGCATGTGTTGCAGACCCAAGCTGCTCCCACCTCAAACCTGTGCTGCCCTGACAGTCCCAAGGGACCCCTACAAACTGACATCAGGAACCAGGGCTGACCACTTTTCTTTCCAAGGAAAAAGGCTGAACTTGGTTTCCATGGGCCTGTGGTCCTCAGTGGCCGGCTACGTCCAAAAATCCAAACGATCGAGGATGTGTCACAGACCCAAGCTGCCCCCACCTCACACCTGTGCTGCCCTGACAGTCCCAAGGGAACCCTACAAACTGACATTAAGAACCTGGGCTGGCCACTTTTCTTTCCCAGGGAAAAGGGCCGGTCTTTGTCTCCAGGGTCCTGTGGCCCTGAGTGGCTGGACACCTCCAAAAATCCTAACGATCGAGGATGTGTCGCAGACCCAAGCTGCCCCCACCTCAAACCTGTGCTGCCCTGACAGTCCCAAGGGAACCCTACAAACTGACATTAAGAACCTGGGCTGACCACTTTTCTTTCCAAAGGAAAAAAGCTGATCTTTGTCTCCAGGGTCCTGTGGCCCTGAGTGGCCGGACACCTCCAAAAATCCAAACGATCGAAGATGTGTCGCAGACCCAAGCTGCCCCCACCTCAAACCTGTGCTGCCCTGACAGTCCCAAGGGAACCCTACAAACTGACATCAGGAACCTGGGCTGGCCACTTTTCTTTCTCAAGGAAAAAGGCTGATCTTTGCCTCCAGGGGTCTGTGGCCCTGACATGCCCTTTTTCCTGGGAAAGAAATGTGGCCAGCCCTGGTTCCTGGTGTCAGTTTGCAGGTGGTTTTTGGCTTTGCCCTGTCCACTAAAATTGTATTTTGCTGCAGCTTTGGTCTGGGATATGTGGAGTGCCCCCTCCAAATGTCCCTCTTCCCTCTGCCCTGTTCTGCTCTGTCCCCGTCTCCACCCCTCACCCCTACTTGTCCTTCCAGCCCACCCCTTCCCCAGTCTCTCTCCACCCTTCACCCCTCCCCATCCCGCCCCTGCCCCATCCCTCACTCCTCCCATGCCCCAGGTGTGACTCCCTGCAGCAGGACATGGGAGCCCGGACTCGTGGGGATAGTGCGGCCCTCACAGCAGGACAACACCCAAAGAAAACAGGCAGGGATGGCATCTGTGGGCCGCGCGGTGTCACAAAGGCAGCTGGGGCTGAGGGGAGGGGGCTGGAGGGTGACACAGAACATGGGGGCAGCTGAGAGGCAGAAGGGGTCTTTAGGAGTCAAAAAGGGGGGCTCCAGGGTGGCAGAGAGACACTGAGAGGCTGCGGTGGGAACCTGAGGGTGACACAAGGAGGCTGAGAGGCAGGGGCTGTCCTGAGGGACAAAGTGGGGGGGTGCCTGAGGGTGACAGGTGAACCAGCCCTCACAGCACCCTTAACCTCACCCTTAAAACCACCCCTACAAGGGTGGAAAGTGCACGGTGGAGGTTAGGGGGCCACAGGACAGTGTCGGGGGGCTTGGGGTGACACACAGACATTGCGGGCTGAGGGGCAAAAAGGGGGGGACTTGACAGGTGGAGAGCTGACCCTGAGGGTTAGGGGTACAAAGGACAGGGCACGGGGGTACCAGGAAGGGTTAGGGTACAGCAGCAGCCCTCACCCCAACCCTAAGCTCACCCTAAACACACCCCTAGAACACCAGTGTTCCTCAACAGCAGCTGCAGGCAGCAACCCTACTGCTGGGACAGCCCCAGAACCCTCCCAGCAGCTGCAGGCAGTGACCCTAATGAAAAGGTAGGGATGATGTTTGCTGGCTAGAGAGTGACTGGTAGAGGTTGGGGACTGAGCACTTTTTTAGGGGTTTTTTAGGGCTTTAAAAAGATATTTTAGGGTTTTTTTCACAGGAGCTTTTTAGGAATTTTCTGTGACTATTTAGGATACTTTTAGGGCTTTTTTAGGGCTTTTAAAAGATTTTTTTTAGGGTATTTTCATGGCTTTCTTACTACTAATTAGAATGTTTATGGGGTTTTTTTGGGGTGTTCTTGGGGCTTTTTTAGGTCTATTGAGGGTATGTGGAGGACTCTTAGGACTAGGGTATTTTTAGGTCTTTTGAGGGAACTTTTAGGTTTTTTTAGGGTCTTATCAGGGCATTTTAAGTATTTTGGGGTATTTTTAGAGCTCTTTTAGGAATATTGAGGGATTTCTTAAAGGTTTTTTAGGGATATTTAGGTGTGTTTTAGGGTTTTTTTAAAAGTAGGGTATTTTTCTTGTATTTTAAGGGTATTCTGAGGCTATTTTTATGTTTTTGTGGGGCTTTTAGGACATTTTGAAGATGAGGGGTTTTTAGGGAAATTTTATGTTTTTTCATGGCACAGCACATAGAGGCTGAGGGGCACTGTGGGGGCTTGAGGGTGACAGAGGCTGGGAGCTGAGGGAGGCACGGGGAAAGGGGACAGTGGGTGACAGAGAGATGCTGAGGGGGGCAGGGGCAGCTGGAGCATGACACAGAGAAGCTGGGGGCTGAGGGGCAAAGGAGAGGGATTAAGGGTGACGCACAGGAGCTGAGGGGCAGCTGAGAGGGGGCTTGAGGGGCAAAGGGGGGGCTCGAGGGTGACACACAGAGCCTGAGGGCTGGGGGGCAGAGGGAGAGGTTGAGGGGTAAAGGGCGAGGGCTTGAGGGCTGGACAGTGCAGTGGAGATCAGGGCTACAGGGTACAGCTTAGGAGGCAAGTTAGGGTACAGGAGCACCACCTCTCCCCCCAGCCCTAACCTCAGCCTAAGCAGCCCCCCTAACAAGAGCCTTTTCCCTTTTCAGCCCTGCCAGCAGCAGCACCACACAGCAACCCTAACAGCGAGAGCACACCGGAACGCTCCCTCTAGGACAAGGCAGTGACCCTCACACCAGGACAACGACAGAACCCTCAGAGGACAACAGGACCCCCTGGAGAAAAGTAGGGATGACATCTGTGGGCTAGAGAGCACCAGGAAGGCTTTGGAGGCTGAGCAGGTTTCCTTGAGTGTTTTTGCAGGACTATTAGGAATATTTAGGGGCTTTTGGAAGGCTTCTTAGGACTCGTCTGGTGTCTTTGAGGGCATTGTTACACCTTCCTAAGGGCTGTTTTAGAATTCCTTAGTGCATTTTAAGGGTCAGGATGAGGGTCAGACAGGCTGAACCACTGGAAATGCAGAGTATTACTGGACTCTAGTGCAATGCTTTGGAAAGGTGCCAGTGGAGGGCACATCCTGAATTGTTGGGATTTTTTGGAGGTGTCCAGCCACTCAGGGCCACAGGCCCCTGGAGGCAAAGATCAGCCTTTTTCCTTGGGAAAGAAAAGTGGCCAGCCCAGGTTCCTGATGTCAGTTTGTAGGGTTCCCTTGGGACTGTCAGGGCAGCACAGGTTTGAGGTGGGGACAGCTTGGGTCTGTGAAACATCTTCGATCTTTTGGATTTTTGGAGGTGTCGGGCCACTCAATGTCACAGGCCCCTGGAGACAAAGACCGTCCTTTTTCCTTGGGAAAGAAAAGTGGCCAGCCCAGGTTCCTGATGTCAGTTTGTAGGGTTCCCTTGGGACTGTCAGGGCAGCACAGGTTTGAGGTGGGGGCAGCTTGGGTCTGCGACACATCTTCGATCGTTTGGATTTTTGGAGGTGTCCGGCCAGTCAGGGCCACAGGCCCCTGGAGACAAAGACCGGTCCTTTTCCCTGGGAAAGAAAAGTGGCCAGCCCAGGTTCCTGATGTCAGTTTGTAGGGTTCCCTTGGGACTGTCAGGGCAGCACAGGTTTGAGGTGGGGGCAGCTTGGGTCTGCGAGAAATCTTCGATCGTTTGGATTTTTGGAGGTGTCCGGCCACTTCAGGGCCACAGGCCCCTGGAGGCAAAGATCAGCCTTTTTCCTTGGGAAAGAAAAGTGGCCAGCCCAGGTTCCTGATGTCAGTTTGTAGGGTTCCTTTGGGACTGTCAGGGCAGCACAGGTTTGAGGCGGGGGCAGCTTGGTTCTGCGACACATCTTCGATCGTTTGGATTTTTGGAGGTGTCCGGCCACTCAGGGCCACAGGCCCCTGGAGGCAAAGATCAGCCTTTCTCCTTGGGAAAGAAAAGTGGCCAGCCCAGGTTCCTGATGTCAGTTTGTAGGGTTCCCTTGGGACTGTCAGGGCAGCACAGGTTTGAGCTGGGGGCAGCTTGGGTCTGCGACACATCTTCGATCGTTTGGATTTTTGGATGTGTCTGGCCACTTCAGGGCCACAGGCCCCTGGACACAAAGACTGGTGCTTTTCCCTGGGAAAGAAAAGTGGCCAGCCCAGGTTCCTGATGTCAGTTTGTAGGGTTCCCTTAGGACTGTCAGGGCAGCTCAGGTTTGAGCTGGGGGCAGCTTAGGTCTGCGACACATCTTCGATCGTTTGGATTTTTGGAGGTGTCTGGCCGCTCCAGGGCCACAGGCCTCTGGAGACAAAGACCAGTTCTTTTCCCTGGGAAAGAAAAGTGGCCAGCCCAGGTTCCTGATGTCAGTTTGTAGGCTTCCCTTAGGACTGTCAGGGCAGCTCAGGTTTGAGCTGGGGGCAGCTTGGGTCTGCGACACATCTTCGATCGTTTGGATTTTTGGAGGTGTCCGGCCACTTCAGGGCCACAGGCCCCTGGAGACAAAGACCAGTTCTTTTACCTGGGAAAGAAAAGTGGCCAGCCCAGGTTCCTGATGTCAGTTTGTAGGGTTCCCTTGGGACTGTCAGGGCAGCACAGGTTTGAGGTGGGGGCAGCTTGGGTCTGCGACACATCTTCGATCGTTTGGATTTTTGGAGGTGTCCGGCCACTTCAGGGCCACAGGCCCCTGGAGGCAAAGATTAGCCTTTTTCCCTGGGAAAGAAAAGTGGCCAGCCCAGGTTCCTGATGTCAGTTTGTAGGGTTCCCTTGGGACTGTCAGGGCAGCACAGGTTTGAGGTGGGGGCAGCTTGGGTCTGCGACACATCTTCGATCGTTTGGATTTTTGGAGGTGTCCGGCCACTCAGGGCCGCAGGCCCCTGGAGGCAAAGATCAGCCTTTTTCCTTGGGAAAGAAAAGTGGCCAGCCCAGGTTCCTGATGTCAGTTTGTAGGGTTCCCTTGGGACTGTCAGGGCAGCACAGGTTTGAGCTGGACCAGCGTGGGTCTGTGACACATCCTCGATCGTTTGGATTTTTGGAGGTGTCCGGCCACTTCAGGGCCACAGGCCCCTGGAGGTAAGGATCAGCCTTTTTCCCTGGGAAAGAAAAGTGGCCAGCCCAGGTTCCTGATGTCAGTTTGTAGGGTTCCCTTGGGACTGTCAGGGCAGCACAGGTTTGAGGTGGGGGCAGCTTGGGTCTGCGACACATCTTCGATCGTTTGGATTTTTGGAGGTGTCCGGCCAGTCAGGGCCACAGGCCCCTGGAGGCAAAGATCAGCCTTTTTCCTTGGGAAAGAAAAGTGGCCAGCCCAGGTTCCTGATGTCAGTTTGTAGGGTTCCCTTGGGACTGTCAGGGCAGCACAGGTTTGAGCTGGGGGCAGCTTGGGTCTGCGACACATCTTCGATCGTTTGGATTTTTGTAGGTGTCCGGCCACTCAGGGACACAGGCCCCTGGATACAAAGACCGGTCCTTTTCCCTGGGAAAGAAAAGTGGCCAGCCCAGGTTCCTGATGTCAGTTTGTAGGGTTCCCTTGGGACTCTCAGGGCAGCACAGGTTTGAGGTGGGGGCAGCTTGGGTCTGCGACACATCTTAGATCGTTTGGATTTTTGGAGGTGTCCGGCCACTTCAGGGCCACAGGCCCCTGGAGACACAGACCGGTCCTTTTCCCTGCGAAAGAAAAGTGGCCAGCCCAGGTTCCTGATGTCAGTTTGTAGGGTTCCCTTGGGACTGTCAGGGCAGCACAGGTTTGAGGTGGGGGCAGCTTGGGTCTGCAACACATCTTCGATCGTTTGGATTTTTGGAGGTGTCCGGCCACTTCAGGGCCACAGGCCCCTGGAGACACAGACCGGTCCTTTTCCCTGTGAAAGAAAAGTGGCCAGCCCAGGTTCCTGATGTCAGTTTGTAGGGTTCCCTTGGGACTGTCAGGGCCGCACAGGTTTGAGGTGGGGGCAGCTTGGGTCTGCGACACATCTTCGATCGTTTGGATTTTTGGAGGTGTCCGGCCACTTCAGGGCCACAGGCCCCTGGAGACAAAGACCGGTCCTTTTCCCTGGGAAAGAAAAGTGGCCAGCCCAGGTTCCTGATGTCAGTTTGTAGGGTTCCCTTGGGACTGTCAGGGCAGCACAGGTTTGAGCTGGGGGCAGCTTGGGTCTGCGACACATCTTCGATCGTTTGGATTTTTGGAGGTGTACGGCCACTCAGGGACACAGGCCCCTGGAGACAAAGACCGGTCCTTTTTCCTTGGGAAAGAAAAGTGGCCAGCCCAGGTTCCTGATGTCAGTTTGTAGGGTTCCCTTGGGACTCTCAGGGCAGCACAGGTTTGAGGTGGGGGCAGCGTGGGTCTGTGACACATCCTCGATTGTTTGGATTTTTGGAGGTGTCCGGCCACTTCAGAGCCACAGGCCCCTGGAGGCAAAGATCAGCCTTTTTACTTGGGAAATAAAAGTGGCCAGCCCAGGTTCCTGATGTCAGTTTGTAGGGTTCCCTTGGGACTGTCAGGGCAGCACAGGTTTGAGCTGGGGGCAGCTTGGGTCTGCGACACATCTTCGATCGTTTGGATTTTTGGAGGTGTCCGGCAACTTCAGGGCCACAGGTCCCTGGAGACAAAGACCGGTCCTTTTCCCTGGGAAAGAAAAGTGGCCAGCCCAGGTTCCTGATGTCAGTTTGTAGGGTTCCCTTGGGACTGTCAGGGCAGCACAGGTTTGAGCTGGGGGCAGCTTGGGTCTGCGACACATCTTCGATCGTTTGGATTTTTGGAGGTGTCCGGCCACTTCAGGGCCACAGGCCCCTGAAGACACAGACCGGTCCTTTTCCCTGGGAAAGAAAAGTGGCCAGCCCAGGTTCCTGATGTCAGTTTGTAGGGTTCCCTTGGGACTGTCAGGGCAGCACAGGTTTGAGGTGGGGGCAGCTTGGGTCTGCGACACATCTTCGATCGTTTGGATTTTTGGAGGTGTCCGGCCACATCAGGGCCACAGGCCCCTGGAGACAAAAACCGGTCCTTTTCCCTGGGAAAGAAATGTAGCCAGCCCAGGTTCCTGATGTCAGTTTGTAGGGTTCCCTTGGGACTGTCAGGGCAGCACAGGTTTGAGGTGGGGGCAGCTTGGGTCTGCGACACATCTTTGATCGTTTGGATTTTTGGAGGTGTCCGGCCACTCAGGGCCACTGGCCCCTGGAGACAAAGATCAGCCTTTTTCCTTGGGAAAGAAAAGTGGCCAGCCCAGGTTCCTGATGTCAGTTTGTAGGGTTCCCTTGGGACTGTCAGGGCAGCACAGGTTTGAGGTGGGGGCAGCTTGGGTCTGTGACACATCCTCGATCGTTTGGATTTTTGGAGGTGTCCGGCCACTTCAGAGCCACAGGCCCCTGGAGGCAAAGATCAGCCTTTTTCCTTGGGAAATAAAAGTGGCCAGCCCAGGTTCCTGATGTCAGTTTGTAGGGTTCCCTTGGGACTGTCAGGGCAGCACAGGTTTGAGGTGGGGGCAGCTTGGGTCTGCGACACATCTTCGATCGTTTGGATTTTTGGAGGTGTCCGGCCACTCAGGGCCACAGGTCCCTGGAGACACAGACCGGTCCTTTTCCCTGGGAAAGAAAAGTGGCCAGCCCAGGTTCCCGATGTCAGTTTGTAGGGTTCCCTTGGGACTGTCAGGGCAGCACAGGTTTGAGGTGGGGGCAGCTTGGGTCTGCGACACATCTTCGATCGTTTGGATTTTTGGAGGTGTCCGGCCACTCAGGGCCACAGGCTCCTGGAGACAAAGGCCGGTCCTTTTTCCTTGGGAAAGAAAAGTGGCCATCCCAAATTCCTGATGTCAGTTTGTAGGGTTCCCTTGGGACTGTCAGGGCAGCACAGGTTTGAGCTGGGGGCAGCTTGGGTCTGCGACACATCTTCGATCGTTTGGATTTTTGGAGGTGTCCGGCCACTCAGGGCCACAGGCCCCTGGAGGCAAAGATCAGCTATTTTATTTGGGAAAGAAAAGTGGCCAGCCCAGGTTCCTGATGTCAGTTTGTAGGGTTCCCTTGGGACTGTCAGGGCAGCACAGGTTTGAGGTGGGGGCAGCTTGGGTCTGCGACACATCTTCGATCGTTTGGATTTTTGGAGGTGTCCGGCCACTTCAGGGCCATAGGGCCCTGGAGGCAAAGACCGGTCCTTTTCCCTGGGAAAGAAAAGTGGCCAGCCCAGGTTCCTGATGTCAGTTTGTAGGGTTCCCTTGGGACTGTCAGGGCAGCACAGGTTTGAGGTGGGGGCAGCTTGGGTCTGCGACACATCTTCGATCGTTTGGATTTTTTGAGGTGTCCGGCCACTCAGGGCTACAGGTCCCTGGCGACACAGACCGGTCCTTTTCCCTGGGAAAGAAAAGTGGCCAGCCCAGGTTCCTGATGTCAGTTTGTAGGGTTCCCTTGGGACTGTCAGGGCAGCACAGGTTTGAGGTGGGGGCAGCTTGGGTCTGCGACACATCTTCGATCGTTTGGATTTTTGGAGGTGTCCGGCCACATCAGGGCCACAGGCCCCTGGAGACAAAGACCGGTCCTTTTCCCTGGGAAAGAAATGTAGCCAGCCCAGGTTCCTGATGTCAGTTTGTAGGGTTCCCTTGGGACTGTCAGGGCAGCAGAGGTTTGAGGTGGGGGCAGCTTGGGTCTGCGACACATCTTTGATCGTTTGGATTTTTGGAGGTGTCCGGCCACTCAGGGCCACTGGCCCCTGGAGACAAAGATCAGCCTTTTTCCCAGGGGAAAGAAAAGTGACCAGCCCAGGTTCCTGATGTCAGTTTGTAGGGTTCCCTTGTGACTGTCAGGGCAGCACAGGTTTGAGGTGGGGGCAGCTTGGGTCTGCGACACATCTTCGATCGTTTGCATTTTTGGAGGTGTCCGGCCACTCAGGGCCACAGGCCCCTGGAGGCAAAGATCAGCCTTTTCCCTTTTGAAAGAAAAGTGGCCAGGCCAGGTTCCTGATGTCAGTTTGTAGGGTTCCCTTGGGACTGTCAGGGCAGCACAGGTTTGAGGTGGGGGCAGCTTGGATCTGTGACACATCCTCGATCGTTTGGATTTTTGGAGGTGTCCGGCCACTTCAGGGCCACAGGTCCCTGGAGACAAAGACCGGTCCTTTTCCATGGGAAAGAAAAGTGGCCAGCCCAGGTTCCTGATGTCAGTTTGTAGGGTTCCCTTGGGACTGTCAGGGCAGCACAGGTTTGAGCTGGGGGCAGCTTGGGTCTGCGACACATCTTCGATCGTTTGGATTTTTGGAGGTGTCCGGCCACTTCAGGGCCACAGGCCCCTGGAGACAAAGACCGGTCCTTTTCCCTGGGAAAGAAAAGTGGCCAGCCCAGGTTCCTGATGTCAGTTTGTAGGGTTCCCTTGGGACTGTCAGGGCAGCACAGGTTTGAGGTGGGGGCAGCTTGGGTCTGCGACACATCTTCGATCGTTCGCATTTTTGGAGGTGTCCGGCCACTCAGGGCCACAGACCCCTGGAGGCAAAGATGAGCCTTTTTCCTTGGGAAAGAAAAGTGGCCAGCCCAGGTTCCTGATGTCATTTTGTAGGGTTCCCTTGGGACTGTCACGGCAGCACAGGTTTGAGGTGGGGGCAGCTTGGGTCTGCGACACATCTTCGATCGTTTGGATTTTTGGAGGTCTCCGGCCACTCAGGGACACAGGCCCCTGGAGACAAAACCGGTCCTTTTTCCTTGAGAAAGAAAAGTGGCCAGCCCAGGTTCCTGATGTCAGTTTGTAGGGTTCCCTTGGGACTGTCAGGGCAGCACAGGTTTGAGCTGGGGGCAGCTTGGGTCTGCGACACATCTTTGATCGTTTGGATTTTTGGAGGTGTCCGGCCACTTCAGGGCCACAGGCCCCTGGAGACAAAGACCGGTCCTTTTTCCCTGGGAAAGAAAAGTGGCCAGCCCAGGTTCCTGATGTCAGTTTGTAGGGTTCCCTTAGGACTGTCAGGGCAGCAGAGGTTTGAGCTGGGGACAGCTTGGGTCTGTGACACATCTTCGATCGTTTGGATTTTTGGAGGTGTTCGCGCACTCAGGGCCACAGGTCCCTGGAGACACAGACCGGTCCTTTTCCCTGGGAAAGAAAAGTGGCCAGCCCAGGTTCCTGATGTCAGTTTGTAGGGTTCCCTTGGGACTGTCAGGGCAGCACAGGTTTGAGGTGGGGGCAGCTTGGGTCTGCGACACATCTTTGATCGTTTGGATTTTTGGAGGTGTCCGGCCACTCAGGGCCACTGGCCCCTGGAGACAAAGATCAGCCTTTTTCCTTGGGAAAGAAAAGTGGCCAGCCCAGGTTCCTGATGTCAGTTTGTAGGGTTCCCTTGGGACTGTCAGGGCAGCACAGGTTTGAGGTGGGGGCAGCTTGGGTCTGTGACACATCCTCGATCGTTTGGATTTTTGGAGGTGTCCGGCCACTTCAGAGCCACAGGCCCCTGGAGGCAAAGATCAGCCTTTTTCCTTGGGAAATAAAAGTGGCCAGCCCAGGTTCCTGATGTCAGTTTGTAGGGTTCCCTTGGGACTGTCAGGGCAGCACAGGTTTGAGGTGGGGGCAGCTTGGGTCTGCGACACATCTTCGATCGTTTGGATTTTTGGAGGTGTCCGGCCACTCAGGGCCACAGGTCCCTGGAGACACAGACCGGTCCTTTTCCCTGGGAAAGAAAAGTGGCCAGCCCAGGTTCCCGATGTCAGTTTGTAGGGTTCCCTTGGGACTGTCAGGGCAGCACAGGTTTGAGGTGGGGGCAGCTTGGGTCTGCGACACATCTTCGATCGTTTGGATTTTTGGAGGTGTCCGGCCACTCAGGGCCACAGGCTCCTGGAGACAAAGGCCGGTCCTTTTTCCTTGGGAAAGAAAAGTGGCCATCCCAAATTCCTGATGTCAGTTTGTAGGGTTCCCTTGGGACTGTCAGGGCAGCACAGGTTTGAGCTGGGGGCAGCTTGGGTCTGCGACACATCTTCGATCGTTTGGATTTTTGGAGGTGTCCGGCCACTCAGGGCCACAGGCCCCTGGAGGCAAAGATCAGCTATTTTATTTGGGAAAGAAAAGTGGCCAGCCCAGGTTCCTGATGTCAGTTTGTAGGGTTCCCTTGGGACTGTCAGGGCAGCACAGGTTTGAGGTGGGGGCAGCTTGGGTCTGCGACACATCTTCGATCGTTTGGATTTTTGGAGGTGTCCGGCCACTTCAGGGCCATAGGGCCCTGGAGGCAAAGACCGGTCCTTTTCCCTGGGAAAGAAAAGTGGCCAGCCCAGGTTCCTGATGTCAGTTTGTAGGGTTCCCTTGGGACTGTCAGGGCAGCACAGGTTTGAGGTGGGGGCAGCTTGGGTCTGCGACACATCTTCGATCGTTTGGATTTTTTGAGGTGTCCGGCCACTCAGGGCTACAGGTCCCTGGCGACACAGACCGGTCCTTTTCCCTGGGAAAGAAAAGTGGCCAGCCCAGGTTCCTGATGTCAGTTTGTAGGGTTCCCTTGGGACTGTCAGGGCAGCACAGGTTTGAGGTGGGGGCAGCTTGGGTCTGCGACACATCTTCGATCGTTTGGATTTTTGGAGGTGTCCGGCCACATCAGGGCCACAGGCCCCTGGAGACAAAGACCGGTCCTTTTCCCTGGGAAAGAAATGTAGCCAGCCCAGGTTCCTGATGTCAGTTTGTAGGGTTCCCTTGGGACTGTCAGGGCAGCAGAGGTTTGAGGTGGGGGCAGCTTGGGTCTGCGACACATCTTTGATCGTTTGGATTTTTGGAGGTGTCCGGCCACTCAGGGCCACTGGCCCCTGGAGACAAAGATCAGCCTTTTTCCCAGGGGAAAGAAAAGTGACCAGCCCAGGTTCCTGATGTCAGTTTGTAGGGTTCCCTTGTGACTGTCAGGGCAGCACAGGTTTGAGGTGGGGGCAGCTTGGGTCTGCGACACATCTTCGATCGTTTGCATTTTTGGAGGTGTCCGGCCACTCAGGGCCACAGGCCCCTGGAGGCAAAGATCAGCCTTTTCCCTTTTGAAAGAAAAGTGGCCAGCCCAGGTTCCTGATGTCAGTTTGTAGGGTTCCCTTGGGACTGTCAGGGCAGCACAGGTTTGAGGTGGGGGCAGCTTGGGTCTGCGACACATCTTCGATCGTTTGGATTTTTGGAGGTGTCCGGCCACTCAGGGCCACTGGCCCCTGGAGACAAAGATCAGCCTTTTTCCCAGGGGAAAGAAAAGTGGCCTGCCTAGGTTCCTGATGTCAGTTTGTAGGGTTCCCTTGGGACTGTCTGGGCAGCACAGGTTTGAGGTGGGGGCAGCTTGGGTCTGCGACACATCTTCGATCGTTTGCATTTTTGGATGTGTCCGGCCACTCAGGGCCACAGGCCCCTGGAGGCAAAGATCAGCCTTTTCCCTTTTGAAAGAAAAGTGGCCAGGCCAGGTTCCTGATGTCAGTTTGTAGGGTTCCCTTGGGACTGTCAGGGCAGCACAGGTTTGAGGTGGGGGCAGCTTGGATCTGTGACACATCCTCGATCGTTTGGATTTTTGGAGGTGTCCGGCCACTTCAGGGCCACAGGTCCCTGGAGACAAAGACCGGTCCTTTTCCATGGGAAAGAAAAGTGGCCAGCCCAGGTTCCTGATGTCAGTTTGTAGGGTTCCCTTGGGACTGTCAGGGCAGCACAGGTTTGAGCTGGGGGCAGCTTGGGTCTGCGACACATCTTCGATCGTTTGGATTTTTGGAGGTGTCCGGCCACTTCAGGGCCACAGGCCCCTGGAGACAAAGACCGGTCCTTTTCCCTGGGAAAGAAAAGTGGCCAGCCCAGGTTCCTGATGTCAGTTTGTAGGGTTCCCTTGGGACTGTCAGGGCAGCACAGGTTTGAGGTGGGGGCAGCTTGGGTCTGCGACACATCTTCGATCGTTCGCATTTTTGGAGGTGTCCGGCCACTCAGGGCCACAGACCCCTGGAGGCAAAGATGAGCCTTTTTCCTTGGGAAAGAAAAGTGGCCAGCCCAGGTTCCTGATGTCATTTTGTAGGGTTCCCTTGGGACTGTCACGGCAGCACAGGTTTGAGGTGGGGGCAGCTTGGGTCTGCGACACATCTTCGATCGTTTGGATTTTTGGAGGTCTCCGGCCACTCAGGGACACAGGCCCCTGGAGACAAAACCGGTCCTTTTTCCTTGAGAAAGAAAAGTGGCCAGCCCAGGTTCCTGATGTCAGTTTGTAGGGTTCCCTTGGGACTGTCAGGGCAGCACAGGTTTGAGCTGGGGGCAGCTTGGGTCTGCGACACATCTTTGATCGTTTGGATTTTTGGAGGTGTCCGGCCACTTCAGGGCCACAGGCCCCTGGAGACAAAGACCGGTCCTTTTTCCCTGGGAAAGAAAAGTGGCCAGCCCAGGTTCCTGATGTCAGTTTGTAGGGTTCCCTTGGGACTGTCAGGGCAGCAGAGGTTTGAGGTGGGGACAGCTTGGGTCTGTGACACATCTTCGATCGTTTGGATTTTTGGAGGTGTTCGCGCACTCAGGGCCACAGGTCCCTGGAGACACAGACCGGTCCTTTTCCCTGGGAAAGAAAAGTGGCCAGCCCAGGTTCCTGATGTCAGTTTGTAGGGTTCCCTTGGGACTGTCAGGGCAGCACAGGTTTGAGGTGGGGGCAGCTTGGGTCTGCGACACATCTTCGATCGTTTGGATTTGTGGAGGTGTCCGGCCACTTCAGGGCCACAGGCCCCTGGAGACACAGACCGGTCCTTTTCCCTGGGAAAGAAAAGTGGCCAGCCCAGGTTCCTGATGTCAGTTTGTAGGGTTCCCTTGGGACTGTCAGGGCAGCACAGGTTTGAGGTGGGGGCAGCTTGGGTCTGCGACACATCTTCAATCGTTTGGATTTTTGGAGGTGTCCGGCCACTCAGGGCCACAGGCTCCTGGAGAAAAAAGCCGGTCCTTTTTCCTTGGGAAAGAAAAGTGGCCAGCCCAGGTTCCTGATGTCAGTTTGTAGGGTTCCCTTGGGACTGTCAGGGCAGCACAGGTTTGAGCTGGGGGCAGCTTGGGTCTGCGACACATCCTCGATCGCTTGGATTTTTGGAGGTGTCCGGCCACTTCATGGCCACAGGCCCCTGGAGACAAAGACCGGTCCTTTTTCCCTGGGAAAGAAAAGTGGCCAGCCCAGGTTCCTGATGTCATTTTGTAGGGTTCCCTTGGGACTGTCAGGGCAGCACAGGTTTGAGGTGGGGGCAGCTTGGGTCTGCGACACATCTTTGATCGTTTGGATTTTTGGAGGTGTCCGGCCACTCAGGGCCACAGGCTCCTGGAGACAAAGGCCGGTCCTTTTCCCTGGGAAAGAAAAGTGGCCAGCCCAGGTTCCTGATGTCAGTTTGTAGGGTTCCCTTGGGACTGTCAGGGCAGCACAGGTTTGAGGTGGGGGCAGCTTGGGTCTGCGACACATCTTCGATCGTTTGGATTTTTGGAGGTGTCCGGCCACTTCAGGGCCACAGGCCCCTGGAGACAAAGGCCGGTCCTTTTCCCTGGGAAAGAAAAGTGGCCAGCCCAGGTTCCTGATGTCAGTTTGTAGGGTCCCCTTGGGACTGTCAGGGCAGCACAGGTTTGAGCTGGGGGCAGCTTGGGTCTGCGACACATCTTCGATCGTTTGGATTTTTGGAGGTGTCCGGCCACTTCAGGGCCACAGGCCCATGGAGACAAAGACCGGTTCTTTTCCCTGGGAAAGAAAAGTGGCCAGCACAGGTTCCTGATGTCAGTTTGTAGGGTTCCCTTGGGACTGTCAGGACAGCACAGGTTTGAGGTGGGGGAAGCTTGGGTCTGCGACACATCTTCGATCGTTTGGATTTTTGGAGGTGTATGGCCACTTCAGGGCCACAGGCCCCTGGAGACAAAGACCGGTCCTTTTCCCTGGGAAAGAAAAGTGGCCAGCCCAGGTTCCTGATGTCAGTTTGTAGGGTTCCCTTGGGACTGTCAGGGCAGCACAGGTTTGAGGTGGGGGCAGCTTGGGTCTGCGACACATCTTCGATCGTTTGAATTTTTGGAGGTGTCCGGCCACTTCAGGGCCACAGGCACCTGGAGACAAAGACCGGTCCTTTTCCCTGGGAAAGAAAAGTGGCCAGCCCAGGTTCCTGATGTCAGTTTGTAGGGTTCCCTTGGGACTGTCAGGGCAGCACAGGTTTGAGCTGGGGGCAGCTTGGGTCTGCGACACATCTTCGATCGTTTGGATTTTTGGAGGTGTCCGGCCACCTCAAGGCCACAGGTCTCTGGAGGAAAAGATCAGACTTTATCCTTGGGAAAGAAAAGTGGCCAGCCCAGGTTCCTGATGTCAGTTTGTAGGGTTCCCTTGGGACTGTCAGGGCAGCACAGGTTTGAGGTGGGGGCAGCTTGGGTCTGCGACACATCTTCGAGCGTTTGGATTTTTGGAGGTGTCCGGCCACTTCAGGGCCACAGGCCCCTGGAGACAAAGGCCGGTCCTTTTCCCTGGGAAAGAAAAGTGGCCAGCCCAGGTTCCTGATGTCAGTTTGTAGGGTTCCCTTGGGACTGTCAGGGCAGCACAGGTTTGAGGTGGGGGCAGCTTGGGTCTGCGACACATCTTCGATCGTTTGGATTTTTGGAGGTGTCCGGCCACTTCAGGGCCACAGGCCCCTGGAGACAAAGACCGGTCCTTTTTCCCTGGGAAAGAAAAGTGGCCAGCCCAGGTTCCTGATGTCAGTTTGTAGGGTTCCCTTGGGACTGTCAGGGCAGCACAGGTTTGAGGTGGGGGCAGCTTGGGTCTGCGACACATCTTTGATCGTTTGGATTTTTGGAGGTGTCCGGCCACTCAGGGCCACAGGCTCCTGGAGACAAAGGCCGGTCCTTTTCCCTGGGAAAGAAAAGTGGCCAGCCCAGGTTCCTGATGTCAGTTTGTAGGGTTCCCTTGGGACTGTCAGGGCAGCACAGGTTTGAGGTGGGGGCAGCTTGGGTCTGCGACACATCTTCGATCGTTTGGATTTTTGGGGGTGTCCGGCCACTCAGGGCCACAGGCTCCTGGAGACAAAGGCCGGTCCTTTTTCCTTGGGAAAGAAAAGTGGCCAGCCCAGGTTCCTGATGTCAGTTTGTAGGGTTACCTTGGGACTGTCAGGGCAGCACAGGTTTGAGGTGGGGGCAGCTTGGGTCTGCGACACATCTTCGATCGTTTGGATTTTTGGAGGTGTCCGGCCACTTCAGGGCCACAGGCCACTGGAGACAAAGACCGGTCCTTTTCCCTGGGAAAGAAAAGTGGCCAGCCCAGGTTCCTGATGTCAGTTTGTAGGGTTCCCTTGGGACTGTCAGGGCAGCACAGGTTTGAGGTGGGGGCAGCTTGGGTCTGCGACACATCTTCGATCGTTTGGATTTTTGGGGGTGTCCGGCCACTTCAGGGCCACAGGTCCATGGAGACACAGACCGGTCCTTTTCCCTGGGAAAGAAAAGTGGCCAGCCCAGGTTCCTGATGTCAGTTTGTAGGGCTCCCTTGGGACTGTCAGGGCAGCACAGGTTTGAGCTGGGGGCAGCTTGGGTCTGCGACACATCCTCGATCGTTTGGATTTTTGGAGGAGTCCGGCCACTCAGGGCCACAGGCCCCTGGAGGCAAAGACTGGTCCTTTTCCCTGGGAAAGAAAAGTGGCCAGCCCAGGTTCCTGATGTCAGTTTGTAGGGTTCCCTTGGGACTGTCAGGGCAGCACAGGTTTGAGCTGGGGGCAGCTTGGGTCTGCGACACATCTTCGATCGTTTGGATTTTTGGAGGTGTCCGGCCACTCAGGGCCACAGGCCCCTGGAAACAAAGACTGGTCCTTTTCCCTGGGAAAGAAAAGTGGCCAGCCCAGGTTCCTGATGTCAGTTTGTAGGGTTCCCTTGGGACTGTCAGGGCAGCACAGGTTTGAGGTGGGGGCAGCTTGGGTCTGCAACACATCTTCGATCGTTTGGATTTTTGGAGGTGTCCGGCCACTCAGGGCCACAGGCCCCTGGAGGCAAAGATCAGCCTTTTTCCTTGGGAAAGAAAAGTGGCCAGCCCAGGTTCCTGATGTCAGTTTGTAGGGTTCCCTTGGGACTGTCAGGGCAGCACAGGTTTGAGGTGGGGGCAGCTTGGGTCTGCGACACATCCTCGATCGTTTGGATTTTTGGAGGTGTCTGGCCACTTCAGGGCCACAGGCCCCTGGAGACAAAGACTGGTCCTTTTCCCTGGGAAAGAAAAGTGGCCAGCCCAGGTTCCTGATGTCAGTTTGTAGGGTTCCCTTGGGACTGTCAGGGCAGCACAGGTTTGAGGTGGGGGCAGCTTGGGTCTGCGACACATCTTCGATCGTTTCGATTTTTGGAGGTGTCCGGCCTCTTCAGGGCCACAGGCCCCTGGAGGCAAAGATCAGCCTTTTTCCTTGGGAAAGAAAAGTGGCCAGCCCAGGTTCCTGATGTCAGTTTGTAGGGTTCCTTTGGGACTGTCAGGGCAGCACAGGTTTGAGGTGGGGGCAGCTTGGGTCTGCGACACATCTTCGATCGTTTGGATTTTTGGAGGTGTCCGGCCACTCAGGGCCACAGGCCCCTGGAGGCAAAGATCAGCCTTTTTCCTTGGGAGAGAAAAGTGGCCAGCCCAGGTTCCTGATGTCAGTTTCTAGGGTTCCCTTGGGACTGTCAGGGCAGCACAGGTTTGAGGTGGGGGCAGCTTGGGTCTGCGACACATCTTCGATCGTTTGGATTTTTGGAGGTGTCCGGCCACTCAGGGCCGCAGGCCCCTGGAGGCAAAGATCAGCCTTTTTCCTTGGGAAAGAAAAGTGGCCAGCCCAGGTTCCTGATGTCAGTTTGTAGGGTTCCCTTGGGACTGTCAGGGCAGCACAGGTTTGAGCTGGGCCAGCGTGGGTCTGTGACACATCCTTGATCGTTTGGATTTTTGGAGGTGTCCGGCCACTTCAGGGCCACAGGCCCCTGGAGGTAAGGATCAGCCTTTTTCCCTGGGAAAGAAAAGTGGCCAGCCCAGGTTCCTGATGTCAGTTTGTAGGGTTCCCTTGGGACTGTCAGGGCAGCACAGGTTTGAGGTGGGGGCAGCTTGGGTCTGCGACACATCTTCGATCGTTTGGATTTTTGGAGGTGTTCGGCCACCTCAAGGCCACAGGTCCCTGGAGGAAAAGATCAGACTTTTTCCTTGGGAAAGAAAAGTGGCCAGCCCAGGTTCCTGATGTCAGTTTGTAGGGTTCCCTTGGGACTGTCAGGGCAGCACAGGTTTGAGGTGGGGGCAGCTTGGGTCTGCGACACATCTTCGAGCGTTTGGATTTTTGGAGGTGTCCGGCCACTTCAGGGCCACAGGCCCCTGGAGACAAAGACCGGTCCTTTTCCCTGGGAAAGAAAAGTGGCCAGCCCAGGTTCCTGATGTCAGTTTGTAGGGTTCCCTTGGGACTGTCAGGGCAGCACAGGTTTGAGGTGGGGGCAGCTTGGGTCTGCGACACATCTTCGATCGTTTGGATTTTTGGAGGTGTTCGGCCACCTCAAGGCCACAGGTCCCTGGAGGAAAAGATCAGACTTTTTCCTTGGGAAAGAAAAGTGGCCAGCCCAGGTTCCTGATGTCAGTTTGTAGGGTTCCCTTGGGACTGTCAGGGCAGCACAGGTTTGAGGTGGGGGCAGCTTGGGTCTGCGACACATCTTCGAGCGTTTGGATTTTTGGAGGTGTCCGGCCACTTCAGGGCCACAGGCCCCTGGAGACAAAGACCGGTCCTTTTCCCTGGGAAAGAAAAGTGGCCAGCCCAGGTTCCTGATGTCAGTTTGTAGGGTTCCCTTGGGACTGTCAGGGCAGCACAGGTTTGAGGTGGGGGCAGCTTGGGTCTGCGACACATCTTCGATCGTTTGGATTTTTGGAGGTGTCCGGCCACTTCAGGGCCACAGGCCCCTGGAGACAAAGACCGGTCCTTTTTCCCTGGGAAAGAAAAGTGGCCAGCCCAGGTTCCTGATGTCATTTTGTAGGGTTCCCTTGGGACTGTCAGGGCAGCACAGGTTTGAGGTGGGGGCAGCTTGGGTCTGCGACACATCTTTGATCGTTTGGATTTTTGGAGGTGTCCGGCCACTCAGGGCCACAGGCTCCTGGAGACAAAGGCCGGTCCTTTTTCCTTGGGAAAGAAAAGTGGCCAGCCCAGGTTCCTGATGTCAGTTTGTAGGGTTCCCTTGGGACTGTCAGGGCAGCACAGGTTTGAGGTGGGGGCAGCTTGGGTCTGCGACACATCTTCGATCGTTTGGATTTTTGGAGGTGTCCGGCCACTTCAGGGCCACAGGCCCATGGAGACAAAGACCGGTCCTTTTCCCTGGGAAAGAAAAGTCGCCAGCACAGGTTCCTGATGTCAGTTTGTAGGGTTCCCTTGGGACTGTCAGGGCAGCACAGGTTTGAGCTGGGGGCAGCTTGGGTCTGCGACACATCCTCGATCGTTTGGATTTTTGGAGGTGTCCGGCCACTTCAGGGCCACAGGCCCCTGGAGACAAAGACCGGTCCTTTTCCCTGGGAAAGAAAAGTGGCCAGCCCAGGTTCCTGATGTCAGTTTGTAGGGTTCCCTTGGGACTGTCAGGGCAGCACAGGTTTGAGGTGGGGGCAGCTTGGGTCTGCGACACATCCTCGATCGTTTGGATTTTTGGAGGTGTCCGGCCACTTCAGGGCCACAGGCCCCTGGAGACAAAGACCGGTCCTTTTCCCTGGGAAAGAAAAGTGGCCAGCCCAGGTTCCTGATGTCAGTTTGTAGGGTTCCCTTGGGACTGTCAGGGCAGCACAGGTTTGAGGTGGGGGCAGCTTGGGTCTGCGACACATCTTTGATCGTTTGGATTTTTGGAGGTGTCCGGCCACTCAGGGCTACAGTCTCCTGGATACAAAGGCCGGTCCTTTTTCCTTGGGAAAGAAAAGTGGCCAGCCCAGGTTCCTGATGTCAGTTTGTAGGGTTCCCTTGGGACTGTCAGGGCAGCACAGGTTTGAGCTGGGGGCAGCTTGGGTCTGCGACACATCTTCGATCGTTTGGATTTTTGGAGGTGTCCGGCCACTTCAGGGCCACAGGCCCCTGGAGGCAAAGATCAGCCTTTTTCCCTGGGAAAGAAAAGTGGCCAGCCCAGGTTCCTGATGTCAGTTTGTAGGGTTCCTTTGGGACTGTCAGGGCAGCACAGGTTTGAGGTGGGGGCAGCTTGGGTCTGCGACACATCTTCGATCGTTTGGATTTTTGGAGGTGTCCGGCCACCTCAGGGCCACAGGCCCTTGGAGACAAACATCAGCCTTTTTCCTTGGGAAAGAAAAGTGGCCAGCCCAGGTTCCTGATGTCAGTTTGTAGGGTTCTCTTGGGACTGTCAGGGCAGCACAGGTTTGAGGTGGGGGCAGCTTGGGTCTGCGACACATCTTCGATCGTTTGGATTTTTGGAGGTGTCCGGCCACTTCAGGGCCACAGGTCCCTGGAGACACAGACCGGTCCTTTTCCCAGGGAAAGAAAAGTGGCCAGCCCAGGTTCCTGATATCAGTTTGTAGGGTTCCCTTGGGACTGTCAGGGCAGCACAGGTTTGAGGTGGGGGCAGCTTGGGTCTGCGACACATCTTCGATCGTTTGGATTTTTGGAGGTGTCGGGCCACTCAATGTCACAGGCCCCGGGAGACAAAGACCGGTCCTTTTTCCTTGGGAAAGAAAAGTGGCCAGCCCAGGTTCCTGATGTCAGTTTGTAGGGTTCCCTTGGGACTGTCAGGGCAGCACAGGTTTGAGCTGGGGGCAGCTTGGGTCTGCGACACATCTTCGAGCGTTTGGATTTTTGGAGGTGTCCGGCCACTTCAGGGCCACAGGCCCCTGGAGACAAAGACTGGTCCTTTTCCCTGGGAAAGAAAAGTGGCCAGCCCAGGTTCCTGATGTCAGTTTGTAGGGTTCCCTTGGGACTGTCAGGGCAGCACAGGTTTGAGCTGGGGGCAGCTTGGGTCTGCGACACATCCTCGATCGTTTCGATTTTTGGAGGTGTCCGGCCACTTCAGGGCCACAGGCCCCTCGAGGCAAAGATCAGCCTTTTTCCCTGGGAAAGAAAAGTGGCCAGCCCAGGTTCCTGATGTCAGTTTGTAGGGTTCCTTTGGGACTGTCAGGGCAGCACAGGTTTGAGGTGGGGGCAGCTTGGGTCTGCGACACATCTTCGATTGTTTGGATTTTTAGAGGTGTCCGGCCACTTCAGGGCCACAGGCCCCTGGAGGCAAAGATCAGACTTTTTCCTTGGGAAAGAAAAGTGGCCAGCCCAGGTTTCTGATGTCAGTTTGTAGGGTTGCCTTGGGACTGTCAGGGCAGCACAGGTTTGAGCTGGGGGTAGCTTGGGTCTGCGACACATCTTCGATCGTTTGGATTTTTGGAGGTGTCGGGCCACTCAATGCCACAGGCCCCTGTAGACAAAGACTTGTCCTTTTTCCCTGGGAAAGAAAAGTGGCTAGCCCAGGTTCCTGATGTCAGTTTGTAGGGTTCCCTTGGGACTGTCAGGGCAGCACAGGTTTTAGCAGGGGGCAGCTTGGGTCTGCGACACATCTTCGATCGTTTGGATTTTTAGAGGTGTCCGGCCACTCAGGGCCACAGGCCCCTGGAGGCAAAGATCAGCCTTTTTCCTTGGGAAAGAAAAGTGGCCAGCCCAGGTTCCTGATGTCAGTTTGTAGGGTTCCCATTTTTATACATCATTTCCATGTGTTTTGCTGGAGTGTAAATAAAAAAAAATATTCAATAAATTTGAATCAACCCTAATAATGATGCCCCCCGCTCCCTCCCCTTCCCCCTTTGGCTCCTGTGTTTTTTTGGTGTGGTTTAGTAATTTTTTTTTTCCCCACTGTATTTCTTCCTTTGCTTCTTCTCTTAGTTTTCTTTCTGTCATGTCATTTCTGTCCGTCCCTAACTTTGTTTCTGTTTCTCACTGTTTCTAACTCTCTCTCTCTCTGCTTCTCTATTTCCCTGTATGTCTTTTCTTTTGTTTCTCTGTTTCACTATTTCTAACTATTTATTTGTCTCTCTAGTTGATGCTTTTACTCTTTATTTCTTTTTCTCTCCAGCTTCTTTTTTTTCTCTATTCTTTTGTCCTCTTTTTCACTCTCACCCTCTTTCTTTTTCACTGTAACCCTTCTCATTTTTTTACTCTTTGCCATTCTCTTCCTATTTCTTTTCGTCTCTTAAGTAGTCTCTTAAGTAGTCTCTTAAGTAGTCTCTTAAGTAGTCTCTTAAGTCGTCTCTTAAGTCCTCTCTTAAGTCCTCTCTTAAGTCCTCTCTTAAGTGCTCTCTTAAGTCCTCTCTTAAGTCGTCTCTTAAGTCCTCTCTTAAGTCCTCTCTTAAGTCCTCTCTTAAGTGCTCTCTTAAGTCCTCTCTTAAGTGCTCTCTTAAGTCCTCTCTTAAGTCCTCTCTTAAGTCCTCTCTTAAGTGCTCTCTTAAGTCCTCTCTTAAGTCCTCTCTTAAGTGCTCTCTTAAGTCCTCTCTTAAGTCCTCTCTTAAGTCCTCTCTTAAGTCTTAAGTCTTAAGTGCTCTCTTAAGTCCTCTCTTAAGTCCTCTCTTAAGTGCTCTCTTAAGTCCTCTCTTAAGTCCTCTCTTAAGTCCTCTCTTAAGTCTGTCTTTTTCTTTCTTTCCATCTTTTCATTTCTAACTTTGTTTCCCTTTCTAGCTTTCAAAAAGCAGCAGTAGAAAGTTTCAGGCTCCCTGGGAGTAAAATAAAAAACAAACTTTAAATAATTATTAAAAAAAAAAAAGAATTTACGCCCCGGGAGCCTGAAACTTTCTACTGCTGCACCGGACATATAGTTTTTCTTCTTTTTTATATATACCTATACAACCCCTAATTAGTGCTCCACCTGGCACATTACAATACCCACTACCCACATCACCCCCACCATGTAGACACCGCCACCTTGCTCCCCATCAGGTGACCCTATGGGCGCCACCATCTTGCTCCCTGTCACATGACCACACAGGTGCTGCCATTTTACTCCCCATCATGTGACCACAGGGGTGCCACCATCTTGTAGGGTTAGGGGTTAGGGTTTGGGTTTAGGGTTTAGGGTTAGGCCCTCAGTGGCCGGCTGCGTCCAAAAATCCGAACGATCGAGGATGTGTCGCAGACCTAAGCTGCCCCCACCTCAACCCTGTGCTGCCCTGACAGTCCCAAGGGAACCCTACAAACTGACATCAGGAACCTGGGCTGGCCACTTTTCTTTCCCAGGGAAAAGGGCCGGTCTTTGTCTCCAGGGGCCTGTGGCCCTGAGTGGCTGGACACCTCCAAAAATCCAAACGATCGAGGATGTGTCGCAGACCCAAGCTGCCCTCACCTCAAACCTGTGCTGCCCTGACAGTCCCAAGGGAACCCTACAAACTGACATTAAGAACCTGGGCTGACCACTTTTCTTTCCAAAGGAAAAAAGCTGATCTTTGTCTCCAGGGGCCTGTGGCTCTCAGTGGCGGGCTACGTCCAAAAATTCCGAACGATCGAGCATGTGTTGCAGACCCAAGCTGCTCCCACCTCAAACCTGTGCTGCCCTGACAGTCCCAAGGGACCCCTACAAACTGACATCAGGAACCAGGGCTGACCACTTTTCTTTCCAAGGAAAAAGGCTGAACTTGGTTTCCATGGGCCTGTGGTCCTCAGTGGCCGGCTACGTCCAAAAATCCAAACGATCGAGGATGTGTCACAGACCCAAGCTGCCCCCACCTCACACCTGTGCTGCCCTGACAGTCCCAAGGGAACCCTACAAACTGACATTAAGAACCTGGGCTGGCCACTTTTCTTTCCCAGGGAAAAGGGCCGGTCTTTGTCTCCAGGGTCCTGTGGCCCTGAGTGGCTGGACACCTCCAAAAATCCTAACGATCGAGGATGTGTCGCAGACCCAAGCTGCCCCCACCTCAAACCTGTGCTGCCCTGACAGTCCCAAGGGAACCCTACAAACTGACATTAAGAACCTGGGCTGACCACTTTTCTTTCCAAAGGAAAAAAGCTGATCTTTGTCTCCAGGGTCCTGTGGCCCTGAGTGGCCGGACACCTCCAAAAATCCAAACGATCGAAGATGTGTCGCAGACCCAAGCTGCCCCCACCTCAAACCTGTGCTGCCCTGACAGTCCCAAGGGAACCCTACAAACTGACATCAGGAACCTGGGCTGGCCACTTTTCTTTCTCAAGGAAAAAGGCTGATCTTTGCCTCCAGGGGTCTGTGGCCCTGACATGCCCTTTTTCCTGGGAAAGAAATGTGGCCAGCCCTGGTTCCTGGTGTCAGTTTGCAGGTGGTTTTTGGCTTTGCCCTGTCCACTAAAATTGTATTTTGCTGCAGCTTTGGTCTGGGATATGTGGAGTGCCCCCTCCAAATGTCCCTCTTCCCTCTGCCCTGTTCTGCTCTGTCCCCGTCTCCACCCCTCACCCCTACTTGTCCTTCCAGCCCACCCCTTCCCCAGTCTCTCTCCACCCTTCACCCCTCCCCATCCCGCCCCTGCCCCATCCCTCACTCCTCCCATGCCCCAGGTGTGACTCCCTGCAGCAGGACATGGGAGCCCGGACTCGTGGGGATAGTGCGGCCCTCACAGCAGGACAACACCCAAAGAAAACAGGCAGGGATGGCATCTGTGGGCCGCGCGGTGTCACAAAGGCAGCTGGGGCTGAGGGGAGGGGGCTGGAGGGTGACACAGAACATGGGGGCAGCTGAGAGGCAGAAGGGGTCTTTAGGAGTCAAAAAGGGGGGCTCCAGGGTGGCAGAGAGACACTGAGAGGCTGCGGTGGGAACCTGAGGGTGACACAAGGAGGCTGAGAGGCAGGGGCTGTCCTGAGGGACAAAGTGGGGGGGTGCCTGAGGGTGACAGGTGAACCAGCCCTCACAGCACCCTTAACCTCACCCTTAAAACCACCCCTACAAGGGTGGAAAGTGCACGGTGGAGGTTAGGGGGCCACAGGACAGTGTCGGGGGGCTTGGGGTGACACACAGACATTGCGGGCTGAGGGGCAAAAAGGGGGGGACTTGACAGGTGGAGAGCTGACCCTGAGGGTTAGGGGTACAAAGGACAGGGCACGGGGTACCAGGAAGGGTTAGGGTACAGCAGCAGCCCTCACCCCAACCCTAAGCTCACCCTAAACACACCCCTAGAACACCAGTGTTCCTCAACAGCAGCTGCAGGCAGCAACCCTACTGCTGGGACAGCCCCAGAACCCTCCCAGCAGCTGCAGGCAGTGACCCTAATGAAAAGGTAGGGATGATGTTTGCTGGCTAGAGAGTGACTGGTAGAGGTTGGGGACTGAGCACTTTTTTAGGGGTTTTTTAGGGCTTTAAAAAGATATTTTAGGGTTTTTTTCACAGGAGCTTTTTAGGAATTTTCTGTGACTATTTAGGATACTTTTAGGGCTTTTTTAGGGCTTTTAAAAGATTTTTTTTAGGGTATTTTCATGGCTTTCTTACTACTAATTAGAATGTTTATGGGGTTTTTTTGGGGTGTTCTTGGGGCTTTTTTAGGTCTATTGAGGGTATGTGGAGGACTCTTAGGACTAGGGTATTTTTAGGTCTTTTGAGGGAACTTTTAGGTTTTTTTAGGGTCTTATCAGGGCATTTTAAGTATTTTGGGGTATTTTTAGAGCTCTTTTAGGAATATTGAGGGATTTCTTAAAGGTTTTTTAGGGATATTTAGGTGTGTTTTAGGGTTTTTTTAAAAGTAGGGTATTTTTCTTGTATTTTAAGGGTATTCTGAGGCTATTTTTATGTTTTTGTGGGGCTTTTAGGACATTTTGAAGATGAGGGGTTTTTAGGGAAATTTTATGTTTTTTCATGGCACAGCACATAGAGGCTGAGGGGCACTGTGGGGGCTTGAGGGTGACAGAGGCTGGGAGCTGAGGGAGGCACGGGGAAAGGGGACAGTGGGTGACAGAGAGATGCTGAGGGGGGCAGGGGCAGCTGGAGCATGACACAGAGAAGCTGGGGGCTGAGGGGCAAAGGAGAGGGATTAAGGGTGACGCACAGGAGCTGAGGGGCAGCTGAGAGGGGGCTTGAGGGGCAAAGGGGGGGCTCGAGGGTGACACACAGAGCCTGAGGGCTGGGGGGCAGAGGGAGAGGTTGAGGGGTAAAGGGCGAGGGCTTGAGGGCTGGACAGTGCAGTGGAGATCAGGGCTACAGGGTACAGCTTAGGAGGCAAGTTAGGGTACAGGAGCACCACCTCTCCCCCCAGCCCTAACCTCAGCCTAAGCAGCCCCCCTAACAAGAGCCTTTTCCCTTTTCAGCCCTGCCAGCAGCAGCACCACACAGCAACCCTAACAGCGAGAGCACACCGGAACGCTCCCTCTAGGACAAGGCAGTGACCCTCACACCAGGACAACGACAGAACCCTCAGAGGACAACAGGACCCCCTGGAGAAAAGTAGGGATGACATCTGTGGGCTAGAGAGCACCAGGAAGGCTTTGGAGGCTGAGCAGGTTTCCTTGAGTGTTTTTGCAGGACTATTAGGAATATTTAGGGGCTTTTGGAAGGCTTCTTAGGACTCGTCTGGTGTCTTTGAGGGCATTGTTACACCTTCCTAAGGGCTGTTTTAGAATTCCTTAGTGCATTTTAAGGGTCAGGATGAGGGTCAGACAGGCTGAACCACTGGAAATGCAGAGTATTACTGGACTCTAGTGCAATGCTTTGGAAAGGTGCCAGTGGAGGGCACATCCTGAATTGTTGGGATTTTTTGGAGGTGTCCAGCCACTCAGGGCCACAGGCCCCTGGAGGCAAAGATCAGCCTTTTTCCTTGGGAAAGAAAAGTGGCCAGCCCAGGTTCCTGATGTCAGTTTGTAGGGTTCCCTTGGGACTGTCAGGGCAGCACAGGTTTGAGGTGGGGACAGCTTGGGTCTGTGAAACATCTTCGATCTTTTGGATTTTTGGAGGTGTCGGGCCACTCAATGTCACAGGCCCCTGGAGACAAAGACCGTCCTTTTTCCTTGGGAAAGAAAAGTGGCCAGCCCAGGTTCCTGATGTCAGTTTGTAGGGTTCCCTTGGGACTGTCAGGGCAGCACAGGTTTGAGGTGGGGGCAGCTTGGGTCTGCGACACATCTTCGATCGTTTGGATTTTTGGAGGTGTCCGGCCAGTCAGGGCCACAGGCCCCTGGAGACAAAGACCGGTCCTTTTCCCTGGGAAAGAAAAGTGGCCAGCCCAGGTTCCTGATGTCAGTTTGTAGGGTTCCCTTGGGACTGTCAGGGCAGCACAGGTTTGAGGTGGGGGCAGCTTGGGTCTGCGAGAAATCTTCGATCGTTTGGATTTTTGGAGGTGTCCGGCCACTTCAGGGCCACAGGCCCCTGGAGGCAAAGATCAGCCTTTTTCCTTGGGAAAGAAAAGTGGCCAGCCCAGGTTCCTGATGTCAGTTTGTAGGGTTCCTTTGGGACTGTCAGGGCAGCACAGGTTTGAGGCGGGGGCAGCTTGGTTCTGCGACACATCTTCGATCGTTTGGATTTTTGGAGGTGTCCGGCCACTCAGGGCCACAGGCCCCTGGAGGCAAAGATCAGCCTTTCTCCTTGGGAAAGAAAAGTGGCCAGCCCAGGTTCCTGATGTCAGTTTGTAGGGTTCCCTTGGGACTGTCAGGGCAGCACAGGTTTGAGCTGGGGGCAGCTTGGGTCTGCGACACATCTTCGATCGTTTGGATTTTTGGATGTGTCTGGCCACTTCAGGGCCACAGGCCCCTGGACACAAAGACTGGTGCTTTTCCCTGGGAAAGAAAAGTGGCCAGCCCAGGTTCCTGATGTCAGTTTGTAGGGTTCCCTTAGGACTGTCAGGGCAGCTCAGGTTTGAGCTGGGGGCAGCTTAGGTCTGCGACACATCTTCGATCGTTTGGATTTTTGGAGGTGTCTGGCCGCTCCAGGGCCACAGGCCTCTGGAGACAAAGACCAGTTCTTTTCCCTGGGAAAGAAAAGTGGCCAGCCCAGGTTCCTGATGTCAGTTTGTAGGCTTCCCTTAGGACTGTCAGGGCAGCTCAGGTTTGAGCTGGGGGCAGCTTGGGTCTGCGACACATCTTCGATCGTTTGGATTTTTGGAGGTGTCCGGCCACTTCAGGGCCACAGGCCCCTGGAGACAAAGACCAGTTCTTTTACCTGGGAAAGAAAAGTGGCCAGCCCAGGTTCCTGATGTCAGTTTGTAGGGTTCCCTTGGGACTGTCAGGGCAGCACAGGTTTGAGGTGGGGGCAGCTTGGGTCTGCGACACATCTTCGATCGTTTGGATTTTTGGAGGTGTCCGGCCACTTCAGGGCCACAGGCCCCTGGAGGCAAAGATTAGCCTTTTTCCCTGGGAAAGAAAAGTGGCCAGCCCAGGTTCCTGATGTCAGTTTGTAGGGTTCCCTTGGGACTGTCAGGGCAGCACAGGTTTGAGGTGGGGGCAGCTTGGGTCTGCGACACATCTTCGATCGTTTGGATTTTTGGAGGTGTCCGGCCACTCAGGGCCGCAGGCCCCTGGAGGCAAAGATCAGCCTTTTTCCTTGGGAAAGAAAAGTGGCCAGCCCAGGTTCCTGATGTCAGTTTGTAGGGTTCCCTTGGGACTGTCAGGGCAGCACAGGTTTGAGCTGGACCAGCGTGGGTCTGTGACACATCCTCGATCGTTTGGATTTTTGGAGGTGTCCGGCCACTTCAGGGCCACAGGCCCCTGGAGGTAAGGATCAGCCTTTTTCCCTGGGAAAGAAAAGTGGCCAGCCCAGGTTCCTGATGTCAGTTTGTAGGGTTCCCTTGGGACTGTCAGGGCAGCACAGGTTTGAGGTGGGGGCAGCTTGGGTCTGCGACACATCTTCGATCGTTTGGATTTTTGGAGGTGTCCGGCCAGTCAGGGCCACAGGCCCCTGGAGGCAAAGATCAGCCTTTTTCCTTGGGAAAGAAAAGTGGCCAGCCCAGGTTCCTGATGTCAGTTTGTAGGGTTCCCTTGGGACTGTCAGGGCAGCACAGGTTTGAGGTGGGGGCAGCTTGGGTCTGCGACACATCTTCGATCGTTTGGATTTTTGGAGGTGTCCGGCCAGTCAGGGCCACAGGCCCCTGGAGACAAAGACTGGTGCTTTTCCCTGGGAAAGAAAAGTGGCCAGCCCAGGTTCCTGATGTCAGTTTGTAGGGTTCCCTTAGGACTGTCAGGGCAGCTCAGGTTTGAGCTGGGGGCAGCTTAGGTCTGCGACACATCTTCGATCGTTTGGATTTTTGGAGGTGTCTGGCCGCTCCAGGGCCACAGGCCTCTGGAGACAAAGACCAGTTCTTTTCCCTGGGAAAGAAAAGTGGCCAGCCGAGGTTCCTGATGTCAGTTTGTAGGGTTCCCTTGGGACTGTCAGGGCAGCACAGGTTTGAGGTGGGGGCAGCTTGGGTCTGCGACACATCTTCGATCGTTTGGATTTTGGAGGTGTCCGGCCACTTCAGGGCCACAGGCCCCTGGAGGCAAAGATCAGCCGTTTTCCCTGGGAAAGAAAAGTGGCCAGCCCAGGTTCCTGATGTCAGTTTGTAGGGTTCCCTTAGGACTGTCAGGGCAGCAGAGGTTTGAGCTGGGGGCAGCTTGGGTCTGCGACACATCTTCGATCGTTTGGATTTTTAGAGGTGTCTGGCCACTTCAGGGCCACAGGCCCCTGGAGACAAAGACTGGTCCTTTTCCCTGGGAAAGAAAAGTGGCCAGCCCAGGTTCCTGATGTCAGTTTGTAGGGTTCCCTTAGGACTGTCAGGGCAGCTCAGGTTTGAGCTGGGGGCAGCTTGGGTCTGCGACACATCTTCGATCGTTTGGATTTTTGGAGGTGTCTGGCCACTTCAGGGCCACAGGCCCCTGGAGACAAAGACCAGTTCTTTTCCCTGGGAAAGAAAAGTGGCCAGCCCAGGTTCCTGATGTCAGTTTGTAGGGTTCCCTTGGGACTGTCAGGGCAGCACAGGTTTGAGGTGGGGGCAGCTTGGGTCTGCGACACATCTTTGATCGTTTGGATTTTTGGAGGTGTCCGGCCACTTCAGGGCCACAGGCCCCTGGAGACAAAGACTGGTCCTTTTCCCTGGGAAAGAAAAGTGGCCAGCCCAGGTTCCTGATGTCAGTTTGTAGGGTTCCCTTGGGACTGTCAGGGCAGCACAGGTTTGAGGTGGGGGCAGCTTGGGTCTGCGACACATCTTCGATCGTTTGGATTTTTGGAGGTGTCTGGCCACTCAGGGCCACAGGCCCCTGGAAACAAAGACTGGTGCTTTTCCCTGGGAAAGAAAAGTGGCCAGCCCAGGTTCCTGATGTCAGTTTGTAGGGTTCCTTTGGGACTGTCAGGGCAGCACAGGTTTGAGGTGGGGGCAGCTTGGGTCTGCGACACATCTTCGATCGTTTGGATTTTTGGAGGTGTCCGGCCAGTCAGGGCCACAGGCCCCTGGAGACAAAGACTGGTCCTTTTCCCTGGGAAAGAAAAGTGGCCAGCCCAGGTTCCTGATGTCAGTTTGTAGGGTTCCCTTAGGACTGTCAGGGCAGCTCAGGTTTGAGCTGGGGGCAGCGTTGGTCTGCGACACATCTTCGATCGTTTGGATTTTTGGAGGTGTCTGGCCGCTCCAGGGCCACAGGCCCCTGGAGACAAAGACCAGTTCTTTTCCCTGGGAAAGAAAAGTGGCCAGCCCAGGTTCCTGATGTCAGTTTGTAGGGTTCCCTTGGGACTGTCAGTGCAGCACAGGTTTGAGCTGGGGGCAGCTTGGGTCTGCGACACATCTTCGATCGTTTGGATTTTTGGAGGTGTCCGGCCACTTCAGGGCCACAGGCCCCTGGAGGTAAGGATCAGCCTTTTTCCCTGGGAAAGAAAAGTGGCCAGCCCAGGTTCCTGATGTCAGTTTGTAGGGTTCCCTTGGGACTGTCAGGGCAGCACAGGTTTGAGGTGGGGGCAGCTTGGGTCTGCGACACATCTTCGATCGTTTGGATTTTTGGAGGTGTCCGGCCAGTCAGGGCCACAGGCCCCTGGAGGCAAAGATCAGCCTTTTTCCTTGGGAAAGAAAAGTGGCCAGCCCAGGTTCCTGATGTCAGTTTGTAGGGTTCCCTTGGGACTGTCAGGGCAGCACAGGTTTGAGGTGGGGGCAGCTTGGGTCTGTGACACATCCTCGATCGTTTGGATTTTTGGAGGTGTCCGGCCACTTCAGGGCCACAGGCCCCTGGAGGTAAGGATCAGCCTTTTTCCTTGGGAAAGAAAAGTGGCCAGCCCAGGTTCCTGATGTCAGTTTGTAGGGTTCCCTTGGGACTGTCAGGGCAGCACAGGTTTGAGGTGGGGGCAGCTTGGGTCTGCGACACATCTTCGATCGTTTGGATTTTTGGAGGTGTCCGGCCACTCAGGGCCACAGGCCCATGGAGACAAAGACCGGTCCTTTTCCCTGGGAAAGAAAAGTGGCCAGCCCAGGTTCCTGATGTCAGTTTGTAGGGTTCCCTTGGGACTGTCAGGGCAGCACAGGTTTGAGGTGGGGGCAGCTTGGGTCTGCGACATATCTTCGATCGTTTGGATTTTTGGAGGTGTCCGGCCACTTCAGGGCCACAGGCCCCTGGACACAAAGACTGGTGCTTTTCCCTGGGAAAGAAAAGTGGCCAGCCCAGGTTCCTGATGTCAGTTTGTAGGGTTCCCTTAGGACTGTCAGGGCAGCTCAGGTTTGAGCTGGGGGCAGCTTAGGTCTGCGACACATCTTCGATCGTTTGGATTTTTGGAGGTGTCTGGCCGCTCCAGGGCCACAGGCCTCTGGAGACAAAGACCAGTTCTTTTCCCTGGGAAAGAAAAGTGGCCAGCCCAGGTTCCTGATGTCAGTTTGTAGGGTTCCCTTAGGACTGTCAGGGCAGCTCAGGTTTGAGCTGGGGGCAGCTTGGGTCTGCGACACATCTTCGATCGTTTGGATTTTTGGAGGTGTCCGGCCACTTCAGGGCCACAGGCCCCTGGAGACAAAGACCAGTTCTTTTACCTGGGAAAGAAAAGTGGCCAGCCCAGGTTCCTGATGTCAGTTTGTAGGGTTCCCTTGGGACTGTCAGGGCAGCACAGGTTTGAGGTGGGGGCAGCTTGGGTCTGCGACACATCTTCGATCGTTTGGATTTTTGGAGGTGTCCGGCCACTTCAGGGCCACAGGCCCCTGGAGGCAAAGATTAGCCTTTTTCCCTGGGAAAGAAAAGTGGCCAGCCCAGGTTCCTGATGTCAGTTTGTAGGGTTCCCTTGGGACTGTCAGGGCAGCACAGGTTTGAGCTGGGGGCAGCTTGGGTCTGCGACACATCTTCGATCGTTTGGATTTTTGGAGGTGTCCGGCCACTCAGGGCCACAGGCCCCTGGAGGAAAAGATCAGATTTTTCCTTTGGAAAGAAAAGACGTCAGCCCAGGTTCCTGATGTCAGTTTGTAGGGTTCCCTTGGGACTGTCAGGGCAGCACAGGTTTGAGGTGGGGGCAGCTTGGGTCTGCGACACATCTTCGATCGTTTGGATTTTTGGAGGTGTCCGGCCACTTCAGGGCCACCGGCCCCTGGAGACAAAGACTGGTCCTTTTCCCTGGGAAAGAAAAGTGGCCAGCCCAGGTTCCTGATGTCAGTTTGTAGGGTTCCCTTGGGACTGTCAGGGCAGCACAGGTTTGAGGTGGGGGCAGCTTGGGTCTGCGACACATCCTCGATCGTTTGGATTTTTGGAGGTGTCCGGCCACTCAGGGCCACAGGCCCCTGGAGACAAAGACCGGTCCTTTTCCCTGGGAAAGAAAAGTGGCCAGCCCAGGTTCCTGATGTCAGTTTGTAGGGTTCCTTTGGGACTGTCAGGGCAGCACAGGTTTGAGGTGGGGGCAGCTTGGGTCTGCGACACATCTTCGATCGTTTGGATTTTTGGATGTGTCCGGTCAGTCCGGGCCACAGGCCCCTGGAGGCAAAGATCAGCCTTTTTCCTTGGGAAAGAAAAGTGGCCAGCCCAGGTTCCTGATGTCAGTTTGTAGGGTTCCCTTGGGACTGTCAGGGCAGCACAGGTTTGAGGTGGGGGCAGCTTGGGTCTGCGACACATCTTCGATCATTTGGATTTTTGGAGGTGTCCGGCCACTTCAGGGCCACAGGCCCCTGGAGACAAAGACCGGTCCTTTTCCCTGGGAAAGAAAAGTGGCCAGCCCAGGTTCCTGATGTCAGTTTGTAGGGTTCCCTTGGGACTGTCAGGGCAGCACAGGTTTGAGGTGGGGGCAGCTTGGGTCTGCGACACATCTTCGATCGTTTGGATTTTTGGAGGTGTCCAGCCACTCAGGGCCACAGGCCCCTGGAGGCAAAGATCAGCCTTTTTACTTGGGAAAGAAAAGTGGCCAGCCCAGGTTCCTGATGTCAGTTTGTAGGGTTCCCTTGGGACTGTCAGGGCAGCACAGGTTTGAGGTGGGGGCAGCTTGGGTCTGCGACACATCTTCTATTGTTTGGATTTTTGGAGGTGTCCGGCCACTCAGGGCCACAGGCCCCTGGAAACAAAGACTGGTCCTTTTCCCTGGGAAAGAAAAGTGGCCAGCCCAGGTTCCTGATGTCAGTTTGTAGGGTTCCCTTGGGACTGTCAGGGCAGCACAGGTTTGAGGTGGGGGCAGCTTGGGTCTGCGACACATCCTCGATCGTTTGGATTTTTGGAGGAGTCCGGCCACTCAGGGCCACAGGCCCCTGGAGGCAAAGACTGGTCCTTTTCCCTGGGAAAGAAAAGTGGCCAGCCCAGGTTCCTGATGTCAGTTTGTAGGGTTCCCTTGGGACTGTCAGGGCAGCACAGGTTTGAGCTGGGGGCAGCTTGGGTCTGCGACACATCTTCGATCGTTTGGATTTTTGGAGGTGTCCGGCCACTCAGGGCCACAGGCCCCTGGAAACAAAGACTGGTCCTTTTCCCTGGGAAAGAAAAGTGGCCAGCCCAGGTTCCTGATGTCAGTTTGTAGGGTTCCCTTGGGACTGTCAGGGCAGCACAGGTTTGAGGTGGGGGCAGCTTGGGTCTGCAACACATCTTCGATCGTTTGGATTTTTGGAGGTGTCCGGCCACTCAGGGCCACAGGCCCCTGGAGGCAAAGATCAGCCTTTTTCCTTGGGAAAGAAAAGTGGCCAGCCCAGGTTCCTGATGTCAGTTTGTAGGGTTCCCTTGGGACTGTCAGGGCAGCACAGGTTTGAGGTGGGGGCAGCTTGGGTCTGCGACACATCCTCGATCGTTTGGATTTTTGGAGGTGTCTGGCCACTTCAGGGCCACAGGCCCCTGGAGACAAAGACTGGTCCTTTTCCCTGGGAAAGAAAAGTGGCCAGCCCAGGTTCCTGATGTCAGTTTGTAGGGTTCCCTTGGGACTGTCAGGGCAGCACAGGTTTGAGGTGGGGGCAGCTTGGGTCTGCGACACATCTTCGATCGTTTCGATTTTTGGAGGTGTCCGGCCTCTTCAGGGCCACAGGCCCCTGGAGGCAAAGATCAGCCTTTTTCCTTGGGAAAGAAAAGTGGCCAGCCCAGGTTCCTGATGTCAGTTTGTAGGGTTCCTTTGGGACTGTCAGGGCAGCACAGGTTTGAGGTGGGGGCAGCTTGGGTCTGCGACACATCTTCGATCGTTTGGATTTTTGGAGGTGTCCGGCCACTCAGGGCCACAGGCCCCTGGAGGTAAAGATCAGCCTTTTTCCTTGGGAGAGAAAAGTGGCCAGCCCAGGTTCCTGATGTCAGTTTCTAGGGTTCCCTTGGGACTGTCAGGGCAGCACAGGTTTGAGGTGGGGGCAGCTTGGGTCTGCGACACATCTTCGATCGTTTGGATTTTTGGAGGTGTCCGGCCACTCAGGGCCGCAGGCCCCTGGAGGCAAAGATCAGCCTTTTTCCTTGGGAAAGAAAAGTGGCCAGCCCAGGTTCCTGATGTCAGTTTGTAGGGTTCCCTTGGGACTGTCAGGGCAGCACAGGTTTGAGCTGGGCCAGCGTGGGTCTGTGACACATCCTTGATCGTTTGGATTTTTGGAGGTGTCCGGCCACTTCAGGGCCACAGGCCCCTGGAGGTAAGGATCAGCCTTTTTCCCTGGGAAAGAAAAGTGGCCAGCCCAGGTTCCTGATGTCAGTTTGTAGGGTTCCCTTGGGACTGTCAGGGCAGCACAGGTTTGAGGTGGGGGCAGCTTGGGTCTGCGACACATCTTCGATCGTTTGGATTTTTGGAGGTGTCCGGCCAGTCAGGGCCACAGGCCCCTGGAGGCAAAGATCAGCCTTTTTCCTTGGGAAAGAAAAGTGGCCAGCCCAGGTTCCTGATGTCAGTTTGTAGGGTTCCCTTGGGACTGTCAGGGCAGCACAGGTTTGAGGTGGGGGCAGCTTGGGTCTGTGACACATCCTCGATCGTTTGGATTTTTGGAGGTGTCCGGCCACTTCAGGGCCACAGGCCCCTGGAGGTAAGGATCAGCCTTTTTCCCTGGGAAAGAAAAGTGGCCAGCCCAGGTTCCTGATGTCAGTTTGTAGGGTTCCTTTGGGACTGTCAGGGCAGCACAGGTTTGAGGTGGGGGCAGCTTGGGTCTGCGACAAATCTTCGATCGTTTGGATTTTTGGAGGTGTCCGGCCACTCAGGGCCACAGGCCCCTGGAGGCAAAGATCAGCCTTTTTCCTTGGGAGAGAAAAGTGGCCAGCCCAGGTTCCTGATGTCAGTTTGTAGGGTTCCCTTGGGACTGTCAGGGCAGCACAGGTTTGAGGTGGGGGCAGCTTGGGTCTGCGACACATCTTCGATCGTTTGGATTTTTGGAGGTGTCCGGCCACTCAGGGCCACAGGCCCCTGGAAACAAAGACTGGTCCTTTTCCCTGGGAAAGAAAAGTGGCCAGCCCAGGTTCCTGATGTCAGTTTGTAGGGTTCCCTTGGGACTGTCAGGGCAGCACAGGTTTGAGGTGGGGGCAGCTTGGGTCTGCGACACATCCTCGATCGTTTGGATTTTTGGAGGAGTCCGGCCACTCAGGGCCACAGGCCCCTGGAGGCAAAGACTGGTCCTTTTCCCTGGGAAAGAAAAGTGGCCAGCCCAGGTTCCTGATGTCAGTTTGTAGGGTTCCCTTGGGACTGTCAGGGCAGCACAGGTTTGAGGTGGGGGCAGCTTGGGTCTGCGACACATCTTCGATCGTTTGGATTTTTGGAGGTGTCCGGCCACTCAGGGCCACAGGCCCCTGGAAACAAAGACTGGTCCTTTTCCCTGGGAAAGAAAAGTGGCCAGCCCAGGTTCCTGATGTCAGTTTGTAGGGTTCCCTTGGGACTGTCAGGGCAGCACAGGTTTGAGGTGGGGGCAGCTTGGGTCTGCAACACATCTTCGATCGTTTGGATTTTTGGAGGTGTCCGGCCACTCAGGGCCACAGGCCCCTGGAGGCAAAGATCAACCTTTTTCCTTGGGAAAGAAAAGTGGCCAGCCCAGGTTCCTGATGTCAGTTTGTAGGGTTCCCTTGGGACTGTCAGGGCAGCACAGGTTTGAGGTGGGGGCAGCTTGGGTCTGCGACACATCCTCGATCGTTTGGATTTTTGGAGGTGTCCGGCCACTTCAGGGCCACAGCCCCTGGAGGTAAGGATCAGCCTTTTTCCCTGGGAAAGAAAAGTGGCCAGCCCAGGTTCCTGATGTCAGTTTGTAGGGTTCCTTTGGGACTGTCAGGGCAGCACAGGTTTGAGCTGGGGGCAGCTTGGGTCTGCGACACATCTTCGATCGTTTGGATTTTTGGAGGTGTCCGGCCACTCAGGGCCACAGGCCCCTGGAGGCAAAGATCAGCCTTTTTCCTTGGGAAAGAAAAGTGGCCAGCCCAGGTTCCTGATGTCAGTTTGTAGGGTTCCCTTGGGACTGTCAGGGCAGCACAGGTTTGAGGTGGGGGCAGCTTGGGTCTGCGACACATCCTCGATCGTTTGGATTTTTGGAGGTGTCTGGCCACTTCAGGGCCACAGGCCCCTGGAGACAAAGACTGGTCCTTTTCCCTGGGAAAGAAAAGTGGCCAGCCCAGGTTCCTGATGTCAGTTTGTAGGGTTCCCTTGGGACTGTCAGGGCAGCACAGGTTTGAGGTGGGGGCAGCTTGGGTCTGCGACACATCTTCGATCGTTTCGATTTTTGGAGGTGTCCGGCCACTTCAGGGCCACAGGCCCCTGGAGGCAAAGATCAGCCTTTTTCCTTGGGAAAGAAAAGTGGCCAGCCCAGGTTCCTGATGTCAGTTTGTAGGGTTCCTTTGGGACTGTCAGGGCAGCACAGGTTTGAGGTGGGGGCAGCTTGGGTCTGCGACACATCTTCGATCGTTTGGATTTTTGGAGGTGTCCGGCCACTCAGGGCCACAGGCCCCTGGAGGCAAAGATCAGTCTTTTTCCTTGGGAGAGAAAAGTGGCCAGCCCAGGTTCCTGATGTCAGTTTCTAGGGTTCCCTTGGGACTGTCAGGGCAGCACAGGTTTGAGGTGGGGGCAGCTTGGGTCTGCGACACATCTTCGATCGTTTGGATTTTTGGAGGTGTCCGGCCACTTCAGGGCCACAGGCCCCTGGAGGCAAAGATCAGCCTTTTTCCTTGGGAAAGAAAAGTGGCCAGCCCAGGTTCCTGATGTCAGTTTGTAGGGTTCCCTTGGGACTGTCAGGGCAGCACAGGTTTGAGCTGGGGGCAGCTTGGGTCTGCGACACATCTTCGATCGTTTGGATTTTTGGAGGTGTCCGGCCACTTCAGGGCCACAGGCCCCTGGAGGCAAAGATCAGCCTTTTTCCTTGGGAAAGAAAAGTGGCCAGCCCAGGTTCCTGATGTCAGTTTGTAGGGTTCCCTTGGGACTGTCAGGGCAGCACAGGTTTGAGGTGGGGGCAGCTTGGGTCTGTGACACATCCTCGATCGTTTGGATTTTTGGAGGTGTCCGGCCACTTCAGGGCCACAGGCCCCTGGAGGTAAGGATCAGCCTTTTTCCCTGGGAAAGAAAAGTGGCCAGCCCAGGTTCCTGATGTCAGTTTGTAGGGTTCCTTTGGGACTGTCAGGGCAGCACAGGTTTGAGGTGGGGGCAGCTTGGGTCTGCGACAAATCTTCGATCGTTTGGATTTTTGGAGGTGTCCGGCCACTCAGGGCCACAGGCCCCTGGAGGCAAAGATCAGCCTTTTTCCTTGAGAAAGAAAAGTGGCCAGCCCAGGTTCCTGATGTCAGTTTGTAGGGTTCCCTTGGGACTGTCAGGGCAGCACAGGTTTGAGCTGGGGGCAGCTTGGGTCTGCGACACATCTTCGATCGTTTGGATTTTTGGAGGTGTCTGGCCACTTCAGGGCCACAGGCCCCTGGAGACAAAGACTGGTCCTTTTCCCTGGGAAAGAAAAGTGGCCAGCCCAGGTTCCTGATGTCAGTTTGTAGGGTTCCCTTGGGACTGTCAGGGCAGCACAGGTTTGAGGTGGGGGCAGCTTGGGTCTGCGACACATCTTCGATCGTTTCGATTTTTGGAGGTGTCCGGCCACTTCAGGGCCACAGGCCCCTGGAGGCAAAGATCAGCCTTTTTCCTTGGGAAAGAAAAGTGGCCAGCCCAGGTTCCTGATGTCAGTTTGTAGGGTTCCTTTGGGACTGTCAGGGCAGCACAGGTTTGAGGTGGGGGCAGCTTGGGTCTGCGACACATCTTCGATCGTTTGGATTTTTGGAGGTGTCCGGCCACTCAGGGCCACAGGCCCCTGGAGGCAAAGATCAGCCTTTTTCCTTGGGAGAGAAAAGTGGCCAGCCCAGGTTCCTGATGTCAGTTTCTAGGGTTCCCTTGGGACTGTCAGGGCAGCACAGGTTTGAGGTGGGGGCAGCTTGGGTCTGCGACACATCTTCGATCGTTTGGATTTTTGGAGGTGTCCGGCCACTTCAGGGCCACAGGCCCCTGGAGGCAAAGATCAGCCTTTTTCCTTGGGAAAGAAAAGTGGCCAGCCCAGGTTCCTGATGTCAGTTTGTAGGGTTCCCTTGGGACTGTCAGGGCAGCACAGGTTTGAGCTGGGGGCAGCTTGGGTCTGCGACACATCTTCGATCGTTTGGATTTTTGGAGGTGTCCGGCCACTTCAGGGCCACAGGCCCCTGGAGGCAAAGATCAGCCTTTTTCCTTGGGAAAGAAAAGTGGCCAGCCCAGGTTCCTGATGTCAGTTTGTAGGGTTCCCTTGGGACTGTCAGGGCAGCACAGGTTTGAGGTGGGGGCAGCTTGGGTCTGTGACACATCTTCGATCGTTTGGATTTTTGGAGGTGTCCGGCCACTCAGGGCCGCAGGCCCCTGGAGGCAAAGATCAGCCTTTTTCCTTGGGAAAGAAAAGTGGCCAGCCCAGGTTCCTGATGTCAGTTTGTAGGGTTCCCTTGGGACTGTCAGGGCAGCACAGGTTTGAGCTGGGCCAGCGTGGGTCTGTGACACATCCTTGATCGTTTGGATTTTTGGAGGTGTCCGGCCACTTCAGGGCCACAGGCCCCTGGAGGTAAGGATCAGCCTTTTTCCCTGGGAAAGAAAAGTGGCCAGCCCAGGTTCCTGATGTCAGTTTGTAGGGTTCCCTTGGGACTGTCAGGGCAGCACAGGTTTGAGGTGGGGGCAGCTTGGGTCTGTGACACATCCTCGATCGTTTGGATTTTTGGAGGTGTCCGGCCACTTCAGGGCCACAGGCCCCTGGAGGTAAGGATCAGCCTTTTTCCCTGGGAAAGAAAAGTGGCCAGCCCAGGTTCCTGATGTCAGTTTGTAGGGTTCCTTTGGGACTGTCAGGGCAGCACAGGTTTGAGGTGGGGGCAGCTTGGGTCTGCGACAAATCTTCGATCGTTTGGATTTTTGGAGGTGTCCGGCCACTCAGGGCCACAGGCCCCTGGAGGCAAAGATCAGCCTTTTTCCTTGAGAAAGAAAAGTGGCCAGCCCAGGTTCCTGATGTCAGTTTGTAGGGTTCCCTTGGGACTGTCAGGGCAGCACAGGTTTGAGCTGGGGGCAGCTTGGGTCTGCGACACATCTTCGATCGTTTGGATTTTTGGAGGTGTCTGGCCACTTCAGGGCCACAGGCCCCTGGAGACAAAGACTGGTCCTTTTCCCTGGGAAAGAAAAGTGGCCAGCCCAGGTTCCTGATGTCAGTTTGTAGGGTTCCCTTGGGACTGTCAGGGCAGCACAGGTTTGAGGTGGGGGCAGCTTGGGTCTGCGACACATCTTCGATCGTTTCGATTTTTGGAGGTGTCCGGCCACTTCAGGGCCACAGGCCCCTGGAGGCAAAGATCAGCCTTTTTCCTTGGGAAAGAAAAGTGGCCAGCCCAGGTTCCTGATGTCAGTTTGTAGGGTTCCTTTGGGACTGTCAGGGCAGCACAGGTTTGAGGTGGGGGCAGCTTGGGTCTGCGACACATCTTCGATCGTTTGGATTTTTGGAGGTGTCCGGCCACTCAGGGCCACAGGCCCCTGGAGGCAAAGATCAGCCTTTTTCCTTGGGAGAGAAAAGTGGCTAGCCCAGGTTCCTGATGTCAGTTTCTAGGGTTCCCTTGGGACTGTCAGGGCAGCACAGGTTTGAGCTGGGGGCAGCTTGGGTCTGCGACACATCTTCGATCGTTTGGATTTTTGGAGGTGTCCGGCCACTTCAGGGCCACAGGCCCCTGGAGGCAAAGATCAGCCTTTTTCCTTGGGAAAGAAAAGTGGCCAGCCCAGGTTCCTGATGTCAGTTTGTAGGGTTCCCTTGGGACTGTCAGGGCAGCACAGGTTTGAGCTGGGGGCAGCTTGGGTCTGCGACACATCTTCGATCGTTTGGATTTTTGGAGGTGTCCGGCCACTTCAGGGCCACAGGCCCCTGGAGGCAAAGATCAGCCTTTTTCCTTGGGAAAGAAAAGTGGCCAGCCCAGGTTCCTGATGTCAGTTTGTAGGGTTCCCTTGGGACTGTCAGGGCAGCACAGGTTTGAGGTGGGGGCAGCTTGGGTCTGTGACACATCTTCGATCGTTTGGATTTTTGGAGGTGTCCCGCCACTCAGGGCCGCAGGCCCCTGGAGGCAAAGATCAGCCTTTTTCCTTGGGAAAGAAAAGTGGCCAGCCCAGGTTCCTGATGTCAGTTTGTAGGGTTCCCTTGGGACTGTCAGGGCAGCACAGGTTTGAGCTGGGCCAGCGTGGGTCTGTGACACATCCTTGATCGTTTGGATTTTTGGAGGTGTCCGGCCACTTCAGGGCCACAGGCCCCTGGAGGTAAGGATCAGCCTTTTTCCCTGGGAAAGAAAAGTGGCCAGCCCAGGTTCCTGATGTCAGTTTGTAGGGTTCCCTTGGGACTGTCAGGGCAGCACAGGTTTGAGGTGGGGGCAGCTTGGGTCTGTGACACATCCTCGATCGTTTGGATTTTTGGAGGTGTCCGGCCACTTCAGGGCCACAGGCCCCTGGAGGTAAGGATCAGCCTTTTTCCCTGGGAAAGAAAAGTGGCCAGCCCAGGTTCCTGATGTCAGTTTGTAGGGTTCCTTTGGGACTGTCAGGGCAGCACAGGTTTGAGGTGGGGGCAGCTTGGGTCTGCGACAAATCTTCGATCGTTTGGATTTTTGGAGGTGTCCGGCCACTCAGGGCCACAGGCCCCTGGAGGCAAAGATCAGCCTTTTTCCTTGAGAAAGAAAAGTGGCCAGCCCAGGTTCCTGATGTCAGTTTGTAGGGTTCCCTTGGGACTGTCAGGGCAGCACAGGTTTGAGCTGGGGGCAGCTTGGGTCTGCGACACATCTTCGATCGTTTGGATTTTTGGAGGTGTCTGGCCACTTCAGGGCCACAGGCCCCTGGAGACAAAGACTGGTCCTTTTCCCTAGGAAAGAAAAGTGGCCAGCCCAGGTTCCTGATGTCAGTTTGTAGGTTTCCCTTAGGACTGTCAGGGCAGCTCAGGTTTGAGCTGGGGGCAGCTTGGGTCTGCGACACATCTTCGATCGTTTGGATTTTTTGAGGTGTCTGGCCACTTCAGGGCCACAGGCTCCTGGAGACAAACACCAGTTCTTTTCCCTGGGAAAGAAAAGTGGCCAGCCCAGGTTCCTGATGTCAGTTTGTAGGGTTCCCTTGGGACTGTCAGGGCAGCACAGGTTTGAGGTGGGGGCAGCTTGGGTCTGCGACACATCTTCGATCGTTTGGATTTTTGGAGGTGTCCGGCCACTTCAGGGCCACAGGCCCCTGGAGACAAAGACCGGTCTTTTTCCTTGGGAAAGAAAAGTGGCCAGCCCAGGTTCCTGATGTCAGTTTGTAGGGTTCCCTTGGGACTGTCAGGGCAGCACAGGTTTGAGCTGGGGGCAGCTTGGGTCTGCGACACATCCTCGATCGTTTGGATTTTTGGAGGTGTCCGGCCACTCAGGGCCACAGGCCCCTGGAGACAAAGACCGGTCCTTTTCCCTGGGAAAGAAAAGTGGCCAGCCCAGGTTCCTGATGTCAGTTTGTAGGGTTCCCTTGGGACTGTCAGGGCAGCACAGGTTTGAGGTGGGGGCAGCTTGGGTCTGCGACACATCTTCGATCGTTTGGATTTTTAGAGGTGTCCGGCCACTTCAGGGCCACAGGCCCCTGGAGGCAAAGATCAGCCTTTTTCCTTGGGAAAGAAAAGTGGCCAGCCCAGGTTCCTGATGTCAGTTTGTAGGGTTCCTTTGGGACTGTCAGGGCAGCACAGGATTGAGGTGGGGGCAGCTTGGGTCTGCGACATATCTTCGATCGTTTGGATTTTTGGAGGTGTCCGGCCACTCAGGGCCACAGGCCCCTGGAGACAAAGACTGGTCGTTTTCCCTGGGAAAGAAAAGTGGCCAGCCCAGGTTCCTGATGTCAGTTTGTAGGGTTCCCTTGGGACTGTCAGGGCAGCACAGGTTTGAGGTGGGGGCAGCTTGGGTCTGCGACACATCTTCGATCGTTTGGATTTTTGGAGGTGTCCGGCCACTTCAGGGCCACAGGCCCCTGGAGACAAAGACTGGTCCTTTTCCCTGGGAAAGAAAAGTGGCCAGCCCAGGTTCCTGATGTCAGTTTGTAGGGTTCCCTTGGGACTGTCAGGGCAGCACAGGTTTGAGGTGGGGGCAGCTTGGGTCTGCGACACATCTTCGATCGTTTGGATTTTTGGAGGTGTCCGGCCACTCAGGGCCACAGGCCCCTGGAGACAAAGATCAGCCTTTTTCATTGGGAAAGAAAAGTGGCCAGCCCAGGTTCCTGATGTCAGTTTGTAGGGTTCCCTTGGGACTGTCAGGGCAGCACAGGTTTGAGGTGGGGGCAGCTTGGGTCTGCGACACATCTTCGATCATTTGGATTTTTGGAGGTGTCTGGCCACTCAGGGCCACAAGCCCCTGGAGGCAAAGATCAGCCTTTTTCCTTGGGAAAGAAAAGTGGCCAGCCCAGGTTCCTGATGTCAGTTTGTAGGGTTCCCTTGGGACTGTCAGGGCAGCACAGGTTTGAGGTGGGGGCAGCTTGGGTCTGCGACACATCTTCGATCGTTTGGATTTTTGGAGGTGTCCGGCCACTTCAGGGCCACAGGCCCCTGGAGGCAAAGATCAGCCTTTTTCCCTGGGAAAGAAAAGTGGCCAGCCCAGGTTCCTGATGTCAGTTTGTAGGGTTCCTTTGGGACTGTCAGGGCAGCACAGGTTTGAGGTGGGGGCAGCTTGGGTCTGCGACACATCTTCGATCGTTTGGATTTTTGGAGGTGTCCGGCCACTTCAGGGCCACAGGCCCTTGGAGACAAACATCAGCCTTTTTCCTTGGGAAAGAAAAGTGGCCAGCCCAGGTTCCTGATGTCAGTTTGTAGGGTTCTCTTGGGACTGTCAGGGCAGCACAGGTTTGAGGTGGGGGCAGCTTGGGTCTGCGACACATCTTCGATCGTTTGGATTTTTGGAGGTGTCCGGCCACTTCAGGGCCACAGGTCCCTGGAGACACAGACCGGTCCTTTTCCTTGGGAAAGAAAAGTGGCCAGCCCAGGTTCCTGATGTCAGTTTGTAGGGTTCCCTTGGGACTGTCAGGGCAGCACAGGTTTGAGGTGGGGGCAGCTTGGGTCTGCGACACATCTTCGATCGTTTGGATTTTTGGAGGTGTCGGGCCACTCAATGTCACAGGCCCCGGGAGACAAAGACCGGTCCTTTTTCCTTGGGAAAGAAAAGTGGCCAGCCCAGGTTCCTGATGTCAGTTTGTAGGGTTCCCTTGGGACTGTCAGGGCAGCACAGGTTTGAGCTGGGGGCAGCTTGGGTCTGCGACACATCTTCGATCGTTTGGATTTTTGGAGGTGTCCGGCCACTTCAGGGCCACAGGCCCCTGGAGACAAAGACTGGTCCTTTTCCCTGGGAAAGAAAAGTGGCCAGCCCAGGTTCCTGATGTCAGTTTGTAGGGTTCCCTTGGGACTGTCAGGGCAGCACAGGTTTGAGGTGGGGGCAGCTTGGGTCTGCGACACATCCTCGATCGTTTCGATTTTTGGAGGTGTCCGGCCACTTCAGGGCCACAGGCCCCTCGAGGCAAAGATCAGCCTTTTTCCCTGGGAAAGAAAAGTGGCCAGCCCAGGTTCCTGATGTCAGTTTGTAGGGTTCCTTTGGGACTGTCAGGGCAGCACAGGTTTGAGGTGGGGGCAGCTTGGGTCTGCGACACATCTTCGATTGTTTGGATTTTTAGTGGTGTCCGGCCACTTCAGGGCCACAGGCCCCTGGAGGCAAAGATCAGACTTTTTCCTTGGGAAAGAAAAGTGGCCAGCCCAGGTTTCTGATGTCAGTTTGTAGGGTTGCCTTGGGACTGTCAGGGCAGCACAGGTTTGAGCTGGGGGTAGCTTGGGTCTGCGACACATCTTCGATCGTTTGGATTTTTGGAGGTGTCGGGCCACTGAATGCCACAGGCCCCTGTAGACAAAGACTTGTCCTTTTTCCCTGGGAAAGAAAAGTGGCTAGCCCAGGTTCCTGATGTCAGTTTGTAGGGTTCCCTTGGGACTGTCAGGGCAGCACAGGTTTTAGCAGGGGGCAGCTTGGGTCTGCGACACATCTTCGATCGTTTGGATTTTTAGAGGTGTCCGGCCACTCAGGGCCACAGGCCCCTGGAGGCAAAGATCAGCCTTTTTCCTTGGGAAAGAAAAGTGGCCAGCCCAGGTTCCTGATGTCAGTTTGTAGGGTTCCCATTTTTATACATCATTTCCATGTGTTTTGCTGGAGTGTAAATAAAAAAAAATATTCAATAAATTTGAATCAACCCTAATAATGATGCCCCCCGCTCCCTCCCCTTCCCCGTTTGGCTCCTGTGTTTTTTTGGTGTGGTTTAGTAATTTTTTTTTTCCCCACTGTATTTCTTCCTTTGCTTCTTCTCTTAGTTTTCTTTCTGTCATGTCATTTCTGTCCGTCCCTAACTTTGTTTCTGTTTCTCACTGTTTCTAACTCTCTCTCTCTCTGCTTCTCTATTTCCCTGTATGTCTTTTCTTTTGTTTCTCTGTTTCACTATTTCTAACTATTTATTTGTCTCTCTAGTTGATGCTTTTACTCTTTATTTCTTTTTCTCTCCAGCTTCTTTTTTTTCTCTATTCTTTTGTCCTCTTTTTCACTCTCACCCTCTTTCTTTTTCACTGTAACCCTTCTCATTTTTTTACTCTTTGCCATTCTCTTCCTATTTCTTTTCGTCTCTTAAGTAGTCTCTTAAGTAGTCTCTTAAGTAGTCTCTTAAGTAGTCTCTTAAGTCCTCTCTTAAGTCCTCTCTTAAGTGCTCTCTTAAGTGCTCTCTTAAGTCCTCTCTTATGTGCTCTCTTAAGTGCTCTCTTAAGTCGTCTCTTAAGTCCTCTCTTAAGTCCTCTCTTAAGTGCTCTCTTAAGTCCTCTCTTAAGTCCTCTCTTAAGTCCTCTCTTAAGTGCTCTCTTAAGTCCTCTCTTAAGTCCTCTCTTAAGTGCTCTCTTAAGTGCTCTCTTAAGTCGTCTCTTAAGTCCTCTCTTAAGTCCTCTCTTAAGTCCTCTCTTAAGTGCTCTCTTAAGTCCTCTCTTAAGTCCTCTCTTAAGTCCTCTCTTAAGTGCTCTCTTAAGTGCTCTCTTAAGTCCTCTCTTAAGTGCTCTCTTAAGTCCTCTCTTAAGTGCTCTCTTAAGTCCTCTCTTAAGTGCTCTCTTAAGTCCTCTCTTAAGTCCTCTCTTAAGTCCTCTCTTAAGTGCTCTCTTAAGTCCTCTCTTAAGTCCTCTCTTAAGTCCTCTCTTAAGTCCTCTCTTAAGTCCTCTCTTAAGTCCTCTCTTAAGTCTGTCTTTTTCTTTCTTTCCATCTTTTCATTTCTAACTTTGTTTCCCTTTCTAGCTTTCAAAAAGCAGCAGTAGAAAGTTTCAGGCTCCCTGGGAGTAAAATAAAAAACAAACTTTAAATAATTATTAAAAAAAAAAAAGAATTTACGCCCCGGGAGCCTGAAACTTTCTACTGCTGCACCGGACATATAGTTTTTCTTCTTTTTTATATATACCTATACAACCCCTAATTAGTGCTCCACCTGGCACATTACAATACCCACTACCCACATCACCCCCACCATGTAGACACCGCCACCTTGCTCCCCATCAGGTGACCCTATGGGCGCCACCATCTTGCTCCCTGTCACATGACCACACAGGTGCTGCCATTTTACTCCCCATCATGTGACCACAGGGGTGCCACCATCTTGTAGGGTTAGGGGTTAGGGTTTGGGTTTAGGGTTTAGGGTTAGGCCCTCAGTGGCCGGCTGCATCCAAAAATCCGAACGATCGAGGATGTGTCGCAGACCTAAGCTGCCCCCACCTCAACCCTGTGCTGCCCTGACAGTCCCAAGGGAACCCTACAAACTGACATCAGGAACCTGGGCTGGCCACTTTTCTTTCCCAGGGAAAAGGGCCGGTCTTTGTCTCCAGGGGCCTGTGGCCCTGAGTGGCTGGACACCTCCAAAAATCCAAACGATCGAGGATGTGTCGCAGACCCAAGCTGCCCTCACCTCAAACCTGTGCTGCCCTGACAGTCCCAAGGGAACCCTACAAACTGACATTAAGAACCTGGGCTGACCACTTTTCTTTCCAAAGGAAAAAAGCTGATCTTTGTCTCCAGGGGCCTGTGGCTCTCAGTGGCGGGCTACGTCCAAAAATTCCGAACGATCGAGCATGTGTTGCAGACCCAAGCTGCTCCCACCTCAAACCTGTGCTGCCCTGACAGTCCCAAGGGAACCCTACAAACTGACATCAGGAACCAGGGCTGACCACTTTTCTTTCCAAGGAAAAAGGCTGAACTTGGTTTCCATGGGCCTGTGGTCCTCAGTGGCCGGCTACGTCCAAAAATCCAAACGATCGAGGATGTGTCACAGACCCAAGCTGCCCCCACCTCACACCTGTGCTGCCCTGACAGTCCCAAGGGAACCCTACAAACTGACATTAAGAACCTGGGCTGGCCACTTTTCTTTCCCAGGGAAAAGGGCCGGTCTTTGTCTCCAGGGTCCTGTGGCCCTGAGTGGCTGGACACCTCCAAAAATCCTAACGATCGAGGATGTGTCGCAGACCCAAGCTGCCCCCACCTCAAACCTGTGCTGCCCTGACAGTCCCAAGGGAACCCTACAAACTGACATTAAGAACCTGGGCTGACCACTTTTCTTTCCAAAGGAAAAAAGCTGATCTTTGTCTCCAGGGTCCTGTGGCCCTGAGTGGCCGGACACCTCCAAAAATCCAAACGATCGAAGATGTGTCGCAGACCCAAGCTGCCCCCACCTCAAACCTGTGCTGCCCTGACAGTCCCAAGGGAACCCTACAAACTGACATCAGGAACCTGGGCTGGCCACTTTTCTTTCTCAAGGAAAAAGGCTGATCTTTGCCTCCAGGGGTCTGTGGCCCTGACATGCCCTTTTTCCTGGGAAAGAAATGTGGCCAGCCCTGGTTCCTGGTGTCAGTTTGCAGGTGGTTTTTGGCTTTGCCTTGTCCACTAAAATTGTATTTTGCTGCAGCTTTGGTCTGGGATATGTGGAGTGCCCCCTCCAAATGTCCCTCTTCCCTCTGCCCTGTTCTGCTCTGTCCCCGTCTCCACCCCTCACCCCTACTTGTCCTTCCAGCCCACCCCTTCCCCAGTCTCTCTCCACCCTTCACCCCTCCCCATCCCGCCCCTGCCCCATCCCTCACTCCTCCCATGCCCCAGGTGTGACTCCCTGCAGCAGGACATGGGAGCCCGGACTCGTGGGGATAGTGCGGCCCTCACAGCAGGACAACACCCAAAGAAAACAGGCAGGGATGGCATCTGTGGGCCGCGCGGTGTCACAAAGGCAGCTGGGGCTGAGGGGAGGGGGCTGGAGGGTGACACAGAACATGGGGGCAGCTGAGAGGCAGAAGGGGTCTTTAGGAGTCAAAAAGGGGGGCTCCAGGGTGGCAGAGAGACACTGAGAGGCTGCGGTGGGAACCTGAGGGTGACACAAGGAGGCTGAGAGGCAGGGGCTGTCCTGAGGGACAAAGTGGGGGGGTGCCTGAGGGTGACAGGTGAACCAGCCCTCACAGCACCCTTAACCTCACCCTTAAAACCACCCCTACAAGGGTGGAAAGTGCACGGTGGAGGTTAGGGGGCCACAGGACAGTGTCGGGGGGCTTGGGGTGACACACAGACATTGCGGGCTGAGGGGCAAAAAGGGGGGGACTTGACAGGTGGAGAGCTGACCCTGAGGGTTAGGGGTACAAAGGACAGGGCACGGGGTACCAGGAAGGGTTAGGGTACAGCAGCAGCCCTCACCCCAACCCTAAGCTCACCCTAAACACACCCCTAGAACACCAGTGTTCCTCAACAGCAGCTGCAGGCAGCAACCCTACTGCTGGGACAGCCCCAGAACCCTCCCAGCAGCTGCAGGCAGTGACCCTAATGAAAAGGTAGGGATGATGTTTGCTGGCTAGAGAGTGACTGGTAGAGGTTGGGGACTGAGCACTTTTTTAGGGGTTTTTTAGGGCTTTAAAAAGATATTTTAGGGTTTTTTTCACAGGAGCTTTTTAGGAATTTTCTGTGACTATTTAGGATACTTTTAGGGCTTTTTTAGGGCTTTTAAAAGATTTTTTTTAGGGTATTTTCATGGCTTTCTTACTACTAATTAGAATGTTTATGGGGTTTTTTTGGGGTGTTCTTGGGGCTTTTTTAGGTCTATTGAGGGTATGTGGAGGACTCTTAGGACTAGGGTATTTTTAGGTCTTTTGAGGGAACTTTTAGGTTTTTTTAGGGTCTTATCAGGGCATTTTAAGTATTTTGGGGTATTTTTAGAGCTCTTTTAGGAATATTGAGGGATTTCTTAAAGGTTTTTTAGGGATATTTAGGTGTGTTTTAGGGTTTTTTTAAAAGTAGGGTATTTTTCTTGTATTTTAAGGGTATTCTGAGGCTATTTTTATGTTTTTGTGGGGCTTTTAGGACATTTTGAAGATGAGGGGTTTTTAGGGAAATTTTATGTTTTTTCATGGCACAGCACATAGAGGCTGAGGGGCACTGTGGGGGCTTGAGGGTGACAGAGGCTGGGAGCTGAGGGAGGCACGGGGAAAGGGGACAGTGGGTGACAGAGAGATGCTGAGGGGGGCAGGGGCAGCTGGAGCATGACACAGAGAAGCTGGGGGCTGAGGGGCAAAGGAGAGGGATTAAGGGTGACGCACAGGAGCTGAGGGGCAGCTGAGAGGGGGCTTGAGGGGCAAAGGGGGGGCTCGAGGGTGACACACAGAGCCTGAGGGCTGGGGGGCAGAGGGAGAGGTTGAGGGGTAAAGGGCGAGGGCTTGAGGGCTGGACAGTGCAGTGGAGATCAGGGCTACAGGGTACAGCTTAGGAGGCAAGTTAGGGTACAGGAGCACCACCTCTCCCCCCAGCCCTAACCTCAGCCTAAGCAGCCCCCCTAACAAGAGCCTTTTCCCTTTTCAGCCCTGCCAGCAGCAGCACCACACAGCAACCCTAACAGCGAGAGCACACCGGAACGCTCCCTCTAGGACAAGGCAGTGACCCTCACACCAGGACAACGACAGAACCCTCAGAGGACAACAGGACCCCCTGGAGAAAAGTAGGGATGACATCTGTGGGCTAGAGAGCACCAGGAAGGCTTTGGAGGCTGAGCAGGTTTCCTTGAGTGTTTTTGCAGGACTATTAGGAATATTTAGGGGCTTTTGGAAGGCTTCTTAGGACTCGTCTGGTGTCTTTGAGGGCATTGTTACACCTTCCTAAGGGCTGTTTTAGAATTCCTTAGTGCATTTTAAGGGTCAGGATGAGGGTCAGACAGGCTGAACCACTGGAAATGCAGAGTATTACTGGACTCTAGTGCAATGCTTTGGAAAGGTGCCAGTGGAGGGCACATCCTGAATTGTTGGGATTTTTTGGAGGTGTCCAGCCACTCAGGGCCACAGGCCCCTGGAGGCAAAGATCAGCCTTTTTCCTTGGGAAAGAAAAGTGGCCAGCCCAGGTTCCTGATGTCAGTTTGTAGGGTTCCCTTGGGACTGTCAGGGCAGCACAGGTTTGAGGTGGGGACAGCTTGGGTCTGCGACACATCTTCGATCTTTTGGATTTTTGGAGGTGTCGGGCCACTCAATGTCACAGGCCCCTGGAGACAAAGACCGGTCCTTTTTCCTTGGGAAAGAAAAGTGGCCAGCCCAGGTTCCTGATGTCATTTTGTAGGGTTCCCTTGGGACTGTCAGGGCAGCACAGGTTTGAGGTGGGGGCAGCTTGGGTCTGCGACACATCTTCGATCGTTTGGATTTTTGGAGGTGTTCGGCCAGTCAGGGCCACAGGCCCCTGGAGACAAAGACCGGTCCTTTTCCCTGGGAAAGAAAAGTGGCCAGCCCAGGTTCCTGATGTCAGTTTGTAGGGTTCCCTTGGGACTGTCAGGGCAGCACAGGTTTGAGGTGGGGGCAGCTTGGGTCTGCGACACATCTTCGATCGTTTGGATTTTTGGAGGTGTCTGGCCACTTCAGGGCCACAGGCCCCTGGAGGCAAAGATCAGCCTTTTTCCCTGGGAAAGAAAAGTGGCCAGCCCAGGTTCCTGATGTCAGTTTGTAGGGTTCCTTTGGGACTGTCAGGGCAGCACAGGTTTGAGGTGGGGGCAGCTTGGGTCTGCGACACATCTTCGATCGTTTGGATTTTTGGAGGTGTCCGGCCACTCAGGGCCACAGGCCCCTGGAGGCAAAGATCAGCCTTTCTCCTTGGGAAAGAAAAGTGGCCAGCCCAGGTTCCTGATGTCAGTTTGTAGGGTTCCCTTGGGACTGTCAGGGCAGCACAGGTTTGAGCTGGGGGCAGCTTGGGTCTGCGACACATCTTCGATCGTTTGGATTTTTGGATGTGTCTGGCCACTTCAGGGCCACAGGCCCCTGGACACAAAGACTGGTGCTTTTCCCTGGGAAAGAAAAGTGGCCAGCCCAGGTTCCTGATGTCAGTTTGTAGGGTTCCCTTGGGACTGTCAGGGCAGCTCAGGTTTGAGCTGGGGGCAGCTTAGGTCTGCGACACATCTTCGATCGTTTGGATTTTTGGAGGTGTCCGGCCGCTCCAGGGCCACAGGCCTCTGGAGACAAAGACCAGTTCTTTTCCCTGGGAAAGAAAAGTGGCCAGCCCAGGTTCCTGATGTCAGTTTGTAGGGTTCCCTTAGGTCTGTCAGGGCAGCTCAGGTTTGAGCTGGGGGCAGCTTGGGTCTGCGACACATCTTCGATCGTTTGGATTTTTGGAGGTGTCCGGCCACTTCAGGGCCACAGGCCCCTGGAGACAAAGACCAGTTCTTTTACCTGGGAAAGAAAAGTGGCCAGCCCAGGTTCCTGATGTCAGTTTGTAGGGTTCCCTTGGGACTGTCAGGGCAGCACAGGTTTGAGGTGGGGGCAGCTTGGGTCTGCGACACATCTTCGATCGTTTGGATTTTTGGAGGTGTCCGGCCACTTCAGGGCCACAGGCCCCTGCAGGCAAAGATTGGTCCTTTTCCCTGGGAAAGAAAAGTGGCCAGCCCAGGTTCCTGATGTCAGTTTGTAGGGTTCCCTTGGGACTGTCAGGGCAGCACAGGTTTGAGCTGGGGGCAGCTTGGGTCTGCGACACATCCTCGATCGTTTGGATTTTTGGAGGTGTCCGGCCACTCAGGGCCACAGGCCCCTGGAGACAAAGACCGGTCCTTTTCCCTGGGAAAGAAAAGTGGCCAGCCCAGGTTCCTGATGTCAGTTTGTAGGGTTCCTTTGGGACTGTCAGGGCAGCACAGGTTTGAGGTGGGGGCAGCTTGGGTCTGCGACACATCTTCGATCGTTTGGATTTTTGGAGGTGTCGGGCCACTCAATGTCACAGGCCCCGGGAGACAAAGACCGGTCCTTTTTCCTTGGGAAAGAAAAGTGGCCAGCCCAGGTTCCTGATGTCAGTTTGTAGGGTTCCCTTGGGACTGTCAGGGCAGCACAGGTTTGAGCTGGGGGCAGCTTGGGTCTGCGACACATCTTCGATCGTTTGGATTTTTGGAGGTGTCCGGCCACTTCAGGGCCACAGGCCCCTGGAGACAAAGACTGGTCCTTTTCCCTGGGAAAGAAAAGTGGCCAGCCCAGGTTCCTGATGTCAGTTTGTAGGGTTCCCTTGGGACTGTCAGGGCAGCACAGGTTTGAGGTGGGGGCAGCTTGGGTCTGCGACACATCCTCGATCGTTTCGATTTTTGGAGGTGTCCGGCCACTTCAGGGCCACAGGCCCCTCGAGGCAAAGATCAGCCTTTTTCCCTGGGAAAGAAAAGTGGCCAGCCCAGGTTCCTGATGTCAGTTTGTAGGGTTCCTTTGGGACTGTCAGGGCAGCACAGGTTTGAGGTGGGGGCAGCTTGGGTCTGCGACACATCTTCGATTGTTTGGATTTTTAGTGGTGTCCGGCCACTTCAGGGCCACAGGCCCCTGGAGGCAAAGATCAGACTTTTTCCTTGGGAAAGAAAAGTGGCCAGCCCAGGTTTCTGATGTCAGTTTGTAGGGTTGCCTTGGGACTGTCAGGGCAGCACAGGTTTGAGCTGGGGGTAGCTTGGGTCTGCGACACATCTTCGATCGTTTGGATTTTTGGAGGTGTCGGGCCACTCAATGCCACAGGCCCCTGTAGACAAAGACTTGTCCTTTTTCCCTGGGAAAGAAAAGTGGCTAGCCCAGGTTCCTGATGTCAGTTTGTAGGGTTCCCTTGGGACTGTCAGGGCAGCACAGGTTTTAGCAGGGGGCAGCTTGGGTCTGCGACACATCTTCGATCGTTTGGATTTTTAGAGGTGTCCGGCCACTCAGGGCCACAGGCCCCTGGAGGCAAAGATCAGCCTTTTTCCTTGGGAAAGAAAAGTGGCCAGCCCAGGTTCCTGATGTCAGTTTGTAGGGTTCCCATTTTTATACATCATTTCCATGTGTTTTGCTGGAGTGTAAATAAAAAAAAATATTCAATAAATTTGAATCAACCCTAATAATGATGCCCCCCGCTCCCTCCCCTTCCCCGTTTGGCTCCTGTGTTTTTTTGGTGTGGTTTAGTAATTTTTTTTTTCCCCACTGTATTTCTTCCTTTGCTTCTTCTCTTAGTTTTCTTTCTGTCATGTCATTTCTGTCCGTCCCTAACTTTGTTTCTGTTTCTCACTGTTTCTAACTCTCTCTCTCTCTGCTTCTCTATTTCCCTGTATGTCTTTTCTTTTGTTTCTCTGTTTCACTATTTCTAACTATTTATTTGTCTCTCTAGTTGATGCTTTTACTCTTTATTTCTTTTTCTCTCCAGCTTCTTTTTTTTCTCTATTCTTTTGTCCTCTTTTTCACTCTCACCCTCTTTCTTTTTCACTGTAACCCTTCTCATTTTTTTACTCTTTGCCATTCTCTTCCTATTTCTTTTCGTCTCTTAAGTAGTCTCTTAAGTAGTCTCTTAAGTAGTCTCTTAAGTAGTCTCTTAAGTCCTCTCTTAAGTCCTCTCTTAAGTGCTCTCTTAAGTCCTCTCTTAAGTGCTCTCTTAAGTGCTCTCTTAAGTCGTCTCTTAAGTCCTCTCTTAAGTCCTCTCTTAAGTCCTCTCTTAAGTGCTCTCTTAAGTCCTCTCTTAAGTCCTCTCTTAAGTCCTCTCTTAAGTGCTCTCTTAAGTCCTCTCTTAAGTCCTCTCTTAAGTGCTCTCTTAAGTGCTCTCTTAAGTAGTCTCTTAAGTCCTCTCTTAAGTCCTCTCTTAAGTCCTCTCTTAAGTGCTCTCTTAAGTCCTCTCTTAAGTCCTCTCTTAAGTCCTCTCTTAAGTCCTCTCTTAAGTCCTCTCTTAAGTGCTCTCTTAAGTGCTCTCTTAAGTCCTCTCTTAAGTGCTCTCTTAAGTCCTCTCTTAAGTGCTCTCTTAAGTCCTCTCTTAAGTCCTCTCTTAAGTGCTCTCTTAAGTCCTCTCTTAAGTCCTCTCTTAAGTGCTCTCTTAAGTCCTCTCTTAAGTCTGTCTTTTTCTTTCTTTCCATCTTTTCATTTCTAACTTTGTTTCCCTTTCTAGCTTTCAAAAAGCAGCAGTAGAAAGTTTCAGGCTCCCTGGGAGTAAAATAAAAAACAAACTTTAAATAATTATTAAAAAAAAAAAAGAATTTACGCCCCGGGAGCCTGAAACTTTCTACTGCTGCACCGGACATATAGTTTTTCTTCTTTTTTATATATACCTATACAACCCCTAATTAGTGCTCCACCTGGCACATTACAATACCCACTACCCACATCACCCCCACCATGTAGACACCGCCACCTTGCTCCCCATCAGGTGACCCTATGGGCGCCACCATCTTGCTCCCTGTCACATGACCACACAGGTGCTGCCATTTTACTCCCCATCATGTGACCACAGGGGTGCCACCATCTTGTAGGGTTAGGGGTTAGGGTTTGGGTTTAGGGTTTAGGGTTAGGCCCTCAGTGGCCGGCTGCATCCAAAAATCCGAACGATCGAGGATGTGTCGCAGACCTAAGCTGCCCCCACCTCAACCCTGTGCTGCCCTGACAGTCCCAAGGGAACCCTACAAACTGACATCAGGAACCTGGGCTGGCCACTTTTCTTTCCCAGGGAAAAGGGCCGGTCTTTGTCTCCAGGGGCCTGTGGCCCTGAGTGGCTGGACACCTCCAAAAATCCAAACGATCGAGGATGTGTCGCAGACCCAAGCTGCCCTCACCTCAAACCTGTGCTGCCCTGACAGTCCCAAGGGAACCCTACAAACTGACATTAAGAACCTGGGCTGACCACTTTTCTTTCCAAAGGAAAAAAGCTGATCTTTGTCTCCAGGGGCCTGTGGCTCTCAGTGGCGGGCTACGTCCAAAAATTCCGAACGATCGAGCATGTGTTGCAGACCCAAGCTGCTCCCACCTCAAACCTGTGCTGCCCTGACAGTCCCAAGGGAACCCTACAAACTGACATCAGGAACCAGGGCTGACCACTTTTCTTTCCAAGGAAAAAGGCTGAACTTGGTTTCCATGGGCCTGTGGTCCTCAGTGGCCGGCTACGTCCAAAAATCCAAACGATCGAGGATGTGTCACAGACCCAAGCTGCCCCCACCTCACACCTGTGCTGCCCTGACAGTCCCAAGGGAACCCTACAAACTGACATTAAGAACCTGGGCTGGCCACTTTTCTTTCCCAGGGAAAAGGGCCGGTCTTTGTCTCCAGGGTCCTGTGGCCCTGAGTGGCTGGACACCTCCAAAAATCCTAACGATCGAGGATGTGTCGCAGACCCAAGCTGCCCCCACCTCAAACCTGTGCTGCCCTGACAGTCCCAAGGGAACCCTACAAACTGACATTAAGAACCTGGGCTGACCACTTTTCTTTCCAAAGGAAAAAAGCTGATCTTTGTCTCCAGGGTCCTGTGGCCCTGAGTGGCCGGACACCTCCAAAAATCCAAACGATCGAAGATGTGTCGCAGACCCAAGCTGCCCCCAGCTCAAACCTGTGCTGCCCTGACAGTCCCAAGGGAACCCTACAAACTGACATCAGGAACCTGGGCTGGCCACTTTTCTTTCTCAAGGAAAAAGGCTGATCTTTGCCTCCAGGGGTCTGTGGCCCTGACATGCCCTTTTTCCTGGGAAAGAAATGTGGCCAGCCCTGGTTCCTGGTGTCAGTTTGCAGGTGGTTTTTGGCTTTGCCTTGTCCACTAAAATTGTATTTTGCTGCAGCTTTGGTCTGGGATATGTGGAGTGCCCCCTCCAAATGTCCCTCTTCCCTCTGCCCTGTTCTGCTCTGTCCCCGTCTCCACCCCTCACCCCTACTTGTCCTTCCAGCCCACCCCTTCCCCAGTCTCTCTCCACCCTTCACCCCTCCCCATCCCGCCCCTGCCCCATCCCTCACTCCTCCCATGCCCCAGGTGTGACTCCCTGCAGCAGGACATGGGAGCCCGGACTCGTGGGGATAGTGCGGCCCTCACAGCAGGACAACACCCAAAGAAAACAGGCAGGGATGGCATCTGTGGGCCGCGCGGTGTCACAAAGGCAGCTGGGGCTGAGGGGAGGGGGCTGGAGGGTGACACAGAACATGGGGGCAGCTGAGAGGCAGAAGGGGTCTTTAGGAGTCAAAAAGGGGGGCTCCAGGGTGGCAGAGAGACACTGAGAGGCTGCGGTGGGAACCTGAGGGTGACACAAGGAGGCTGAGAGGCAGGGGCTGTCCTGAGGGACAAAGTGGGGGGGTGCCTGAGGGTGACAGGTGAACCAGCCCTCACAGCACCCTTAACCTCACCCTTAAAACCACCCCTACAAGGGTGGAAAGTGCACGGTGGAGGTTAGGGGGCCACAGGACAGTGTCGGGGGGCTTGGGGTGACACACAGACATTGCGGGCTGAGGGGCAAAAAGGGGGGGACTTGACAGGTGGAGAGCTGACCCTGAGGGTTAGGGGTACAAAGGACAGGGCACGGGGTACCAGGAAGGGTTAGGGTACAGCAGCAGCCCTCACCCCAACCCTAAGCTCACCCTAAACACACCCCTAGAACACCAGTGTTCCTCAACAGCAGCTGCAGGCAGCAACCCTACTGCTGGGACAGCCCCAGAACCCTCCCAGCAGCTGCAGGCAGTGACCCTAATGAAAAGGTAGGGATGATGTTTGCTGGCTAGAGAGTGACTGGTAGAGGTTGGGGACTGAGCACTTTTTTAGGGGTTTTTTAGGGCTTTAAAAAGATATTTTAGGGTTTTTTTCACAGGAGCTTTTTAGGAATTTTCTGTGACTATTTAGGATACTTTTAGGGCTTTTTTAGGGCTTTTAAAAGATTTTTTTTAGGGTATTTTCATGGCTTTCTTACTACTAATTAGAATGTTTATGGGGTTTTTTTGGGGTGTTCTTGGGGCTTTTTTAGGTCTATTGAGGGTATGTGGAGGACTCTTAGGACTAGGGTATTTTTAGGTCTTTTGAGGGAACTTTTAGGTTTTTTTAGGGTCTTATCAGGGCATTTTAAGTATTTTGGGGTATTTTTAGAGCTCTTTTAGGAATATTGAGGGATTTCTTAAAGGTTTTTTAGGGATATTTAGGTGTGTTTTAGGGTTTTTTTAAAAGTAGGGTATTTTTCTTGTATTTTAAGGGTATTCTGAGGCTATTTTTATGTTTTTGTGGGGCTTTTAGGACATTTTGAAGATGAGGGGTTTTTAGGGAAATTTTATGTTTTTTCATGGCACAGCACATAGAGGCTGAGGGGCACTGTGGGGGCTTGAGGGTGACAGAGGCTGGGAGCTGAGGGAGGCACGGGGAAAGGGGACAGTGGGTGACAGAGAGATGCTGAGGGGGGCAGGGGCAGCTGGAGCATGACACAGAGAAGCTGGGGGCTGAGGGGCAAAGGAGAGGGATTAAGGGTGACGCACAGGAGCTGAGGGGCAGCTGAGAGGGGGCTTGAGGGGCAAAGGGGGGGCTCGAGGGTGACACACAGAGCCTGAGGGCTGGGGGGCAGAGGGAGAGGTTGAGGGGTAAAGGGCGAGGGCTTGAGGGCTGGACAGTGCAGTGGAGATCAGGGCTACAGGGTACAGCTTAGGAGGCAAGTTAGGGTACAGGAGCACCACCTCTCCCCCCAGCCCTAACCTCAGCCTAAGCAGCCCCCCTAACAAGAGCCTTTTCCCTTTTCAGCCCTGCCAGCAGCAGCACCACACAGCAACCCTAACAGCGAGAGCACACCGGAACGCTCCCTCTAGGACAAGGCAGTGACCCTCACACCAGGACAACGACAGAACCCTCAGAGGACAACAGGACCCCCTGGAGAAAAGTAGGGATGACATCTGTGGGCTAGAGAGCACCAGGAAGGCTTTGGAGGCTGAGCAGGTTTCCTTGAGTGTTTTTGCAGGACTATTAGGAATATTTAGGGGCTTTTGGAAGGCTTCTTAGGACTCGTCTGGTGTCTTTGAGGGCATTGTTACACCTTCCTAAGGGCTGTTTTAGAATTCCTTAGTGCATTTTAAGGGTCAGGATGAGGGTCAGACAGGCTGAACCACTGGAAATGCAGAGTATTACTGGACTCTAGTGCAATGCTTTGGAAAGGTGCCAGTGGAGGGCACATCCTGAATTGTTGGGATTTTTTGGAGGTGTCCAGCCACTCAGGGCCACAGGCCCCTGGAGGCAAAGATCAGCCTTTTTCCTTGGGAAAGAAAAGTGGCCAGCCCAGGTTCCTGATGTCAGTTTGTAGGGTTCCCTTGGGACTGTCAGGGCAGCACAGGTTTGAGGTGGGGACAGCTTGGGTCTGCGACACATCTTCGATCTTTTGGATTTTTGGAGGTGTCGGGCCACTCAATGTCACAGGCCCCTGGAGACAAAGACCGGTCCTTTTTCCTTGGGAAAGAAAAGTGGCCAGCCCAGGTTCCTGATGTCATTTTGTAGGGTTCCCTTGGGACTGTCAGGGCAGCACAGGTTTGAGGTGGGGGCAGCTTGGGTCTGCGACACATCTTCGATCGTTTGGATTTTTGGAGGTGTTCGGCCAGTCAGGGCCACAGGCCCCTGGAGACAAAGACCGGTCCTTTTCCCTGGGAAAGAAAAGTGGCCAGCCCAGGTTCCTGATGTCAGTTTGTAGGGTTCCCTTGGGACTGTCAGGGCAGCACAGGTTTGAGGTGGGGGCAGCTTGGGTCTGCGACACATCTTCGATCGTTTGGATTTTTGGAGGTGTCTGGCCACTTCAGGGCCACAGGCCCCTGGAGGCAAAGATCAGCCTTTTTCCCTGGGAAAGAAAAGTGGCCAGCCCAGGTTCCTGATGTCAGTTTGTAGGGTTCCTTTGGGACTGTCAGGGCAGCACAGGTTTGAGGTGGGGGCAGCTTGGGTCTGCGACACATCTTCGATCGTTTGGATTTTTGGAGGTGTCCGGCCACTCAGGGCCACAGGCCCCTGGAGGCAAAGATCAGCCTTTCTCCTTGGGAAAGAAAAGTGGCCAGCCCAGGTTCCTGATGTCAGTTTGTAGGGTTCCCTTGGGACTGTCAGGGCAGCACAGGTTTGAGCTGGGGGCAGCTTGGGTCTGCGACACATCTTCGATCGTTTGGATTTTTGGATGTGTCTGGCCACTTCAGGGCCACAGGCCCCTGGACACAAAGACTGGTGCTTTTCCCTGGGAAAGAAAAGTGGCCAGCCCAGGTTCCTGATGTCAGTTTGTAGGGTTCCCTTGGGACTGTCAGGGCAGCTCAGGTTTGAGCTGGGGGCAGCTTGGGTCTGCGACACATCTTCGATCGTTTGGATTTTTGGAGGTGTCCGGCCACTTCAGGGCCACAGGCCCCTGGAGACAAAGACCAGTTCTTTTACCTGGGAAAGAAAAGTGGCCAGCCCAGGTTCCTGATGTCAGTTTGTAGGGTTCCCTTGGGACTGTCAGGGCAGCACAGGTTTGAGGTGGGGGCAGCTTGGGTCTGCGACACATCTTCGATCATTTGGATTTTTGGAGGTGTCCGGCCACTTCAGGGCCACAGGCCCCTGGAGACAAAGACTGGTCCTTTTCCCTGGGAAAGAAAAGTGGCCAGCCCAGGTTCCTGATGTCAGTTTGTAGGGTTCCCTTGGGACTGTCAGGGCAGCACAGGTTTGAGGTGGGGGCAGCTTGGGTCTGCGACACATCTTCGATCGTTTGGATTTTTGGAGGTGTCCAGCCACTCAGGGCCACAGGCCCCTGGAGGCAAAGATCAGCCTTTTTACTTGGGAAAGAAAAGTGGCCAGCCCAGGTTCCTGATGTCAGTTTGTAGGGTTCCCTTGGGACTGTCAGGGCAGCACAGGTTTGAGCTGGGGGCAGCTTGGGTCTGCGACACATCTTCGATCGTTTGGATTTTTGGAGGTGTCCGGCCACTCAGGGCCACAGGCCCCTGGAAACAAAGACTGGTCCTTTTCCCTGGGAAAGAAAAGTGGCCAGCCCAGGTTCCTGATGTCAGTTTGTAGGGTTCCCTTGGGACTGTCAGGGCAGCACAGGTTTGAGGTGGGGGCAGCTTGGGTCTGCGACACATCCTCGATCGTTTGGATTTTTGGAGGAGTCCGGCCACTCAGGGCCACAGGCCCCTGGAGGCAAAGACTGGTCCTTTTCCCTGGGAAAGAAAAGTGGCCAGCCCAGGTTCCTGATGTCAGTTTGTAGGGTTCCCTTGGGACTGTCAGGGCAGCACAGGTTTGAGGTGGGGGCAGCTTGGGTCTGCGACACATCTTCGATCGTTTGGATTTTTGGAGGTGTCCGGCCACTTCAGGGCCACAGGCCCCTGGAGGCAAAGATCAGCCTTTTTCCTTGGGAAAGAAAAGTGGCCAGCCCAGGTTCCTGATGTCAGTTTGTAGGGCTCCCTTGGGACTGTCAGGGCAGCACAGGTTTGAGCTGGGGGCAGCTTGGGTCTGCGACACATCTTCGATCGTTTGGATTTTTGGAGGTGTCCGGCCACTCAGGGCCACAGGCCCCTGGAAACAAAGACTGGTCCTTTTCCCTGGGAAAGAAAAGTGGCCAGCCCAGGTTCCTGATGTCAGTTTGTAGGGTTCCCTTGGGACTGTCAGGGCAGCACAGGTTTGAGGTGGGGGCAGCTTGGGTCTGCGACACATCTTCGATCGTTTGGATTTTTGGAGGTGTCCGGCCACTCAGGGCCACAGGCCCCTGGAGGCAAAGATCAGCCTTTTTCCTTGGGAAAGAAAAGTGGCCAGCCCAGGTTCCTGATGTCAGTTTGTAGGGTTCCCTTGGGACTGTCAGGGCAGCACAGGTTTGAGGTGGGGGCAGCTTGGGTCTGCGACACATCCTCGATCGTTTGGATTTTTGGAGGTGTCCGGCCACTTCAGGGCCACAGCCCCTGGAGGTAAGGATCAGCCTTTTTCCTTTTGAAAGAAAAGTGGCCAGCCCAGGTTCCTGATGTCAGTTTGTAGGGTTCCTTTGGGACTGTCAGGGCAGCACAGGTTTGAGCTGGGGGCAGCTTGGGTCTGCGACACATCTTCGATCGTTTGGATTTTTGGAGGTGTCCGGCCAGTCAGGGTCACAGGCCCCTGGAGGCAAAGATCAGCCTTTTTCCTTGGGAAAGAAAAGTGGCCAGCCCAGGTTCCTGATGTCAGTTTGTAGGGTTCCCTTGGGACTGTCAGGGCAGCACAGGTTTGAGGTGGGGGCAGCTTGGGTCTGCGACACATCCTCGATCGTTTGGATTTTTGGAGGTGTCTGGCCACTTCAGGGCCACAGGCCCCTGGAGACAAAGACTGGTCCTTTTCCCTGGGAAAGAAAAGTGGCCAGCCCAGGTTCCTGATGTCAGTTTGTAGGGTTCCCTTGGGACTGTCAGGGCAGCACAGGTTTGAGGTGGGGGCAGCTTGGGTCTGCGACACATCTTCGATCGTTTGGATTTTTGGAGGTGTCCGGCCACTTCAGGGCCACAGGCCCCTGGAGGCAAAGATCAGCCTTTTTCCTTGGGAAAGAAAAGTGGCCAGCCCAGGTTCCTGATGTCAGTTTGTAGGGTTCCCTTGGGACTGTCAGGGCAGCACAGGTTTGAGGTGGGGGCAGCTTGGGTCTGCGACACATCTTCGATCGTTTGGATTTTTGGAGGTGTCCGGCCACTCAGGGCCGCAGGCCCCTGGAGGCAAAGATCAGCCTTTTTCCTTGGGAAAGAAAAGTGGCCAGCCCAGGTTCCTGATGTCAGTTTGTAGGGTTCCCTTGGGACTGTCAGGGCAGCACAGGTTTGAGCTGGGCCAGCGTGGGTCTGTGACACATCCTTGATCGTTTGGATTTTTGGAGGTGTCCGGCCACTTCAGGGCCACAGGCCCCTGGAGGTAAGGATCAGCCTTTTTCCCTGGGAAAGAAAAGTGGCCAGCCCAGGTTCCTGATGTCAGTTTGTAGGGTTCCCTTGGGACTGTCAGGGCAGCACAGGTTTGAGGTGGGGGCAGCTTGGGTCTGCGACACATCTTCGATCGTTTGGATTTTTGGAGGTGTCCGGCCACTCAGGGCCACAGGCCCCTGGAGGCAAAGATCAGCCTTTTTCCTTGGGAAAGAAAAGTGGCCAGCCCAGGTTCCTGATGTCAGTTTGTAGGGTTCCCTTGGGACTGTCAGGGCAGCACAGGTTTGAGGTGGGGGCAGCTTGGGTCTGTGACACATCCTCGATCGTTTGGATTTTTGGAGGTGTCCGGCCACTTCAGGGCCACAGGCCCCTGGAGGTAAGGATCAGCCTTTTTCCCTGGGAAAGAAAAGTGGCCAGCCCAGGTTCCTGATGTCAGTTTGTAGGGTTCCTTTGGGACTGTCAGGGCAGCACAGGTTTGAGGTGGGGGCAGCTTGGGTCTGCGACAAATCTTCGATCGTTTGGATTTTTGGAGGTGTCCGGCCACTCAGGGCCACAGGCCCCTGGAGGCAAAGATCAGCCTTTTTCCTTGAGAAAGAAAAGTGGCCAGCCCAGGTTCCTGATGTCAGTTTGTAGGGTTCCCTTGGGACTGTCAGGGCAGCACAGGTTTGAGCTGGGGGCAGCTTGGGTCTGCGACACATCTTCGATCGTTTGGATTTTTGGAGGTGTCTGGCCACTTCAGGGCCACAGGCCCCTGGAGACAAAGACTGGTCCTTTTCCCTGGGAAAGAAAAGTGGCCAGCCCAGGTTCCTGATGTCAGTTTGTAGGGTTCCCTTGGGACTGTCAGGGCAGCACAGGTTTGAGCTGGGTGCAGCTTGCGTCTGCGACACATCTTCGATCGTTTGGATTTTTGGAGGTGTCTGGCCACTTCAGGGCCACAGGCCCCTGGAGACAAAAACCAGTCCTTTTCCCTGGGAAAGAAAAGTGGCCAGCCCAGGTTCCTGATGTCAGTTTGTAGGGTTCCCTTGGGACTGTCAGGGCAGCACAGGTTTGAGGTGGGGGCAGCTTGGGTCTGCGACACATCTTCGATCGTTTGGATTTTTGGAGGTGTCCGGCCACTTCAGGGCCACAGGCCCCTGGAGGCAAAGATCAGCCTTTTTCCTTGGGAAAGAAAAGTGGCCAGCCCAGGTTCCTGATGTCAGTTTGTAGGGTTCCCTTGGGACTGTCAGGGCAGCACAGGTTTGAGGTGGGGGCAGCTTGGGTCTGCGACACATCTTCGATCGTTTGGATTTTTGGAGGTGTCCGGCCACTCAGGGCCGCAGGCCCCTGGAGGCAAAGATCAGCCTTTTTCCTTGGGAAAGAAAAGTGGCCAGCCCAGGTTCCTGATGTCAGTTTGTAGGGTTCCCTTGGGACTGTCAGGGCAGCACAGGTTTGAGCTGGGCCAGCGTGGGTCTGTGACACATCCTTGATCGTTTGGATTTTTGGAGGTGTCCGGCCACTTCAGGGCCACAGGCCCCTGGAGGTAAGGATCAGCCTTTTTCCCTGGGAAAGAAAAGTGGCCAGCCCAGGTTCCTGATGTCAGTTTGTAGGGTTCCCTTGGGACTGTCAGGGCAGCACAGGTTTGAGGTGGGGGCAGCTTGGGTCTGCGACACATCTTCGATCGTTTGGATTTTTGGAGGTGTCCGGCCACTCAGGGCCACAGGCCCCTGGAGGCAAAGATCAGCCTTTTTCCTTGGGAAAGAAAAGTGGCCAGCCCAGGTTCCTGATGTCAGTTTGTAGGGTTCCCTTGGGACTGTCAGGGCAGCACAGGTTTGAGGTGGGGGCAGCTTGGGTCTGTGACACATCCTCGATCGTTTGGATTTTTGGAGGTGTCCGGCCACTTCAGGGCCACAGGCCCCTGGAGGTAAGGATCAGCCTTTTTCCCTGGGAAAGAAAAGTGGCCAGCCCAGGTTCCTGATGTCAGTTTGTAGGGTTCCTTTGGGACTGTCAGGGCAGCACAGGTTTGAGGTGGGGGCAGCTTGGGTCTGCGACAAATCTTCGATCGTTTGGATTTTTGGAGGTGTCCGGCCACTCAGGGCCACAGGCCCCTGGAGGCAAAGATCAGCCTTTTTCCTTGAGAAAGAAAAGTGGCCAGCCCAGGTTCCTGATGTCAGTTTGTAGGGTTCCCTTGGGACTGTCAGGGCAGCACAGGTTTGAGCTGGGGGCAGCTTGGGTCTGCGACACATCTTCGATCGTTTGGATTTTTGGAGGTGTCTGGCCACTTCAGGGCCACAGGCCCCTGGAGACAAAGACTGGTCCTTTTCCCTGGGAAAGAAAAGTGGCCAGCCCAGGTTCCTGATGTCAGTTTGTAGGTTTCCCTTAGGACTGTCAGGGCAGCTCAGGTTTGAGCTGGGGGCAGCTTGGGTCTGCGACACATCTTCGATCGTTTGGATTTTTTGAGGTGTCTGGCCACTTCAGGGCCACAGGCCCCTGGAGACAAACACCAGTTCTTTTCCCTGGGAAAGAAAAGTGGCCAGCCCAGGTTCCTGATGTCAGTTTGTAGGGTTCCCTTGGGACTGTCAGGGCAGCACAGGTTTGAGGTGGGGGCAGCTTGGGTCTGCGACACATCTTCGATCGTTTGGATTTTTGGAGGTGTCCGGCCACTTCAGGGCCACAGGCCCCTGGAGACAAAGACCGGTCTTTTTCCTTGGGAAAGAAAAGTGGCCAGCCCAGGTTCCTGATGTCAGTTTGTAGGGTTCCCTTGGGACTGTCAGGGCAGCACAGGTTTGAGGTGGGGGCAGCTTGGGTCTGCGACACATCCTCGATCGTTTGGATTTTTGGAGGTGTCCGGCCACTCAGGGCCACAGGCCCCTGGAGACAAAGACCGGTCCTTTTCCCTGGGAAAGAAAAGTGGCCAGCCCAGGTTCCTGATGTCAGTTTGTAGGGTTCCTTTGGGACTGTCAGGGCAGCACAGGTTTGAGCTGGGGGCAGCTTGGGTCTGCGACACATCTTCGATCGTTTGGATTTTTGGAGGTGTCCGGCCACTTCAGGGCCACAGGCCCCTGGAGGCAAAGATCAGCCTTTTTCCTTGGGAAAGAAAAGTGGCCAGCCCAGGTTCCTGATGTCAGTTTGTAGGGTTCCCTTGGGACTGTCAGGGCAGCACAGGTTTGAGCTGGGGGCAGCTTGGGTCTGCGACACATCCTCGATCGTTTGGATTTTTGGAGGTGTCTGGCCACTCAGGGCCACAGGCCCCTGGAAACAAAGACTGGTCCTTTTCCCTGGGAAAGAAAAGTGGCCAGCCCAGGTTCCTGATGTCAGTTTGTAGGGTTCCCTTGGGACTGTCAGGGCAGCACAGGTTTGAGCTGGGGGCAGCTTGGGTCTGCGACACATCTTCGATCGTTTGGATTTTTGGAGGTCTCCGGCCACTTCAGGGCCACAGGCCCCTGGAGACAAAGACTGGTCCTTTTCCCTGGGAAAGAAAAGTGGCCAGCCCAGGTTCCTGATGTCAGTTTGTAGGGTTCCCTTGGGACTGTCAGGGCAGCACTGGTTTGAGGTGGGGGCAGCTTGGGTCTGCGACACATCTTCGATCGTTTGGATTTTTGGAGGTGTCCGGCCACTCAGGGCCACAGGCCCCTGGAGGCAAAGATCAGCCTTTTTCCTTGAGAAAGAAAAGTGGCCAGCCCAGGTTCCTGATGTCAGTTTGTAGGGTTCCCTTGGGACTGTCAGGGCAGCACAGGTTTGAGGTGGGGGCAGCTTGGGTCTGTGACACATCTTCGATCGTTTGGATTTTTGGAGGTGTCCGGCCACTCAGGGCCACAGGCCCCTGGAGACAAAGATCAGCCTTTTTCATTGGGAAAGAAAAGTGGCCAGCCCAGGTTCCTGATGTCAGTTTGTAGGGTTCCCTTGGGACTGTCAGGGCAGCACAGGTTTAAGGTGGGGGCAGCTTGGGTCTGCGACACATCTTCGATCATTTGGATTTTTGGAGGTGTCTGGCCACTCAGGGCCACAAGCCCCTGGAGGCAAAGATCAGCCTTTTTCCTTGGGAAAGAAAAGTGGCCAGCCCAGGTTCCTGATGTCAGTTTGTAGGGTTCCCTTGGGACTGTCAGGGCAGCACAGGTTTGAGGTGGGGGCAGCTTGGGTCTGCGACACATCTTCGATCGTTTGGATTTTTGGAGGTGTCCGGCCACTTCAGGGCCACAGGCCCCTGGAGGCAAAGATCAGCCTTTTTCCCTGGGAAAGAAAAGTGGCCAGCCCAGGTTCCTGATGTCAGTTTGTAGGGTTCCTTTGGGACTGTCAGGGCAGCACAGGTTTGAGGTGGGGGCAGCTTGGGTCTGCGACACATCTTCGATCGTTTGGATTTTTTGAGGTGTCCGGCCACTTCAGGGCCACAGGCCCTTGGAGACAAACATCAGCCTTTTTCCTTGGGAAAGAAAAGTGGCCAGCCCAGGTTCCTGATGTCAGTTTGTAGGGTTCTCTTGGGACTGTCAGGGCAGCACAGGTTTGAGGTGGGGGCAGCTTGGGTCTGCGACACATCTTCGATCGTTTGGATTTTTGGAGGTGTCCGGCCACTTCAGGGCCACAGGCCCCTCGAGCCAAAGATCAGCCTTTTTCCTTGGGAAAGAAAAGTGGCCAGCCCAGGTTCCTGATGTCAGTTTGTAGGGTTCCCTTGGGACTGTCAGGGCAGCACAGGTTTGAGGTGGGGGCAGCTTGGGTCTGCGACACATCTTCGATCGTTTGGATTTTTGGAGGTGTCGGGCCACTCAATGTCACAGGCCCCGGGAGACAAAGACCGGTCCTTTTTCCTTGGGAAAGAAAAGTGGCCAGCCCAGGTTCCTGATGTCAGTTTGTAGGGTTCCCTTGGGACTGTCAGGGCGGCACTGGTTTGAGCTGGGGGCAGCTTGGGTCTGCGACACATCTTCGATCGTTTGGATTTTTGGAGGTGTCCGGCCACTTCAGGGCCACAGGCCCCTGGAGAAAAAGACTGGTCCTTTTCCCTGGGAAAGAAAAGTGGCCAGCCCAGGTTCCTGATGTCAGTTTGTAGGGTTCCCTTGGGACTGTCAGGGCAGCACAGGTTTGAGGTGGGGGCAGCTTGGGTCTGCGACACATCCTCGATCGTTTCGATTTTTGGAGGTGTCCGGCCACTTCAGGGCCACAGGCCCCTCGAGGCAAAGATCAGCCTTTTTCCCTGGGAAAGAAAAGTGGCCAGCCCAGGTTCCTGATGTCAGTTTGTAGGGTTCCTTTGGGACTGTCAGGGCAGCACAGGTTTGAGGTGGGGGCAGCTTGGGTCTGCGACACATCTTCGATTGTTTGGATTTTTAGAGGTGTCCGGCCACTTCAGGGCCACAGGCCCCTGGAGGCAAAGATCAGACTTTTTCCTTGGGAAAGAAAAGTGGCCAGCCCAGGTTTCTGATGTCAGTTTGTAGGGTTGCCTTGGGACTGTCAGGGCAGCACAGGTTTGAGCTGGGGGTAGCTTGGGTCTGCGACACATCTTCGATCGTTTGGATTTTTGGAGGTGTCGGGCCACTCAATGCCACAGGCCCCTGGAGACAAAGACTTGTCCTTTTTCCCTGGGAAAGAAAAGTGGCTAGCCCAGGTTCCTGATGTCAGTTTGTAGGGTTCCCTTGGGACTGTCAGGGCAGCACAGGTTTTAGCAGGGGGCAGCTTGGGTCTGCGACACATCTTCGATCGTTTGGATTTTTAGAGGTGTCCGGCCACTCAGGGCCACAGGCCCCTGGAGGCAAAGATCAGCCTTTTTCCTTGGGAAAGAAAAGTGGCGAGCCCAGGTTCCTGATGTCAGTTTGTAGGGTTCCCATTTTTATACATCATTTCCATGTGTTTTGCTGGAGTGTAAATAAAAAAAAATATTCAATAAATTTGAATCAACCCTAATAATGATGCCCCCCGCTCCCTCCCCTTCCCCCTTTGGCTCCTGTGTTTTTTTGGTGTGGTTTAGTAATTTTTTTTTTCCCCACTGTATTTCTTCCTTTGCTTCTTCTCTTAGTTTTCTTTCTGTCATGTCATTTCTGTCCGTCCCTAACTTTGTTTCTGTTTCTCACTGTTTCTAACTCTCTCTCTCTCTGCTTCTCTATTTCCCTGTATGTCTTTTCTTTTGTTTCTCTGTTTCACTATTTCTAACTATTTATTTGTCTCTCTAGTTGATGCTTTTACTCTTTATTTCTTTTTCTCTCCAGCTTCTTTTTTTTCTCTATTCTTTTGTCCTCTTTTTCACTCTCACCCTCTTTCTTTTTCACTGTAACCCTTCTCATTTTTTACTCTTTGCCATTCTCTTCCTATTTCTTTTCGTCTCTTAAGTAGTCTCTTAAGTAGTCTCTTAAGTAGTCTCTTAAGTAGTCTCTTAAGTCCTCTCTTAAGTCCTCTCTTAAGTCCTCTCTTAAGTCCTCTCTTAAGTCATCTCTTAAGTGCTCTCTTAAGTCCTCTCTTAAGTCCTCTCTTAAGTGCTCTCTTAAGTCCTCTCTTAAGTGCTCTCTTAAGTCCTCTCTTAAGTCATCTCTTAAGTCCTCTCTTAAGTCCTCTCTTAAGTCCTCTCTTAAGTGCTCTCTTAAGTCCTCTCTTAAGTGCTCTCTTAAGTCCTCTCTTAAGTCCTCTCTTAAGTCCTCTCTTAAGTCCTCTCTTAAGTCTGTCTTTTTCTTTCTTTCCATCTTTTCATTTCTAACTTTGTTTCCCTTTCTAGCTTTCAAAAAGCAGCAGTAGAAAGTTTCAGGCTCCCTGGGAGTAAAATAAATAACAAACTTTAAATAATTATTAAAAAAAAAAAAGAATTTACGCCCCGGGAGCCTGAAACTTTCTACTGCTGCACCGGACATATAGTTTTTCTTCTTTTTTATATATACCTATACAACCCCTAATTAGTGCTCCACCTGGCACATTACAATACCCACTACCCACATCACCCCCACCATGTAGACACCGCCACCTTGCTCCCCATCAGGTGACCCTATGGGCGCCACCATCTTGCTCCCTGTCACATGACCACACAGGTGCTGCCATTTTACTCCCCATCATGTGACCACAGGGGTGCCACCATCTTGTAGGGTTAGGGGTTAGGGTTTGGGTTTAGGGTTTAGGGTTAGGCCCTCAGTGGCCGGCTGCGTCCAAAAATCCGAATGATCGAGGATGTGTCGCAGACCTAAGCTGCCCCCACCTCAACCCTGTGCTGCCCTGACAGTCCCAAGGGAACCCTACAAACTGACATCAGGAACCTGGGCTGGCCACTTTTCTTTCCCAGGGAAAAGGGCCGGTCTTTGTCTCCAGGGGCCTGTGGCCCTGAGTGGCTGGACACCTCCAAAAATCCAAACGATCGAGGATGTGTCGCAGACCCAAGCTGCCCTCACCTCAAACCTGTGCTGCCCTGACAGTCCCAAAGGAACCCTACAAACTGACATTAAGAACCTGGGCTGACCACTTTTCTTTCCAAAGGAAAAAAGCTGATCTTTGTCTCCAGGGGCCTGTGGCTCTCAGTGGCGGGCTACGTCCAAAAATTCCGAACGATCGAGCATGTGTTGCAGACCCAAGCTGCTCCCACCTCAAACCTGTGCTGCCCTGACAGTCCCAAGGGACCCCTACAAACTGACATCAGGAACCAGGGCTGACCACTTTTCTTTCCAAGGAAAAAGGCTGAACTTGGTTTCCATGGGCCTGTGGTCCTCAGTGGCCGGCTACGTCCAAAAATCCAAACGATCGAGGATGTGTCACAGACCCAAGCTGCCCCCACCTCACACCTGTGCTGCCCTGACAGTCCCAAGGGAACCCTACAAACTGACATTAAGAACCTGGGCTGGCCACTTTTCTTTCCCAGGGAAAAGGGCCGGTCTTTGTCTCCAGGGTCCTGTGGCCCTGAGTGGCTGGACACCTCCAAAAATCCTAACGATCGAGGATGTGTCGCAGACCCAAGCTGCCCCCACCTCAAACCTGTGCTGCCCTGACAGTCCCAAGGGAACCCTACAAACTGACATTAAGAACCTGGGCTGACCACTTTTCTTTCCAAAGGAAAAAAGCTGATCTTTGTCTCCAGGGTCCTGTGGCCCTGAGTGGCCGGACACCTCCAAAAATCCAAACGATCGAGGATGTGTCACAGACCCACGCTGGCCCAGCTCAAACCTGTGCTGCCCTGACAGTCCCAAGGGAACCCTACAAACTGACATCAGGAACCTGGGCTGGCCACTTTTCTTTCCCAAGGAAAAAGGCTGATCTTTGCCTCCAGGGGTCTGTGGCCCTGACATGCCCTTTTTCCTGGGAAAGAAATGTGGCCAGCCCTGGTTCCTGGTGTCAGTTTGCAGGTGGTTTTTGGCTTTGCCCTGTCCACTAAAATTGTATTTTGCTGCAGCTTTGGTCTGGGACATGTGGAGTGCCCCCTCCAAATGTCCCTCTTCCCTCTGCCCTGTTCTGCTCTGTCCCCGTCTCCACCCCTCACCCCTACTTGTCCTTCCAGCCCACCCCTTCCCCAGTCTCTCTCCACCCTTCACCCCTCCCCATCCCGCCCCTGCCCCATCCCTCACTCCTCCCATGCCCCAGGTGTGACTCCCTGCAGCAGGACATGGGAGCCCGGACTCGTGGGGATAGTGCGGCCCTCGCAGCAGGACAACACCCAAAGAAAACAGGCAGGGACGGCGTCTGTGGGCCGCGCGGTGTCACAAAGGCAGCTGGGGCTGAGGGGAGGGGGCTGGAGGGTGACACAGAACATGGGGGCAGCTGAGAGGCAGAAGGGGTCTTTAGGAGTTAAAAAGGGGGGCTCCAGGGTGGCACAGAGACGCTGAGAGGCTGCGGTGGGAACCTGAGGGTGACACAAGGAGGCTGAGAGGCAGGGGCTGTCCTGAGGGACAAAGTGGGGGGGTGCCTGAGGGTGACAGGTGAACCAGCCCTCACAGCACCCTTAACCTCACCCTTAAAACCACCCCTACAAGGGTGGAAAGTGCACGGTGGAGGTTAGGGGGCCACAGGACAGTGTCGGGGGGCTTGGGGTGACACACAGACATTGCGGGCTGAGGGGCAAAAAGGGGGGGACTTGACAGGTGGAGAGCTGACCCTGAGGGTTAGGGGTACAAAGGACAGGGCACGGGGTACCAGGAAGGGTTAGGGTACAGCAGCAGCCCTCACCCCAACCCTAAGCTCACCCTAAACACACCCCTAGAACACCAGTGTTCCTCAACAGCAGCTGCAGGCAGCAACCCTACTGCTGGGACAGCCCCAGAACCCTCCCAGCAGCTGCAGGCAGTGACCCTAATGAAAAGGTAGGGATGATGTTTGCTGGCTAGAGAGTGACTGGTAGAGGTTGGGGACTGAGCACTTTTTTAGGGGTTTTTTAGGGCTTTAAAAAGATATTTTAGGGTTTTTTTCACAGGAGCTTTTTAGGAATTTTCTGTGACTATTTAGGATACTTTTAGGGCTTTTTTAGGGCTTTTAAAAGATTTTTTTTAGGGTATTTTCATGGCTTTCTTACTACTAATTAGAATGTTTATGGGTTTTTTTTGGGGTGTTCTTGGGGCTTTTTTAGGTCTATTGAGGGTATGTGGAGGACTCTTAGGACTAGGGTATTTTTAGGTCTTTTGAGGGAACTTTTAGGTTTTTTTAGGGTCTTATCAGGGCATTTTAAGTATTTTGGGGTATTTTTAGAGCTCTTTTAGGAATATTGAGGGATTTCTTAAAGGTTTTTTAGGGATATTTAGGTGTGTTTTAGGGTTTTTTTTAAAAGTAGGGTATTTTTCTTGTATTTTAAGGGTATTCTGAGGCTATTTTTATGTTTTTGTGGGGCTTTTAGGACATTTTGAAGATGAGGGGTTTTTAGGGAAATTTTATGTTTTTTCATGGCACAGCACATAGAGGCTGAGGGGCACTGTGGGGGCTTGAGGGTGACAGAGGCTGGGAGCTGAGGGAGGCACGGGGAAAGGGGACAGTGGGTGACAGAGAGATGCTGAGGGGGGCAGGGGCAGCTGGAGCATGACACAGAGAAGCTGGGGGCTGAGGGGCAAAGGAGAGGGATTAAGGGTGACGCACAGGAGCTGAGGGGCAGCTGAGAGGGGGCTTGAGGGGCAAAGGGGGGGCTCGAGGGTGACACACAGAGCCTGAGGGCTGGGGGGCAGAGGGAGAGGTTGAGGGGTAAAGGGCGAGGGCTTGAGGGCTGGACAGTGCAGTGGAGATCAGGGCTACAGGGTACAGCTTAGGAGGCAAGTTAGGGTACAGGAGCACCACCTCTCCCCCCAGCCCTAACCTCAGCCTAAGCAGCCCCCCTAACAAGAGCCTTTTCCCTTTTCAGCCCTGCCAGCAGCAGCACCACACAGCAACCCTAACAGCGAGAGCACACCGGAACGCTCCCTCTAGGACAAGGCAGTGACCCTCACACCAGGACAACGACAGAACCCTCAGAGGACAACAGGACCCCCTGGAGAAAAGTAGGGATGACATCTGTGGGCTAGAGAGCACCAGGAAGGCTTTGGAGGCTGAGCAGGTTTCCTTGAGTGTTTTTGCAGGACTATTAGGAATATTTAGGGGCTTTTGGAAGGCTTCTTAGGACTCGTCTGGTGTCTTTGAGGGCATTGTTACACCTTCCTAAGGGCTGTTTTAGAATTCCTTAGTGCATTTTAAGGGTCAGGATGAGGGTCAGACAGGCTGAACCACTGGAAATGCAGAGTATTACTGGACTCTAGTGCAATGCTTTGGAAAGGTGCCAGTGGAGGGCACATCCTGAATTGTTGGGATTTTTTGGAGGTGTCCAGCCACTCAGGGCCACAGGCCCCTGGAGGCAAAGATCAGCCTTTTTCCTTGGGAAAGAAAAGTGGCCAGCCCAGGTTCCTGATGTCAGTTTGTAGGGTTCCCTTGGGACTGTCAGGGCAGCACAGGTTTGAGGTGGGGACAGCTTGGGTCTGTGACACATCTTCGATCTTTTGGATTTTTGGAGGTGTCGGGCCACTCAATGTCACAGGCCCCTGGAGACAAAGACCGGTCCTTTTTCCTTGGGAAAGAAAAGTGGCCAGCCCAGGTTCCTGATGTCAGTTTGTAGGGTTCCTTTGGGACTGTCAGGGCAGCACAGGTTTGAGGTGGGGGCAGCTTGGTTCTGCGACACATCTTCGATCGTTTGGATTTTTGGAGGTGTCCGGCCACTCAGGGCCACAGGCCCCTGGAGGCAAAGATCAGCCTTTCTCCTTGGGAAAGAAAAGTGGCCAGCCCAGGTTCCTGATGTCAGTTTGTAGGGTTCCCTTGGGACTGTCAGGGCAGCACAGGTTTGAGCTGGGGGCAGCTTGGGTCTGCGACACATCTTCGATCGTTTGGATTTTTGGATGTGTCTGGCCACTTCAGGGCCACAGGCCCCTGGACACAAAGACTGGTGCTTTTCCCTGGGAAAGAAAAGTGGCCAGCCCAGGTTCCTGATGTCAGTTTGTAGGGTTCCCTTAGGACTGTCAGGGCAGCTCAGGTTTGAGCTGGGGGCAGCTTAGGTCTGCGACACATCTTCGATCGTTTGGATTTTTGGAGGTGTCTGGCCGCTCCAGGGCCACAGGCCTCTGGAGACAAAGACCAGTTCTTTTACCTGGGAAAGAAAAGTGGCCAGCCCAGGTTCCTGATGTCAGTTTGTAGGGTTCCCTTGGGACTGTCAGGGCAGCACAGGTTTGAGGTGGGGGCAGCTTGGGTCTGCGACACATCTTCGATCGTTTGGATTTTTGGAGGTGTCCGGCCACTTCAGGGCCACAGGCCCCTGGAGGCAAAGATTAGCCTTTTTCCCTGGGAAAGAAAAGTGGCCAGCCCAGGTTCCTGATGTCAGTTTGTAGGGTTCCCTTGGGACTGTCAGGGCAGCACAGGTTTGAGGTGGGGGCAGCTTGGGTCTGCGACACATCTTCGATCGTTTGGATTTTTGGAGGTGTCCGGCCACTCAGGGCCAGAGGCCCCTGGAGGCAAAGATCAGCCTTTTTCCTTGGGAAAGAAAAGTGGCCAGCCCAGGTTCCTGATGTCAGTTTGTAGGGTTCCCTTGGGACTGTCAGGGCAGCACAGGTTTGAGCTGGGCCAGCGTGGGTCTGTGACACATCCTCGATCGTTTGGATTTTTGGAGGTGTCCGGCCACTTCAGGGCCACAGGCCCCTGGAGGTAAGGATCAGCCTTTTTCCCTGGGAAAGAAAAGTGGCCAGCCCAGGTTCCTGATGTCAGTTTGTAGGGTTCCCTTGGGACTGTCAGGGCAGCACAGGTTTGAGCTGGGGGCAGCTTGGGTCTGCGACACATCTTCGATCGTTTGGATTTTTGGAGGTGTCCGGCCACTCAGGGCCACAGGCCCCTGGAGGCAAAGATCAGCCTTTTTCCTTGGGAAAGAAAAGTGGCCAGCCCAGGTTCCTGATGTCAGTTTGTAGGGTTCCCTTGGGACTGTCAGGGCAGCACAGGTTTGAGGTGGGGGCAGCTTGGGTCTGTGACACATCCTCGATCGTTTGGATTTTTGGAGGTGTCCGGCCACTTCAGGGCCACAGGCCCCTGGAGGTAAGGATCAGCCTTTTTCCTTGGGAAAGAAAAGTGGCCAGCCCAGGTTCCTGATGTCAGTTTGTAGGGTTCCCTTGGGACTGTCAGGGCAGCACAGGTTTGAGGTGGGGGCAGCTTGGGTCTGCGACACATCTTCGATCGTTTGGATTTTTGGAGGTGTCCGGCCACTCAGGGCCACAGGCCCCTGGAGGCAAAGATCAGCCTTTTTCCTTGCGAAAGAAAAGTGGCCAGCCCAGGTTCCTGATGTCAGTTTGTAGGGTTCCCTTGGGACTGTCAGGGCAGCACAGGTTTGAGGTGGGGGCAGCTTGGGTCTGTGACACATCCTCGATCGTTTGGATTTTTGGAGGTGTCCGGCCACTTCAGGGCCACAGGCCCCTGGAGGTAAGGATCAGCCTTTTTCCTTGGGAAAGAAAAGTGGCCAGCCCAGGTTCCTGATGTCAGTTTGTAGGGTTCCCTTGGGACTGTCAGGGCAGCACAGGTTTGAGGTGGGGGCAGCTTGGGTCTGCGACACATCTTCGATCGTTTGGATTTTTGGAGGTGTCCGGCCAGTCAGGGCCACAGGCCCCTGGAGACAAAGACTGGTGCTTTTCCCTGGGAAAGAAAAGTGGCCAGCCCAGGTTCCTGATGTCAGTTTGTAGGGTTCCCTTAGGACTGTCAGGGCAGCTCAGGTTTGAGCTGAGGGCAGCTTAGGTCTGCGACACATCTTCGATCGTTTGGATTTTTGGAGGTGTCTGGCCGCTCCAGGGCCACAGGCCTCTGGAGACAAAGACCAGTTCTTTTCCCTGGGAAAGAAAAGTGGCCAGCCCAGGTTCCTGATGTCAGTTTGTAGGGTTCCCTTGGGACTGTCAGGGCAGCACAGGTTTGAGCTGGGGGCAGCTTGGGTCTGCGACACATCTTCGATCGTTTGGATTTTGGAGGTGTCCGGCCACTTCAGGGCCACAGGCCCCTGGAGGCAAAGATCAGCCTTTTTCCCTGGGAAAGAAAAGTGGCCAGCCCAGGTTCCTGATGTCAGTCTGTAGGGTTCCCTTAGGACTGTCAGGGCAGCAGAGGTTTGAGCTGGGGGCAGCTTGGGTCTGCGACACATCTTCGATCGTTTGGATTTTTAGAGGTGTCTGGCCACTTCAGGGCCACAGGCCCCTGGAGACAAAGACTGGTCCTTTTCCCTGGGAAAGAGAAGTGGCCAGCCCAGGTTCCTGATGTCAGTTTGTAGGGTTCCCTTAGGACTGTCAGGGCAGCTCAGGTTTGAGCTGGGGGCAGCTTGGGTCTGCGACACATCTTCGATCGTTTGGATTTTTGGAGGTGTCTGGCCACTTCAGGGCCACAGGCCCCTGGAGACAAAGACCAGTTCTTTTCCCTGGGAAAGAAAAGTGGCCAGCCCAGGTTCCTGATGTCAGTTTGTAGGGTTCCCTTGGGACTGTCAGGGCAGCACAGGTTTGAGGTGGGGGCAGCTTGGGTCTGCGACACATCTTCGATCGTTTGGATTTTTGGAGGTGTCCGGCCAGTCAGGGCCACAGGCCCCTGGAGGCAAAGATCAACCTTTTTCCTTGGGAAAGAAAAGTGGCCAGCCCAGGTTCCTGATGTCAGTTTGTAGGGTTCCCTTGGGACTGTCAGGGCAGCACAGGTTTGAGGTGGGGGCAGCTTGGGTCTGCGACACATCTTCGATCGTTTGGATTTTTGGAGGTGTCTGGCCACTCAGGGCCACAGGCCCCTGGAAACAAAGACTGGTCCTTTTCCCTGGGAAAGAAAAGTGGCCAGCCCAGGTTCCTGATGTCAGTTTGTAGGGTTCCTTTGGGACTGTCAGGGCAGCACAGGTTTGAGGTGGGGGCAGCTTGGGTCTGCGACACATCTTCGATCGTTTGGATTTTTGGAGGTGTCCGGCCAGTCAGGGCCATAGGCCCCTGGAGACAAAGACCAGTTCTTTTCCCTGGGAAAGAAAAGTGGCCAGCCCAGGTTCCTGATGTCAGTTTGTAGGGTTCCCTTGGGACTGTCAGGGCAGCACAGGTTTGAGCTGGGGGCAGCTTGGGTCTGCGACACATCTTCGATCGTTTGGATTTTTGGAGGTGTCCGGCCACTTCAGGGCCACAGGCCCCTGGAGGTAAGGATCAGCCTTTTTCCCTGGGAAAGAAAAGTGGCCAGCCCAGGTTCCTGATGTCAGTTTGTAGGGTTCCCTTGGGACTGTCAGGGCAGCACAGGTTTGAGCTGGGGGCAGCTTGGGTCTGCGACACATCTTCGATCGTTTGGATTTTTGGAGGTGTCCGGCCACTCAGGGCCACAGGCCCCTGGAGGCAAAGATCAGCCTTTTTCCTTGGGAAAGAAAAGTGGCCAGCCCAGGTTCCTGATGTCAGTTTGTAGGGTTCCCTTGGGACTGTCAGGGCAGCACAGGTTTGAGGTGGGGGCAGCTTGGGTCTGTGACACATCCTCGATCGTTTGGATTTTTGGAGGTGTCCGGCCACTTCAGGGCCACAGGCCCCTGGAGGTAAGGATCAGCCTTTTTCCTTGGGAAAGAAAAGTGGCCAGCCCAGGTTCCTGATGTCAGTTTGTAGGGTTCCCTTGGGACTGTCAGGGCAGCACAGGTTTGAGGTGGGGGCAGCTTGGGTCTGCGACACATCTTCGATCGTTTGGATTTTTGGAGGTGTCCGGCCACTTCAGGGCCACAGGCCCCTGGAGACAAAGACTGGTGCTTTTCCCTGGGAAAGAAAAGTGGCCAGCCCAGGTTCCTGATGTCAGTTTGTAGGGTTCCCTTAGGACTGTCAGGGCAGCTCAGGTTTGAGCTGAGGGCAGCTTAGGTCTGCGACACATCTTCGATCGTTTGGATTTTTGGAGGTGTCTGGCCGCTCCAGGGCCACAGGCCTCTGGAGACAAAGACCAGTTCTTTTCCCTGGGAAAGAAAAGTGGCCAGCCGAGGTTCCTGATGTCAGTTTGTAGGGTTCCCTTGGGACTGTCAGGGCAGCACAGGTTTGAGCTGGGGGCAGCTTGGGTCTGCGACACATCTTCGATCGTTTGGATTTTGGAGGTGTCCGGCCACTTCAGGGCCACAGGCCCCTGGAGGCAAAGATCAGCCTTTTTCCCTGGGAAAGAAAAGTGGCCAGCCCAGGTTCCTGATGTCAGTTTGTAGGGTTCCCTTAGGACTGTCAGGGCAGCAGAGGTTTGAGGTGGGGGCAGCTTGGGTCTGCGACACATCTTCGATCGTTTGGATTTTTAGAGGTGTCTGGCCACTTCAGGGCCACAGGCCCCTGGAGACAAAAACCAGTCCTTTTCCCTGGGAAAGAAAAGTGGCCAGCCCAGGTTCCTGATGTCAGTTTGTAGGGTTCCCTTAGGACTGTCAGGGCAGCTCAGGTTTGAGCTGGGGGCAGCTTGGGTCTGCGACACATCTTCGATCGTTTGGATTTTTGGAGGTGTCTGGCCACTTCAGGGCCACAGGCCCCTGGAGACAAAGACCAGTTCTTTTCCCTGGGAAAGAAAAGTGGCCAGCCCAGGTTCCTGATGTCAGTTTGTAGGGTTCCCTTGGGACTGTCAGGGCAGCACAGGTTTGAGGTGGGGGCAGCTTGGGTCTGCGACACATCTTCGATCGTTTGGATTTTTGGAGGTGTCCGGCCACTTCAGGGCCACAGGCCCCTGGAGACAAAGACTGGTCCTTTTCCCTGGGAAAGAAAAGTGGCCAGCCCAGGTTCCTGATGTCAGTTTGTAGGGTTCCCTTGGGACTGTCAGGGCAGCACAGGTTTGAGGTGGGGGCAGCTTGGGTCTGCGACACATCTTCGATCGTTTGGATTTTTGGAGGTGTCCGGCCACTTCAGGGCCACAGTCCCCTCGAGGCAAAGATCAGCCTTTTTCCCTGGGAAAGAAAAGTGGCCAGCCCAGGTTCCTGATGTCAGTTTGTAGGGTTCCTTTGGGACTGTCAGGGCAGCACAGGTTTGAGCTGGGGGCAGCTTGGGTCTGCGACACATCTTCGATCGTTTGGATTTTTGGAGGTGTCCGGCCAGTCAGGGCCACAGGCCCCTGGAGGCAAAGATCAACCTTTTTCCTTGGGAAAGAAAAGTGGCCAGCCCAGGTTCCTGATGTCAGTTTGTAGGGTTCCCTTGGGACTGTCAGGGCAGCACAGGTTTGAGGTGGGGGCAGCTTGGGTCTGCGACACATCTTCGATCGTTTGGATTTTTGGAGGTGTCTGGCCACTCAGGGCCACAGGCCCCTGGAAACAAAGACTGGTCCTTTTCCCTGGGAAAGAAAAGTGGCCAGCCCAGGTTCCTGATGTCAGTTTGTAGGGTTCCCTTGGGACTGTCAGGGCAGCACAGGTTTGAGGTGGGGGCAGCTTGGGTCTGCGACACATCTTCGATCGTTTGGATTTTTGGAGGTGTCCGGCCAGTCAGGGCCACAGGCCCCTGGAGACAAAGACTGGTCCTTTTCCCTGGGAAAGAAAAGTGGCCAGCCCAGGTTCCTGATGTCAGTTTGTAGGGTTCCCTTAGGACTGTCAGGGCAGCTCAGGTTTGAGCTGGGGGCAGCGTTGGTCTGCGACACATCTTCGATCGTTTGGATTTTTGGAGGTGTCTGGCCGCTCCAGGGCCACAGGCCTCTGGAGACAAAGACCAGTTCTTTTCCCTGGGAAAGAAAAGTGGCCAGCCCAGGTTCCTGATGTCAGTTTGTAGGGTTCCCTTGGGACTGTCAGGGCAGCACAGGTTTGAGCTGGGGGCAGCTTGGGTCTGCGACACATCTTCGATCGTTTGGATTTTTGGAGGTGTCTGGCCACTTCAGGGCCACAGGCTCCTGGAGGCAAAGATCAGGCTTTTTCCTTGAGAAAGAAAAGTGGCCAGCCGAGGTTCCTGATGTCAGTTTGTAGGGTTCCCTTGGGACTGTCAGGGCAGCACAGGTTTGAGGTGGGGGCAGCTTGGGTCTGCGACACATCTTCGATCGTTTGGATTTTTGGAGGTGTCCGGCCAGTCAGGGCCACAGGCCCCTGGAGACAAAGACTGGTCCTTTTCCCTGGGAAAGAAAAGTGGCCAGCCCAGGTTCCTGATGTCAGTTTGTAGGGTTCCCTTGGGACTGTCAGGGCAGCACAAGTTTGAGGTGGGGGCAGCTTGGGTCTGCGACACATCTTCGATCGTTTGGATTTTTGGAGGTGTCCGGCCACTTCAGGGCCACAGGCTCCTGGAGGCAAAGATCAGGCTTTTTCCTTGAGAAAGAAAAGTGGCCAGCCGAGGTTCCTGATGTCAGTTTGTAGGGTTCCCTTGGGACTGTCAGGGCAGCACAGGTTTGAGCTGGGGGCAGCTTGGGTCTGCGACACATCTTCGATCGTTTGGATTTTGGAGGTGTCCGGCCACTCAATCTCTCAGGCCCCTGGAGACAAAGACCGGTCCTTTTTCCTTGGGAAAGAAAAGTGGCCAGCCCAGGTTCCTGATGTCAGTTTGTAGGGTTCCCTTGGGACTGTCAGGGCAGCACAGGTTTGAGGTGGGGGCAGCTTAGGTCTGCAACACATCTTCGATCGTTTGGATTTTTGGAGGTGTCCGGCCACTCAGGGCCACAGGCCCCTGGAGGCAAAGATCAGCCTTTTTCCTTGGGAAAGAAAAGTGGCCAGCCCAGGTTCCTGATGTCAGTTTGTAGGGTTCCTTTGGGACTGTCAGGGCAGCACAGGTTTGAGCTGGGGGCAGCTTGGGTCTGCGACACATCCTCGATCGTTTGGATTTTTGGAGGTGTCTGGCCACTTCAGGGCCACAGGCCCCTGGAGACAAAGACTGGTCCTTTTCCCTGGGAAAGAAAAGTGGCCAGCCCAGGTTCCTGATGTCAGTTTGTAGGGTTCCCTTGGGACTGTCAGGGCAGCACAGGTTTGAGCTGGGGGCAGCTTGGGTCTGCGACACATCTTCGATCGTTTGGATTTTTGGAGGTGTCCGGCCACTTCAGGGCCACAGGCCCCTGGAGGCAAAGATCAGCCTTTTTCCTTGGGAAAGAAAAGTGGCCAGCCCAGGTTCCTGATGTCAGTTTGTAGGGTTCCTTTGGGACTGTCAGGGCAGCACAGGTTTGAGGTGGGGGCAGCTTGGGTCTGCGACACATCTTCGATCGTTTGGATTTTTGGAGGTGTCCGGCCACTCAGGGCCACAGGCCCCTGGAGGCAAAGATCAGCCTTTTTCCTTGGGAGAGAAAAGTGGCCAGCCCATGTTCCTCATGTCAGTTTCTAGGGTTCCCTTGGGACTGTCAGGGCAGCACAGGTTTGAGGTGGGGGCAGCTTGGGTCTGCGACACATCTTCGATCGTTTGGATTTTTGGAGGTGTCCGGCCACTTCAGGGCCACAGGCCCCTTGAGGCAAAGATCAGCCTTTTTCCTTGGGAAAGAAAAGTGGCCAGCCCAGGTTCCTGATGTCAGTTTGTAGGGTTCCCTTGGGACTGTCAGGGCAGCACAGGTTTGAGGTGGGGGCAGCTTGGGTCTGCGACACATCTTCGATCGTTTGGATTTTTGGAGGTGTCGGGCCACGCAATGTCACAGGCCCCTGGAGACAAAGACCGGTCCTTTTTCCTTGGGAAAGAAAAGTGGCCAGCCCAGGTTCCTGATGTCAGTTTGTAGGGTTCCCTTGGGACTGTCAGGGCAGCACAGGTTTGAGGTGGGGGCAGCTTGGGTCTGCGACACATCTTCGATCGTTTGGATTTTTGGAGGTGTCCGGCCACTCAGGGCCGCAGGCCCCTGGAGGCAAAGATCAGCCTTTTTCCTTGGGAAAGAAAAGTGGCCAGCCCAGGTTCCTGATGTCAGTTTGTAGGGTTCCCTTGGGACTGTCAGGGCAGCACAGGTTTGAGCTGGGCCAGCGTGGGTCTGTGACACATCCTCGATCGTTTGGATTTTTGGAGGTGTCCGGCCACTTCAGGGCCACAGGCCCCTGGAGGTAAGGATCAGCCTTTTTCCCTGGGAAAGAAAAGTGGCCAGCCCAGGTTCCTGATGTCAGTTTGTAGGGTTCCCTTGGGACTGTCAGGGCAGCACAGGTTTGAGGTGGGGGCAGCTTGGGTCTGCGACACATCTTCGATCGTTTGGATTTTTGGAGGTGTCTGGCCACTCAGGGCCACAGGCCCCTGGAGGCAAAGATCAGCCTTTTTCCTTGGGAAAGAAAAGTGGCCAGCCCAGGTTCCTGATGTCAGTTTGTAGGGTTCCCTTGGGACTGTCAGGGCAGCACAGGTTTGAGGTGGGGGCAGCTTGGGTCTGTGACACATCCTCGATCGTTTGGATTTTTGGAGGTGTCCGGCCACTTCAGGGCCACAGGCCCCTGGAGGTAAGGATCAGCCTTTTTCCTTGGGAAAGAAAAGTGGCCAGCCCAGGTTCCTGATGTCAGTTTGTAGGGTTCCCTTGGGACTGTCAGGGCAGCACAGGTTTGAGGTGGGGGCAGCTTGGGTCTGCGACACATCCTCGATCGTTTGGATTTTTGGAGGTGTCCGGCCACTTCAGGGCCACAGGCCCCTGGAGACAAAGACTGGTCCTTTTCCCTGGGAAAGAAAAGTGGCCAGCCCAGGTTCCTGATGTCAGTTTGTAGGGTTCCCTTGGGACTGTCAGGGCAGCACAGGTTTGAGGTGGGGGCAGCTTGGGTCTGCGACACATCTTCGATCGTTTGGATTTTTGGAGGTGTCTGGCCACTCAGGGCCACAGGCCCCTGGAAACAAAGACTGGTCCTTTTCCCTGGGAAAGAAAAGTGGCCAGCCCAGGTTCCTGATGTCAGTTTGTAGGGTTCCTTTGGGACTGTCAGGGCAGCACAGGTTTGAGGTGGGGGCAGCTTGGGTCTGCGACATATCTTCGATCGTTTGGATTTTTGGAGGTGTCCGGCCAGTCAGGGCCACAGGCCACTGGAGACAAAGACTGGTCCTTTTCCCTGGGAAAGAAAAGTGGCCAGCCCAGGTTCCTGATGTCAGTTTGTAGGGTTCCCTTAGGACTGTCAGGGCAGCTCAGGTTTGAGCTGGGGGCAGCGTTGGTCTGCGACACATCTTCGATCGTTTGGATTTTTGGAGGTGTCTGGCCGCTCCAGGGCCACAGGCCTCTGGAGACAAAGACCAGTTCTTTTCCCTGGGAAAGAAAAGTGGCCAGCCCAGGTTCCTGATGTCAGTTTGTAGGGTTCCGTTGGGACTGTCAGGGCAGCACAGGTTTGAGGTGGGGGCAGCTTGGGTCTGCGACACATCTTCGATCGTTTGGATTTTTGGAGGTGTCTGGCCACTTCAGGGCCACAGGCTCCTGGAGGCAAAGATCAGGCTTTTTCCTTGAGAAAGAAAAGTGGCCAGCCGAGGTTCCTGATGTCAGTTTGTAGGGTTCCCTTGGGACTGTCAGGGCAGCACAGGTTTGAGGTGGGGGCAGCTTGGGTCTGCGACACATCCTCGATCGTTTGGATTTTTGGAGGTGTCCGGCCACTTCAGGGCCACAGGCCCCTGGAGACAAAGACTGGTCCTTTTCCCTGGGAAAGAAAAGTGGCCAGCCCAGGTTCCTGATGTCAGTTTGTAGGGTTCCCTTGGGACTGTCAGGGCAGCACAGGTTTGAGCTGGGTGCAGCTTGCGTCTGCGACACATCTTCGATCGTTTGGATTTTTGGAGGTGGCTGGCCACTTCAGGGCCACAGGCCCCTGGAGACAAAAACCAGTCCTTTTCCCTGGGAAAGAAAAGTGGCCAGCCCAGGTTCCTGATGTCAGTTTGTAGGGTTCCCTTGGGACTGTCAGGGCAGCACAGGTTTGAGGTGGGGGCAGCTTGGGTCTGCGACACATCTTCGATCGTTTGGATTTTTGGAGGTGTTCGGCCACTTCAGGGCCACAGGCCCCTGGAGACAAAGACTGGTCCTTTTCCCTGGGAAAGAAAAGTGGCCAGCCCAGGTTCCTGATGTCAGTTTGTAGGGTTCCCTTGGGACTGTCAGGGCAGCACAGGTTTGAGCTGGGGGCAGCTTGGGTCTGCGACACATCTTCGATCGTTTGGATTTTTGGAGGTGTCCGGCCACTTCAGGGCCACAGGCCCCTGGAGGAAAAGATAGCTATTTTCTTTGGGAAAGAAAAGTGGCCTGCCCAGGTTCCTGATGTCAGTTTGTAGGGTTCCCTTGGGACTGTCAGGGCAGCACAGGTTTGAGGTGGGGGCAGCTTGGGTCTGCGACACATCTTCGATCGTTTGGATTTTTGGAGGTGTCCGGCCACTTCAGGGCCACAGGCCCCTGGAGACAAAGACTGGTCCTTTTCCCTGGGAAAGAAAAGTGGCCAGCCCAGGTTCCTGATGTCAGTTTGTAGGGTTCCCTTGGGACTGTCAGGGCAGCACAGGTTTGAGCCGGGGGCAGCTTGGGTCTGCGACACATCCTCGATCGTTTGAATTTTTGGAGGTGTCCGGCCACTTCAGGGCCACAGGCCCCTGGAGGCAAAGATAGCTATTTTCTTTGGGAAAGAAAAGTGGCCAGCCCAGGTTCCTGATGTCAGTTTGTAGGGTTCCGTTGGGACTGTCAGGGCAGCACGGGTTTGAGGTGGGGGCAGCTTGGGTCTGCGACACATCTTCGATCGTTTGGATTTTTGGAGGTGTCCGGCCACTTCAGGGCCACAGGCCCCTGGAGACAGAGACCGGTCCTTTTCCCTGGGAAAGAAATGTAGCCAGCCCAGGTTCCTGATGTCAGTTTGTAGGGTTCCCTTGGGACTGTCAGGGCAGCACAGGTTTGAGCTGGGGGCAGCTTGCGTCTGCGACACATCTTCGATCGTTTGGATTTTTGGAGGTGTCCGGCCACTCAGGGCCACAGGCCCCTGGAGACAAAGACCGGTCCTTTTTCCCTGGGAAAGAAAAGTGGCCAGCTCAGGTTCCTGATGTCAGTTTGTAGGGTTCCCCTGGGACTGTCAGGGCAGCACAGGTTTGAGGTGGGGGCAGCTTGGGTCTGCGACACATCTTCGATCGTTTGGATTTTTGGAGGTGTCCGGCCACTTCAGGGCCACAGGCCCATGGAGACACAGACCGCTCCTTTTTCCCTGGGAAAGAGAAGTGGCCAGCCCAGGTTCCTGATGTCAGTTTGTAGGGTTCCCTTGGGACTGTCAGGGCAGCACAGGTTTGAGCTGGGGGCAGCTTGGGTCTGCGACACATCCTTGATCGTTTGGATTTTTGGAGGTGTCCGGCCACTTCAGGGCCACAGGCCCCGGAAGCAAAGATCAGCCTTTTTCCTTGGGAAAGAAAAGTGGCCAGCCCAGGTTCCTGATGTCAGTTTGCAGGGTTCCCTTGGGACTGTCAGGGCAGCAGAAATTCTTGGTGGTGACAATTTGGGTGTGGGACTCAGCCTGCCTTACTTAGATTTGTGGAGGGAACCGCCTATTCAGAGCCACAGGCCCCTTGAACTTGATCCCCAGCCCTTTTCCCTGTGAAACAAAAACCACCACTCCCGATTTTTATGCTAGTTTGCAGGAGGTTCTTGTCACTGCCAGGGCAGCCCGAATTTTCGGTGGGGGCAGTTTTGCTCCCTTGTAAATCTTGCACCGTTCGGACCTTGAGGTTGCATAATGTCATTTGGGGCCACTGACCTCTGGACCCAATCGCTGGTCCTTTTCCCTGTAAAACTAAACTCTCTCTCACCGTGTATTGATGTCTGTTCACTGGTGGTGTGCTTCACCCCGAGGGCAGCAAGAGTTCTTGGTGTTGGCATCTGTGGTCTGTGAGAAATCGTTCACTGTCTGCAATTTTGGATGCAATTCCTGTTTGGCTAGGGGCACACAGAGAGGAAAGACTGTTAATTTCCTTGGAAAGCAAAGTCTGACACCCCATTGTTTAAGGGGCAGACAAAAGGCTGCGTGGGGGAGGGAACTCCCCACAGGACCTTTCTTCACCTCATCCCCCACTCCAAAGTGTCGCAGCCCCCTGTGTGACAAGCCGCTTTCAGAGAGTTACCTGGGCACACCTGCATAGGGAGCTGCTAGTCCAGAGGGCCTAACAGGGCTATTCCAAGCGTTCCTCCAGGAGCTATGGTTGGAACATCCAGCAGGGACTGGGGAGCAGCCAGACCCACCTGGGCACGGAGCATCCCTTTGAGAAAATGCCAAGGGAAGAGCCCTCTTGCCAAGGGTCAGCACCTGAGCAGGCCAGGCAGCATGTGGGGTTCCAGGGGAGAGCTTTCAGCTTTCCCCTTTTATTGTGTCAGCCCTTCCCTAGAACCCCCAGACCTTCCACAGCAGTCCCAGAAAAGAGAGGGCTTAGTAGGAGAAAAGGAGTTTAAATTGAGAGAAAAAGCTTCCTTTTCCATTATTTCTTGTGTTCAAATCGTGAGGGAATCCACTTTCCCTGCAATTTTAATGGTCTCAGTGGAAAGAATCCCTGCCTTTTCTATGCTGTTAGGGGTGTTAATTGACAGGGAATCCCCATTTTCCATTATTTTCCAGATTAAATAGAAGGGGAAAACCTTGATAATGTTTTTTATGGGTTTGAATTAAGGGTAACTGCATTTGAATTAAGGGTAACCCTTTGTGTTGTCCTAAGGCTTAAATTGAGGGGAAAGCCCAGCTGTCCCTCCTTCTTAAGGGTTTGGATTGAGGGGAAAATCCCTCTTTCTTCATCACTGGAGAGATTTAAAGTGAGGAAAACCCCTCTTTTCCCAATATTCTCGGGGATTGAATTAAAGGGCAGAAGACATTCATTTGCCATTGTATCAGTTTCAGCGGAGGTAACTGCCCCATTTCCTCCTGTTAAAGGCTTCACTTGAAGGAGGCTCTGTCTTTTTCAGCATTTTAAGGGTTTAAAACTACCTTTCAGGGCACTTCTTTCTGCACCCTAGGACTAAATATCTCAGAGCAGGGCAAGCCTGGCATGTACTTAATCTTTATGCTGCCTGGGAGGCTATTATTTTTCTTATTTTTATTTATAATGTAGATAGCCCTAGGTAGTAGTCCCAAGGAGACAGACTGTTCATATAATTAGTATTCTTCTCCACCCTACTTAGTCACAAGTGGAGTACTACTTAGTAGTCACTGAGGAATAATTATATAAGTTAACAGCAAATTACCCAACTTATCTAGCTATGCTGCCTAAAAACAAAGTTTTATTTCTTTTTTATTTTCAAATAAACAAAGTTTATTTCTTACCAGCTTTCTGCCCTTTTGTTCCAAGTAGTTGTAGCAAAAAAGAAAGTGCTGTCATTTCCCTGGAGAGTTTTCTTCTGTAGCAAGCCCTTTACTCCCCTCGAATTCAAGTCAGAGGAGCCAAACAGCTGCAGCCACTCTGAGGGCTTTTATACCCGGTGGGATTTGCCCCTCTCCTTTCCCAGGCATTGTGGGAACGAGAGGCGGGCCCAATCAGGGGTATATTAACCCCAGCCTTTACCAGGGGCCTTCATTCCCTCTCTGGAATCTGCTGGGGTAAGAGCTCTCCTCTCATTTTGGTGAAGAGGCTCTTTCAGCTTATCTCAGGTTGTTTTCAGCAGGTGCTTTTGGGCATCTAAAGCAACAGAGGCTTTGAAGAGACTGTGAAGAAAACAACGTTGAATACAGGGAGTATTTAAGTTCATGATTTGGGTTTTGCATTCAGGGGTGGTAAGGTGGTTTTGTAATTTATGATTTTGTTTTGTTGTTTTTTGTTTTTTTTTTTTAGGAGGAGTCCAACTTCCTGCAACTCCAGGTTGTGTCAAGTACAACATTTTTTCAGCAGATTCATTGCATCACAAAAGGTATCTGCCCTGTGTCAAAGATGATGTTTGAGATTGAGGCTTCAGATGAGTTGAGGATTGTGACTAGGAGAGGGAGAGTGAGCAGGGTGCCCGGTTAGGAGTTATTGTGGGGGGTTTTGAAGGTAGCAGGGTGAGAAATGGTGTCTATTTGAGGACCCCCCCCAAGGCTTTTCACAAGCATAGCAGAGGCATTCGTGTGTCGTACAGCACACGAGCTCATCCACTGCACTCACAGAAATGCCATGTAACTTTGCCTCTCTCTAATCCAGGTGCCACTCATAATAACAGCCATAGCCTTGGACTCAGGATGAAGCTGGAGACTTGAGGACCCAGGCACGCTCAGAAGAGGATAAGTAGCTGACTTGCTGGGATTTGGCCCACGTAACACTAAACTCATGCATTGATTTTGCTGTTCTTTATTGTAACCGACTAAGGGGCTAACAGGCGATCACATGGCCCTCCGAGGTAGACTCATTTCAGGTCCAACCTGGATTCACATCACCCATCACCCAAAAGATAAGTCGGGGCCACAGCCTGGAGATGGGAGTAGTGGATTGGAAATTCCTGGGATAGATTTGAAAACTAGCAGAGGATAAAGGGATATCTTCTAAGGGGCCTCTTAGGACAGCTAAAGGGAGAGGCTCTACTTTTGATTGCAGCTGTAGGGTGTGCAGTGCAGAACAGTTCCGGTCCGTGTTGTGTTGTCCCATGTACCGTGTTATCTGGTGTGTCTTTGGGGTCCCTTGGATCAGATATCCCTGCCTTTTCCCCTCAAGGGCCTTAACACAAGCATCAGCCAGCATCTCTGGGTTCTCGAACGCTCGCACTTCTCGGCACGACGCCGATATCGTTCGTTCTTTTACCGGCGGGCTCGGCCATCTCTCTTGGTCGCATCTCCGAAGCATCGAGTCGGACGTCTTTTGAGGCCTCCTTCCCGGCCGTATCACCATCCATCCTTTCCAGCCACGAGCTGTAACATCCTGGGGCTTACCAGATTGTGTGGATATGGAAAGCATTCTAAACGTAGCATTGTCTCACAGCCATCCTGATCATTGTGACCAACAGTTCTTTTAACGGGTCACTCTGTTCCAGTCTTCTCCAGGAGCTCTTCTGCTCCTTAGAGCCTCCTCCATCCACCACTGCCAGAGCATCGGTCATCTCTTTTGGCATCCTCTCGCTCCTCGCCATTATTCTTCTTGCCAGGAAGGTATCATCCTTGTGTCACGCCGTTCGTATCATAACGTGTTGTTTGTGTCATAACGTGTTGTTTGTGTTTAGCGTCCCCTTGTTTGTCCCGTCCTGTGTCACGGGTGTCTGCACATATTTGTCCCAGAGCTGTTCTGCCCTGCTGCATAGCCTGGTGTAATAGGATAAGTTCTGGGGACTTGAAATTTGCAGTGCAGGGTGTAGTTGGACTCTAGATGGTATTCCTAGATTGGCATAAGGTGTTTGCAGCTGTTAAGTTATCTTGCAACCATTTGACTTTTGTCCTAACTCTCTTTCAGATGCAGGTGGATTAAATCTGTGGCAGAGCCCCCCCAGTCCCTGGAGAGGGGGTTCCCCTGAGCAGGTCAGTCACCGTTTGTCTCTGCAGTGGAAGTATAAATGGTGACTGTGTGTTACAGTACTGTTTTCTGTCTTTATTTTTAGGCATTAAATCTGGATCTCTGCAGTCAAGGTGAGCAGTGACCGGTTGCAGAAACAGGTGTTCTCACTCAGGTCTCAATTTCTGGTGCAACTCTAAAGCCTCCATTCTTGTTTGTGTGCTTTAGGCAATCCACTCGGAGTATGCCAAGCCCCCGTCACCAACCAGCCGATGGACCGGGTTTCCTGTGCTCGTGAGTCCTCTGGAAGTATTTCAGGGCCGTAATGAAGCCTTGAAATTTTGTATTTCAAGGTCCCATCCGGGTAGCCTTTGGCAAGGGCCGAGGAGTTGCGGTGAGTCGCCGAGGTAGGGAGAGGGAGCCAGGGTCCACTTAGGTTTCAGCAATGCCGAGTCACTTTGTCTCTTCTCAACCCAGGCGTACCCTGCGATGACGGCGTCAGCCTCCGAGCACGGCCAAAGCGTGCGGCCCAAGGAGCCGGGCATTCTGAGGAGAACGGTGAGTAGCAGAATTGCTGGGTTTTGTCCGTTGTACAGCTAAGATCACGCAGTGATGTTTGGTGTTCTCGATTGCAGTTGAGCAAGGGACTACAGCCCGGTGATCGTAAGAAAATTCCCAGCAGGCGAGGCGGCCTCCGTTCGCACGCGACGTGGATTCTCATCCCCGGATGTCCGAGAGATAAGTCGAGGGCTACGACCTTGAGAGGGGATGAAAGCGAGGCGCTGGGAGCGTTTTTTGAATCAGCTTTGGTGGCAGGGATGTGCAAGAAGTATCCACTTAGGCCACCTAAAGGGAAAGGGTTTTTTTTGATCACAGTGCTCAGGGCAGAGCAGTTCTGGTGTGTGTTGTGTCACTTGTCTATTGTGCATTCTGTGTGTTTGGGTATTTCGTGTCACATGGCTTTTTTACCTTAGCCCTTTGAGGGCCCTATCAGAAACCCTGGCCTCATTTTTGGCATCCGTGATCTCCGCATTCCTTGGACGGGCACCAGTGCAATAGGACTCTTGATTCCAGAGGTCAGACAGGCATCTGAATTGCATCTCTCTTTAGAAGCATCCAGTCAGATGTCTTTTAAGGTCTTGCTCTGAGCTGTGTCAACAGCCACACACCGCAATGATCCCTTAAAGCCGATTAGGACTGATAAGAATGCAAAGCTAGCTAGAGCCTTCGGACCGTAAAACATTCCTCTCTGCAGTTCTCTTAAGAAATCATTCTGTTAGCATCTTGTTCCTGCAGGGTTCTCTGAGCCTCATCGGCTCCGAGCGGTCCGTCTCACCTAGGTCATCTCGTTCCGCATTCTCCCGGCGCTCGCCGGCATTGTTCTCACCGAGAGCTCTCTCCCCCTGTCGCGTCCCCTCGTTTGTCACGTTCTGTCCTGTGTCACGGGTGTCTGCACGTATTTGTCCCGGAACTGCTCTGCCCTGCTGCATAGCCTGTAACAGGACAAGTCCCAGGAGTTGAAATTTCTGCTGCGGGGTGTAGTTGGGCTCTAGATTGTATTCGTAGATTGACATGTTTGGTGCTGTTAAGTTATCCTGCAGCCGTTTGACATTACTCCTACCTTTCTTTCAGATGCAGGCAGATTAAATCTGTAGCAGAGCCCCCAATCCCGGGTCAAGGGGTTTTCCCTGAGAAGGTCAGTCGCTGTTTGTGTTTGCAGGGGAAGCATAAATGGTGACTATGTTACAGCACTGTTCTTTGTCTTTATTATTAGGAAGTCCAGGCAGATAGCTGCAGCCAAGGCCAAGTGTGCCAGGTGAGCAGTGGACAGAAGCAGTTGTTTTCGCACAGGTCTCAGTTTCTGGTGCACCTCTAACCATCCGTTCTCATTTGCGTGCTTTAGGCCATCCACTCGGCGTACACTAAGCCCATGTCATCAGGTGGCGGACGGACCGGGTTTCCTGCACTCGTGAGCCCTCCGGAAGTATGACGGGACCCCGTGATGAAGCCCACACATCTTGTATTTCAAGGTCCCGTCTGGGTAGCTCACGGGAACGGCCGAGGAGCTGCGGTGAGTCGGGGAGGTAGGGAGGAGGAGAGGGGGTCCACTCCAGTTTCAGCCGTGCCCAGTCACCTTGTCTCCACTTAACCTAGGCGTACCTCGTGACGGCAGCGTCGGCCTCGGAGCACGGCCGAAGCGTGCGGCCTGAACGCCAGGGCTCTCTTAGGAGAAGGTGAGTAGCAGAATTGTCAGGTTTTAGCCCGTGTGCTGTTAAGATTGTGCACTGATGTTTCCTTTTCTTTGTCTTGGCAGACGAAGAGATAAGAGCCTGGTGACAGCTGGAACTTCCCAGACGGGGAGGTGGCCTTCTTTTGCACTCGACAGGGATTTGCACGCCCAGAAGTGTGCAAGATAAGTCGAGGGCTACGACCCACTGAGGGGAGGGAAGCGGGGTGCTGGCTTGGGACTGCCCGGAAGGGATTTTTGAGTCTGCTTTGGAGATGGGGATGTCTAAGAAGTGTCTCATTAGGCCACCTAAAGGGAAAGCGTCTCTTTTGATCTCAGCGCTGAGGTGCGCAGGGCAGAGCAGTTCCGGTGTGGGTCGTGTCACTTGTCTCTTGTGCATTCTGTGTTGTTTGGGTCTGTCACGTCACTTGTCTTTTTTTACCTTAGCTGTCTGAGGGTCATCTTGGCATCTGTGATCTTTGCGTTCCTCGGCCCGGCCCCAACGCCACAGGCCTTTTGACTCGGGAGTCCCGACAGGCATCGCAGTCGTATCTGTCTTTAGAAGCATCCGGTCAGATGTCTTTGAAGGTCTCGTTCTGAGCGGTAGCGACAGCCGCACACCCCAACGATCCATTATAGCGGCTTAGGACTTGTGAGAACGCCAAGCTAGGTAGCTCATTCTTACTGTAGGCTTTTCAGGCATCCGCTTGTGCAGTTCTCGGAAGACATCGTTTTCTTAGCATCTTCTTCCTGCAGGGTTCTTTGAGCCTCATCAGCTCCGAGCCGTCCGTCTCCCCTAGGTCATCTCGTTCCGCAATCTCTCTGTCCTCGCGGGCATTTTTCTCGCCAAGAGATTTTTCTCCTTGTGGCGTCCCCTCGTTTGTCGTGTCCTGTCCTGTGTCACGGGTGTCTGCACATATTTGTCCCGGAGCTGCTCTGTCCTGCTGCATAGCCTGGTGTAATTGCACAAGTCCTGGAGACCTGCAATTTGGAATGGGGGATGTAGTTGTATTCTAGATGGTATTCCTAGATTCACACAGGATGCTTGGACCTGTTAAGTTACCCTACAGTTGTTTGAATTTTCTCCTAACTTTCTTTCAGATGCAGACATTTAAGATCTGTGGCAGAGCGCCCCTCCTGGGTCAGGGGGTTTTCCCTGAGAAGGTCAGTTGCTGTTTGTATTTGCAGGGGAAGCATAAATGGTGACTATGTTACAGCACTGTTCTTTGTCTTTATTATTAGGAAGTCCAGGCAGATAGCTGCAGCCAAGGCCAAGTGTGCCAGGTGAGCAGTGGACAGAAGCAGTTGTTCTCGCACAGGTCTCAGTTTCTGGTGCACCTCTAACCATCCGTTCTCATTTGCGTGCTTTAGGCCATCCACTCGGCGTACGCTAAGCCCATGTCATCAGGTGGCGGACGGACCGGGTTTCCTGCACTCGTGAGCCCTCCGGAAGTATGACGGGACCCCGTGATGAAGCCCACACATCTTGTATTTCAAGGTCCCGTCTGGGTAGCTCACGGGAACGGCCGAGGAGCTGCGGTGAGTCGGGGAGGTAGGGAGGAGGAGAGGGGGTCCACTCCAGTTTCAGCCGTGCCCAGTCACCTTGTCTCCACTTAACCTAGGCGTACCTCGTGACGGCAGCGTCGGCCTCGGAGCACGGCCGAAGCGTGCGGCCCGAACGCCAGGGCTCTCTTAGGAGAAGGTGAGTAGCAGAATTGTCAGGTTTTAGCCCGTGTGCTGTTAAGATTGTGCACTGATGTTTCCTTTTCTTTGTCTTGGCAGACGAAGAGATAAGAGCCTGGTGACAGCTGGAACTTCCCAGACAGGGAGGTGGCCTTCTTTTGCACTCGACAGGGATTTGCACGCCCAGAAGTGTGCAAGATAAGTCGAGGGCTACGACCCACTGAGGGGAGGGAAGCGGGGTGCTGGCTTGGGACTGCCCGGAAGGGATTTTTGAGTCTGCTTTAGAGATAGGGATGTCTAAGAAGTGTCTCATTAGGCCACCTAAAGGGAAAGCGTCTCTTTTGATCTCAGTGCTGAGGTGCGCAGGGCAGAGCAGTTCCGGTGTGGGTCGTGTCACTTGTCTCTTGTGCATTCTGTGTTGTTTGGGTCTGTCACGTCACTTGTCTTTTTTTACCTTAGCTGTCTGAGGGTCATCTTGGCATCTGTGATCTTTGCGTTCCTCGGCCCGGCCCCAACGCCACAGGCCTTTTGACTCGGGAGTCCCGACAGGCATCGCAGTCGTATCTGTCTTTAGAAGCATCCGGTCAGATGTCTTTGAAGGTCTCGTTCTGAGCGGTAGCGACAGCCGCACACCCCAACGATCCATTATAGCGGCTTAGGACTTGTGAGAACGCCAAGCTAGGTAGCTCATTCTTACTGTAGGCTTTTCAGGCATCCGCTTGTGCAGTTCTCGGAAGACATCGTTTTCTTAGCATCTTCTTCCTGCAGGGTTCTTTGAGCCTCATCAGCTCCGAGCCGTCTGTCTCCCCTAGGTCATCTCGTTCCGCAATCTCTCTGTCCTCGCGGGCATTTTTCTCGCCAAGAGATTTTTCTCCTTGTGGCGTCCCCTCGTTTGTCGTGTCCTGTCCCGTGTCACGGGTGTCTGCACATATTTGTCCCGGAGCTGCTCTGTCCTGCTGCATAGCCTGGTGTAATTGCACAAGTCCTGGAGACCTGCAATTTGGAATGGGGGATGTAGTTGTATTCTAGATGGTATTCCTAGATTCACACAGGATGCTTGGACCTGTTAAGTTATCCTACAGTTGTTTGAATTTTCTCCTAACTTTCTTTCAGATGCAGACATTTAAGATCTGTGGCAGAGCGCCCCTCCTGGGTCAGGGGGTTTTCCCTGAGAAGGTCAGTTGCTGTTTGTATTTGCAGGGGAAGCATAAATGGTGACTATGTTACAGCACTGTTCTTTGTCTTTATTATTAGGAAGTCCAGGCAGATAGCTGCAGCCAAGGCCAAGTGTGCCAGGTGAGCAGTGGACAGAAGCAGTTGTTCTCGCACAGGTCTCAGTTTCTGGTGAAAGTCTCAGCATCCCTTTTGTTTTTTTTTTTTTATTTTAGGCAGTTCTCTCGCGAGATGTCTCTGATCCCAGATGTCTGAGGCCAGGTGGGTGCAAGCTTAAGGTGTAGGTGGGCGTACTTGTCAGGTCAGGGTGGTGGTCTTTTCTCGGTATCTCAGTGTGGTTGTTTTTGCTTTGTTTCTTTGCAGGTGTCATTGCTGCCCTAGGCGTGTGAAGGAACAGAGTCAAGCGGGTGAGTCGGCATTTAGGCTGGGTGACTCATAGGTGACCGTTATGCGGCAGCACGCTAAGCCTGTACCTTTTCCTTTTGTAGGTATCCTCCTGGCAGCCTGTTGAGTCGCATCAAGATTTCAGGTGAGCCGGGGCAGCGGTGCGTCAGAGTTCCGGGGATTCCTCTTTTGCAGGGCGCTAGTTGCATTTTCTGTTTTGTCTTAGGTACCGTGAGGAGGCGCATAGCTGAAGTTTGGAAACGGCAGCACCGAAGCGGATGTAGAGAACATGTCGCCGTCCACGTCTGGCTGACGATGGATTTTGTCCGGTCGTCTTGCAAAAGCTAAGTGTCGGGGCCAGTAGGTGGGAGAAGGGGAAAAACCTTTACTATCACAGGAGACAATTTGATGTTAGCTTAGAGGAGAGGCCCATAGTGGGACGGGCCCCTCGGAAGCAGAGGGAGAGGGTTTCTCCTCAGCCTCACCAGAGTCTTCGCCGGGCAGGGCAGTTCCGATCCGTCTTCGCGTCCTCGCGAGGTTCGCGTCGGCGGCCTTCTTTGACTCTTGACGTCGTCGTGGATCTTTTCACCCGAGGAGCTCGCCTTCACGTCCGGAGCTCTAGCCACGGTCACGCCGTAGTCATCGCTTTCTTGTCTAGGCCTACTGAGCTTCTTAGGCTTCCTCTTAAGTCCTTTGGCACTAACATCTTGAAAGGAGTTAAATTTCATCATCACATGCTATTGCCCTAGGGCTTTCTTTCCTTTGGCATCATCGGCCTATGACTCATCTTGGACTAGCAATCTTGGGTCCATAAGGTGGAACTGCCAGGCAGTTTTCACTCGTGTCTGTGTTATGTCGTCCGTGTCTGTGTTATGTCGTCCGTGTCTGTGTTATGTCGTCCGTGTCTGTGTTATGTCGTCCGTGTCCATTGATTTCTGCGTCATAGGCCTTTGTTACATCTCGAGGCTTTATCGGCATTGTTCTCTGCAGTATCGGCCATATTTTACTCGTGTACCTTCCTGGATATCGCTTATTCCGGCATCGTTACATTTTTACTTTTTGAGACGGGAAGAAGTACAGGAGACGTTCTCATCCATCTTCCTTCTCACCTTTGGTAGCGCCTTCTCTTCCCGTGCCATTCTCTTGGACTTCTAGAGGGAGCATATTAGACCCTCATCACCTGACCACAGTAGTTCCGTAGCTTGCGCCTTCTCAAAGGGTATAGGGCTCAACAATTAATCTTCCGGAGAGTTACGTCAAGTCCTCACTTATATTGTATCTACGTCGGCATATATTGTACGTGCTTAGGTTGTACCTACCTATGTTGGCTTATACTGTATGTGCTTATATTGTATGTACTTATGTCGTATGTACCTATGTCGGTTTATATTGTATGTACTTATACTGTATGTTCCTATGTTGGCTTATATTGTGCATATATTGTATGTACCTACCTTGGCTTATGTTGTACATGCCTCTGTCGTGCCACTTACGATCGGAGCTGCCCTGCCCAGGCGCGTAGTCACAGTTAGGTAGAGCAGTTATAAAACTTTACAGTTCATCTGTCTTCTATGGGGGTTTTGGGTACAAAATTTATGGGCCCGGAGCGGGAACAGCTCCTAGCCGTCAGATAGTCACTCGTCGACCGCCTCCCGTCGTCTCTGTCGTCTCGCAGGTCCCCGGGTCCCTACACGTTATCCCGGAATCTACCGCCGGACATCGAAGAGCCGCGGTCAGAAGACGCGTCGAAGCGGCAACATAGCGTTTCAAGTAAGGGTCGCAGTCAGCGTGTAAGCGGAAGAGCGTGTGAGAGAGCGTGATTGTCCGTGTCTGTCTGTGAGAGCTTGTGTCTGCAGGTGTGAGTGTGTGTTGACCGGTTCTAACCTTGTGCGTATGGCCTTTGCCTTTCAGGTTTTTCAGCTCATTTTTAAATTTAGAATAAAAAATCCCCAGCCAGG